>NC_034608.1:40812969-40857451 GCF_900095145.1 Mus pahari
CAGGGTTTCTCTGTGTAGCCCTGGCTGTCCTGGAACTCACTCTGTAGACCAGGCTGGCCTTGAACTCAGAAATCCACCTGCCTCTGCCTCCCAAGTAAATTATGTCTTTCAAGAAACATTTTTCTATGTAAGTTTTAGAGTTATATATTGGCGTGAAGTTATTCATTATAATACTCATTCTCTTTCTCCGACATCTCCCCCTCTCCCTCCTTTCTCTTGCCCCTTTCAGTCTCATGTAGGCCAGGCTGGTCTTGAACTTACTATGGTAGTCAAAGACAACCTTGAACTTCAGATTCTCCTGCTGGCCCCACCGTGCTGGAGTCACAGGTGAGTGCCACTGCTGCTGCAAGCTTATAAGATGCTTAGTGAGTGAAAGGCAAACATTCAGTCAGCTGAACCACGCCCTGACCTCTTTACCTGCCCTGCTTTCCTTATTGATTGGTGATCCCACTCTGTTGTCCAGATTGGCCTGGAACGCGTAGTTTTTGGTTTCATTGGGTTTTCCCTATTTTTCTGCTTTTTTGTCTAATTGATTACTGTTAGCTATAATTTTCTCTAGTCTGCTTACCATGGGAATTATATTTCCTTTTAAAATGTTTTAAAGTGGATGCTTAATTAATTTAACACATTTGCTCTCTAGAGTAGAGGGGGATACTGGACATTCTATTCTGTTCTAATACAGCCCCTGAATGTTCTAAATTTTCTCCTATGCACAGATTTAGCTATATTCAAGAAACTTGTATGCTTCTTTTCATTTTCATTCAATAAATTTCTTTTATAACATTTTTTGACTTCTGCTTTGTTTGATTTGTATATATTTGATGATCATTCCAGATCCATTTTATTTTCAATTGTCTTATTTCACTTTATCTCAGTTTTATTATTTTTATTTGTTGTTCTAGAGTTTCAGATATGCATTTTAGCTCACTACAACCTCCCTTCAAATAATCTAAATATTTAGTGAAAATAAAAAAAAACTTATGACAGCTGTTAGCATCCTTAGAAGAAAGCAATCCACTTTACTTCTGTGTAAGCTTGTTTGTTTGTGTCTATGCTTCGAAAACTTCCCCCACCCAATGGTTGTGATTTGGTCAGTTGAATGGTAATATCCACCTTGTGCTCCCCAGATAAGACGGTCGAATTGCCAGTGAGAAAGGCTTACATTTTTAACTGCTAGACTCTAAGAAACAAGAACTCTGTGGCTATTTTTCATGTCTAAATATTTTTTTTATTTTTGGAACTACCTTCCCCAAAGAGGTAAGTGTTCTCTTCTTTTCAAAAATGGGGAAACAGTGTCTTGTGGTTATGTAAGGTGATTAAACCACACAGTAAGGCAAAGTCAGCATTAGAATCCAGGTCCTACTGACAGTCAATGATTTAAATATTTAATTTTTTCATGTGTGTATGTGTAGTCATTTTCTTATGCATGTTTAAAAGAATGAACACATGACTTTTTGAAATGATATTAGTGTTTTAAAAATCAACCCATACGGTTTTAAAAATAAAAACACACCCAGTATAAAGGAACTAAAGTTATATAAATCTCATTAGTCAACAATAACTACTTAATATTTTTGTGTTTTCCTTATTTTTTCCAGTAAATTGTCCTTTTTAAAGATTTATTTGTATTTTATGCATATAAGTGTGTTGGCGGCACATCATCTGGGTGCTGTGTGGCGTCTGGTGCTCACGGAGGCCAGAAGGAAGCACCAGATCCCTGGAACTGGTGTTACAGGTGGTTGTGAGCTGCCATGTGGGTGCTGGGGACCGAACCAGGGTCTTCTTCAAGGGTGGCAAGTGCTTTGAACCACTGAGCCCCGACTCGGCCCCCTCAATTCTCTTTTGTACAGTTTTAGCTTATAATATACAAGATTTTAAAATATGATCAACAAAAGTTTGTATGGATGGCAAAAGAAGGGTGTGGTGACAAGCTTTTGTCATTCAAATTATGCACAGGTTTTAGACAGGCAAGTGGTAGCCACTGATCCTCCCTGCCTACTCCTAAGGTGGTCAGAAGGTCAGAACCGGGACAAGTCTTAAAGCCTGAGCTCCTTCTGCTATGGTTACATTGTTTGTTTTCGTTTTGTTTTGTTTTGTTTTTTGTATTCCAACGGAGCTACATCACTTATACAAGTATAATAAACAAACATTCAGCCATATTCTTCAGAGAGAGAAGGATAACAGCTGAGACTGATTATTTTGTGTGTGCTGCAATGAAAAATATTTTTGAGACATTTCGCACACTTAAGTTTATATAAAAATGGGCATTATTGATAATGGCTCCAGGAAATTCTAATTGGTAGAGCAGGGTTGATCTTGAATTATTAAACTTCCAGAGAGTTTATTAGCAGGCTTGGAAACAAAGCTTTAGGGGTGCATGAAGTAGCAGTCATTTCTACCAGTTTCTGGGGAGTGTCATGGAAGTTTACACGTGTTGCTGAAGGCAGGAGTGAAAGTGGGCTGCAGCTAGAATGTCAGATACACTCCGGCAGTTTCCTCCTGATTACACAGCTGCGACTCAGAATGAAATCATGTCAGAAATTCACAGCACCTTGTTGATCAGAATCCTTCTTTGAAAGCTTATCTGTGAGAGCCCTCAGGCATTGATCCTGACTATACAATGTTATTAACTTGCTTTAAAGGTATTTTATCGATCAAATATTAAATTATAATCATATATTTCACATTTTACTACACCCCAGCTTTTCATAAATCCTCAGGATTTTATTTCCCCCCTCCCTCCCTCCCTCCCTCCCTTCTTCCTTCCTTTCTTCTGAGGCAGGTTCTCAATTGTGGGTTGGCCTCAAACTCTATGTTGCCAAGATGACCTTCAACTATGCTCCTCCTGCTTTCGACTCCCATATTGTAATGAGACCATAGATGAGTGCTACCCTGTCTGGTTAAATATTAATATAATTGCATTTCCCTTTTTTTCTTAAGAGGCTTCTTCAACATTTCTAGCAGTTCTGTTCATACTAAATTGTCATCGTTTATATGTGTATGTTTTAAAATACTTTTACTTTCATTTCTGAAAGATTTAAGAATTCTAGGTTTGGCCAGGCATGGTAGTGTACACCTTTATTTCCAGCATCTGGGAGGTAGTGGCAATTGGATCTCTAAGTTCAAGGCCTGCCTGATCTACAGATTGAGTTCCAGGATGGCCAGGGCCACACAGAGAAACCCTGTTTCCAAAAACCAAAACCCAAACTCAACCAACCAACCAAAAAGAATCCTATATCTATCAACATTTTCAAGTCTTATTATGCACTTTCTTTTTAGCTGTGTGGTTTCATGAAAAGCCTGATATAATCTTTGTTTACACACACACACATACACACACACACACACACACACACACACACACACACACACACAAAGTGATAAATCTTCAAAAACCAAAAAGAGATGCAGACTGGCCTTTTGGGCCAATTCGTGGACACAGGAAGCAGGATCAAAGCGAAGAAGTAAACATGGCTCCCAGCTGTGGCCCTCGAATGTTATGTTACAGAAGCATGAGCAAAGAGATGAATGAACCTGTGATAAGACAGAACCTGAGCTAACTCACTCTGCGGTTTGATAAGGAATAGTTTTCCCTGCACTGCCTTGCAGAGGGCAGGCCCAGCCTGCGCTGGATGTGTGGGGTGCCAGCCAGACCCTCTACATACTTAACATGTAGGTCTCTGTTAAGAAATTACCAGACAAGCCGGGAGTCAGAGCACATGGTAGAAAGGAAGAAAAACAACAAAACTGCAGACATCACATTCACCGAAGGCCCGGCAATTTCAGGAATCAGCAAAAGTTTTAAAATAATAGGGATTGCTGTGTTCTTGACAAATAGACACAAAGGTAGAGAAAAATACACAGAAAGGTAATTTCTCCAAATGAACTGGATTTTTGCCATCATCTGACAATGTGACAGATTAAAATTTGAGCAAGACTAAGGTTTAACAGCTTGCTAGAAAATACACGTTGTCTTAGTTACTTCTCTAGTGTGATAAAACACCTTGACCAAAAGCAATTTGGGGAGAAAAGAGTTTATTTCAGCTTATTTGCTTTTTATTTATTATTTTTATACTTCCAGGAATATTCTGTCACTGAGGGAGTTCAGAACAGAACTGGAACAGGGCAAGAACCTGGAGGCAGGAGCTGACAGAGACCATGGAGGGGTGCTGCTGACTGGTTTGTTTCTTATGGCTTGTTCACCCTGCTTTCTTATAGAACTCAGAGTCCTTATCCCAGAGGTGGTGCCACCACAATGAGCTGGCCCCTCCCACATCAAGTCACTCAAGAAAATATGCCCCATGCTTGCCTACAAGCCAATCTGGTGGGGGCATTCTCTTGTCTTTCTCTGTCTCTGTCTCCTTTGGATTTTTGAGACAGGGTTTCTCTACATAGCCCCGCCATCCTGAACTCATTATGTAGAGACCAGGCTGACTGAACTCACAGAGATTCTCCTGCCTCTGCTTCCCAAGTGCTTGGATTAAAGGCGTGTACCATCATGCCCAGTCAAGGTGGGGGCAGGGGCATTCTCTCAATTGAGGTTCCCTCTTCTTCCAAAGCAACTCTGGCAGGTGTCAAGCTGACATAAAACCAGTCAGTATGCATGTGAGTTGTAAAAAAGGAGAAAAGTGTGTGAGGAAAAAAAAAGATGTGCAATAAAAACATCTGACAATATATAAACTGTGTCCTCAAAGAAAAGGAAATAGGAGATTATCACTGAATTTTCCTAAAACAGATAAAATATAGCAAGTACAACATTGGCGGAGCTTCCTGGAGTTACTATTTCACTTATGAACTCATGGGGGGGGGGAGGAAGTCTGTGGGGGGGGAGGTGAGTACCAGGAAAAACTCACCAGTAAAACTTTTAAAAATTAAAAGACAAGGAAAGAAAACACAAAAATAAGTCAGAACCCAAACCATTTGAGCTCCCTCAGGGTATCTGCTGAGAGTAGCTTCCAGCCCATCCCAGAGACGCCAGATCGGCAAGCCCTTCAGACTGCCGCACTGCTTGCCTGTCAGGCCTCCTGGAGACGTCACTGCAGCTTCTTTGTAGAAGTTGCTGTGCTATAACTGGTATGTAATTACTGTGTCGTATCATTTAGGCAATGGCGATGACGTCTATAGTCTGTGAATGTTCGGGTAGCAGCAGTTTTCCCGGTGTTTTTGACCCATGTTTAGTGAGTCTCTAGAGGCAGGAGACACGGAACCCATAGCTTCATTAGAGATGGCCATGTCGGCACCAGTACAAAGGTATGTGGGCAAGCAGAAGAGAATGAACGGGAAGGCAGCTTTAAAAGGTAAAGAACACTGGCAGAGACAAACTTTGCCAAAGAGAGCCTAGAACCAGTGTGAAGAATAATAAAGTTTCTAGGAAACAGAATTTGTCACCAGCACAACTGTGACAAAGCTGCAGACAGACACACAGAAACTCACACTGGAGGAAAGAACACCACAAAAGCCTAAAATGCTGGTAAGTGTGGCTGAGTATAGACTGTACAGGATAATACAGGAACTGTAAAGTCTTACATACTGATGTATATGTGCACTTGATATTCATGACAATCATAACTCAAATTTGTGATGTGGGGGCTGTTGACAGAAAATGGCTGTTTTAAAAGATACAGAAAATTGTTCTGAGCTGTATATGAATGACCATGGGTAATGAAAATGGAGTCATGCTACCCTGAATGACATGTTCTACTGTGGAAGAGGATACATGTATTTTTATAGTCAGAGAATATTAGAATGCCATAAATTAATATATATGTCCAATTCATTGATGTGGTGGGGGCACACTGTCTGGCTAAAAGAATTCTGGGAAATCTCTTTTAAGGGTTTCAGATAACACAGCATTTAGTTTTAGAGTTGGTGGGGAGTAGAAGCCTGTTAGAAGCTTACTGATACAATCTGAGAAATTTCCTCAATAGAATTAGACCAGATATAAAATTTAAGGTAATTGGCCATTAAAGGGCTTAAGATAGTCGATGATAATTTCCCCTAGTGACGTTCCATCTCTCTGTGATCACCAGAGATTAGCTAGCTAATGTCTAGTAGGCTGCAGGAGCTTTCAGAAGGTTGCAGCAGGAACCAGAGAAATAAGAAGGGACCATCTGTGGGTGGGTGCATGGGGAGCAATAGAGAAAGGAAGAGCCCAATGGGAGGAAATGGCAAGGGAGGCTTTAACTAGGAAGTGGGAGATTAATATGGAAAAGTGCTATCTATGTCAAGCATGGCTCCGGGGGACAGACGTGACAGGAGCATTGAGGGAACGAAGAAAGACACTAGACATACAGAAAATCTAGGGTTAAGTGGTCTGGGCTCTTGGCTGGGGAACCTTCAACACTCCAGAGCTCAGTCTATTAGAGTTTCATAGAGAGGGGTTATTACACACAGATACATGAGGCAGGGTTTATGGTGTAGATCTGGACCAAGGAGGCAGGTTTAGCTTATCTTGGTAGAAACAGCCTCTGTAGGAGAGTCTCTGAAGGAGCTGTCTTTGGGTCACACATACCCAGTCGGGAGAAAGCTATGGTGGGCAATTCCTACATAACTACCAACTGCCAACATCAGTACCAGAGGAAGGCGCTGCTGTTCCCCCAAGGCTGTGGGGTCCTTGTGAAAACCATGCAAGTATCAGCAGTTCACTCACTCACTCACTCACTCACTCACTCACTCACTCACTCACTCACTCACTCAGGGTTTCCTCTGCTCCCTACAGAAGACAGAGCAAGGAGGGAAAGTGATCGGTAAGGCTGTCTGAAAAAGTCACCAGGAATCATGCTATTATTTACTTGCAATTACACATAATAGCTTTAGTGTGTGTGTGTGTTTGTGTGTACTATATTATCTTAGTCAGAGTTTGTATTACTGCGACAGAACACCATGATCAAAAAGCAAGTTGTGGGGTGGGGGAGGAAAGGGTTTATTTGTCTTACACTTCCAAATCTATAGTCCCTCATTGGAGGAAGTCAGGACAGGAGCTGGAGCAGGAACCTGGAGGCAGGAGCTGATGCAGAGGCCATGGAGGGATGCTGCTTACTGGCTTGCTCCTCATGGCTTGTTCAGCCTGCTTTCTTATAGAGCCCAGGATCACCAGCCCAGGGATGGCACCACCCACCATGTGCTAGGCCCTCTCCACATTGATTACCAGGGGAGAAAAATGCCTTACAGCTGGATCTCCTGGAGGCATTTTCTCAACTGAGGCTCCTTCTCTCTGATGACTCTGACTTGTGTTAAGTTGACACACATAAAACCATCCAGTACATACATATAACACACATTATAAATATGCACAAATATAGTTTAAATAAAAATCTTTAATCTGGGCTGGCAATGCTTCATGCCAAGAGCCATACACTACTACCAGACATGAAAAGCCCCTTTTCCAGTTGTTGGAAAGAGCTGTACACCAGGTTCCTAAAACATATGGCCTATTGCTGTTTCCCCTGCCTGCATCCCAGAGGTTGAAGACAAACCCTTATTGCTGTAGGCACCATGCACTTTGGACACAGAATCCACAGGATCCGAGCAGGATCTGACCCAAAGCCTTCTCCCCAAGTACTGGCTTTCATGGTACCGGAGCATACCGTGTAAGCTTGCAAGGCAGGGATGTAACCCATAGTCCTGTGAAGTTATTATGCCTATGAATTATAGCAGTGTCCTGCATGGCATTATGTAATACGGATGCAACAAGTGACACTCATGCCTTTGTGGTAACAGCTTTGTAAGATCAACCCAACAAGAGGGTACTAAGCCTGGCACTGGACACCTAGCCAACAAATCAAGGGCTAGTGAAGTCATGGGTCTTAAAGGAAAACATATATTTTATACAAGGGCTCATATATTTTAATGTTTGATCCCCAGCTGCTGGAACTGTGGTGGGAGAATTAAGAGGTGCGGTTTTGTTGGAGGATGTGTGTCACTGAGATTGGGCTTTGAGATTTCAAAAGCAGAAAGGGTGGAAAGATTTTAAGAGTGAGGACGACAGGAAGTTTGCTGTGTGTCTACGTTTGACCAGTTACTGTCTCACATGAAAATGTACCAAATGTGAGATTGTCTCTCCTAGGAGCGTCTGCGAAGCTACAACTTTAAGTCTCATCAACATGGCTGCTTAAATGTTATCTGAGCAAGGTTGACACCAATAGACATGCATGCTAACACAGAAGGTAAAATCAATTGTGTGGGGTCCTGATCCGAGACAGCTGCAGTGACCATGGAATGATCACAGAGGAGGGACAACCTCCCGGGGAAGAGCTCCTAGATGGATTGTCCCTTCTATTTATTCATGGGTGTTTCTAGTTGTGTGAATGTATGTCATGTGTGTTCAACACATTCAGAGTCCAGAGAGGATGTTATATCCCCTGGTGTTGGAGTTATAGGCAGCCATCAACCACCATGATAAAGGTTGGGGTTGACAAGGACTGGGAATCGAGTCCCCAGGAGAGCAAGAAGTGATCTTAAACTCCTGAGCCATCGTTTCCATTCCCATAAGTAAAATAGTATAATGAACTCAAGAGAAGTCAAGATAAAACAAAAGGCACAAAATGGACGAATCAGAATAAAACAAAACACAAATATACCAAGTATAAGTCTAACCTTTACCCATTACTATATTACGTGTAAATGTACTAAAAATATTTCCAGTGAAAACAGGATAAAGTTAGTCTCACTGACTTTTGAACTGACCTGGAATGCATAAAACATGATTACCAAGAATAGCTGAAAATCAGGGACTTCTGGAGCAAGTTAATAAAGGTGTGCAGAACAACTCGGGGCAGGGGGCAGGGGGCACTGGATGACTCATTAGGACTGAGTGCCACCCTCAGAAGGGCAGAGTGGAATGTTGCTGGCCAAAGGCTAATTACCTTGTCTTGAGCTTGCTTTGGCTGGGGACAGCCATTCCTTGTCTAGAGCATCCTGCGACTATCAGATCAAAATCTTTTGAAATCTTAACTTGGTAGAATGCTAGCATCCATTAACCTAAAAGCTAGGAAGGCCATCAGATCGCATCTGAGGCCTATCGAAGCTTCTCCCATCTTGCTCTAACTACTTCTCTCGAGGACCCACCAATGTATTTCAGACCTGCCTTCATTTATGACCTTTTTTGTTCTGTAACACTATAAAACTTCATCAAACTGCCTCCATGTTGGAACATGGAATTTGGGGTAACCTAAGTCTGTGTTTCCAGGCTGTGGTCACTTAGAATAGCTCCAGAATAAACTAACTCTTATTCAAGATGAGATCTGTGCTCTTTTTATTGACAATTGTGGAGCCACAAAATGGACCTCAGAGATCCATCCAGTTTTCACTGGGTGAGTCACCGGAGTGGCAGCCAGGTACCTGCATGGACCCACTGAGTCCAGGCCACCTGTTACTTCCGTAGGGGGGTGGCAGGGGAGTTCTTTCCTGGGCTCTGGACCTCCCTCGGTTTGGCTGCTGGTCCATTTGTTTATTCTGAGATGTCTAATTAAGGAACTTGATAGCTACCTATTTGGTCTGCTTTCAAGTATCTCATTTAAGGCGTCCGTTTTGTTTGCTTTGAAAGAATTTCAAGCTCTAGACATTTAGTTTGGGTTCTGTTTGATTTCAGATCCGTATAGGCGATTTGGTTTATGCTTTTCGAAACTTTGAAAGCATTTTGGTTTCTGTTTGTCTTTGAAATATTTTGACTTATTATCATTTAGCCTTTGTTCCCTGACACCCCTCCTCAAACGCCTAATTCTGCGGTTCACCTGATGCTTCTCCTTTGACACTGACAAGCCTGGAGCTTAGGAATTTTATGAGCACTTGATCATAAAGATACCAATGGACACTTGTTCCCTCCCACCTAAAGATTATCAGGGGAACACCCCACCACATGCACGTGCCTTGGGCCTGATAGAGAACCCCACAGACACTCCCACACCCAGGTTAGAATGAACTTTACTGGCTCTCCTGAGGAGACATGTAAGGGACTGACTGGTCACCTGGTGTCTTAAGCACACTGACATTCTTATAAGCAAGCAAGAATAACCCTGAGGCCCAGTGGGAGAGGTTGGTGATTTTAGGCTCAGAGCTGGAAAAGTCAATCCCTGAAGTATCACTCAGAACCAACCCAAAACACATTTTCCCCTGGCTATCACAGACAAGCAATATTGCAGGAATACATATATTCTATACACACACACACACACACACATAAAGGTTTCCAAAAAGGAGGGAATGTTTGGAGATATGCTACTACTGATGCAAGGCCACGGTTTTCAACCTAATGTAAGAGTTAATTCTGGAGCCATTCTGAGTGACTATGGTCTAGAAATACAGATTTAGGTTACCCCAAATTTCTCATTCCAACGTGGGAGCAGTTTGGTGACATTTTATAGTTTTACAGAACAAAGAACATCATAAATCAAGGCAGGTCTTAAATACACTGATGGGTACATCACAGAGGCAGTGACAGCAAGATTGGGGAAAACTTTCTATCGGTCTGAGATGCTGTCTGGTGGCACCCTCAGCTTTTGGGCTGATGGAAGCTAGCAGCCCTGTTAACAAATTACAAAAGGTTTTTTTTTGTTTTTTTTTTTACCTATTATTAGCAGGATATTAGTTCTGACACAGAGGTAGGCAGGGGATGGCTGTTCCAGAGCTCCAGCTAGCGCCAGCTAGCTCCGGCTAGCTCCAGCTTAGGTACTTAGCCTCTAGCATTGCAACATTCCCATCTCTCCAGTGTTCTGCACTTCACTCAATCAGTCTCTGCAGACACAGCTTCTTTTTCAGTTCTCAGTCACAATTTTCTGCTCACCTAGGATCACATTTGTGCGTGAGTGGCCCGCATGTTGTTTATTAAATATTATAAGGTCTTTCCTAGCTAGGAAGGCTATCATAAGATCTGATGTAGACAGGGCAGGGCTGCGGTTTTCAGGACAGATGGCTGGCTGGTAAAGCCATTAAGGAACCCCAGACCATATCAAAACTATTAGCCATCATGATCCGGATATGAATTATTTTTCTTGTACCCTCTTTATTTGACACAGCATTTGCATATGACACGTGGCAGTGCCACTAGATCTAAACTTAAGTCATCAAGGACACGGTGTGGCCTGATGGAGCGAAAGCAGCAGATGATAGACACATGTAGCTAAAATATCAAAAATTTGCATAATTTAAAATTAGAATGACTATGTTCCCCCCTCATAGTTCTTTGTACTCTATGAGCGATCTCACTTATATGTAAATTCTTGGAAAATGAACTTTGGAAGGAGACACTGTAGTAGTTTCTCCCTTTTTAACTAATAAAATCCAAATATGGTTCAATTAATTTTTAAATACTGGCTGTTTTATAGGACATTTTAAATACAAGAAGCATCGGTACTTAAGGTATAAAACATCAAGAATGTAATTAGAGATTGATGCTTTTTGTATAATTTTTGGACAGAAAGGATTGACATAAATCTTTAGGTATCTCTAGCTAGAGTAAGTGGAGTTCAGATTTAATTGAAAAAATACTAGAGGTGTTTTTCTTTTGAAATACACACACATATATGTGCATATAACACATACATATATACAAGGTAAGGTAGAAATATTAAATATCACAATTTTAAGATCTGATTGCAAACTTTTTCTTTTTTAGCTAGACAGCCATTATATTAACTATACCAAACAATTATTTTTGGAGAGTTATACCTATTTAGAATATTCCTACTAAATTTAATAGTGATTGTGAAAGTTGCTTTAATGGACAACTATTTAAATCTGTTCATCCAATTTGGTCTATGAGATAAACAAGGAGCATATCTTGTAAAACACTTTTAACGATGATACTAAAATTAGAATCACAGAGTCTTCATTTAAGGGTAAAGAAAACCAGATGGTTCCATCAACTAAAAAGGAAAAAGGCATATCAAAAGCTCCATTCTGATGAAAAGACCAGGACTGTCGTCAGGTACTCCTCACTCACTTTCAGGATGGGAAACCCAAGGCTGTCGACGTCCTCACATCCTCTGGGAGCACACTCATGAGGACTCGAAAATCCTGGATGATGCTCGTCTAACGCTACTGACAACTGAGTACCCCCAGTAACTGGACATCTCTTTCACATTTTGTTTCTTAAATACTTCTGTAATTAGATTTTTAAAAATTGTCTATGATATTTAACACTCTACCCGGTGAATTTCTAAGCGATAAAATAATAGTTTCAACGAGGTTACAAATGAAGAAATTATGCCCTGGGCCACAGTCACTCAGAATGGATACAGAACAAACTCTCTTCTTCCCTTTAAGATGAGGGCTGCAGCTTTTTTGATTGACAGAGGAAATATTCTTCAGCTGTCTGAATTGTCTCAAAGATCAACAAACACCCCCCCCCCCCTTTTGGACTGCAGGTGTACTTGCAAAACTGATTTCTCTTTGCTGCAAAACTTACAAAGATCTCTGACTATGCCTTTTAGTAATATATATCTAAAACAAACAAACAAACAAACAAACAGGTGCATGCCCGTGTGTCCATTCTTGGAGGCCGGAGGATGATATAAGGTGTCTTTGCTCTACCATTCTCTACCTATTCCCTTGAAATGGGGAATCTACTGAATCTTGATCTTGGTGATCCGCCTGTCTTCAAATCTCTCTTCTAATAGTAATGGAATATAATGTGGGGTTTGGGGTTTGTAAAGAAGTGATTTTGGGTGATTCAATAAACCTTTCCACAACTGCTTGTTATCAACATCAGTATAGGGCACTGCAGGCCCTTTCGAGTGAGTTTCCCAGGCTATTATTGATATGGAATAGTCTCCATAGTCTAGTGTGCATAGTGGTCTGGGCAAGAATTAGGGTGGAGGAGGGCTACTCAGATCTGAAAGCAGGGAATGAGGTTTGGAGACGGGACATGAGGTGAGGTGTAAATTTATTTCTCAGAGGCTTACAAATGCTTATTCACTATAAGCACTGTTTTGAGCCCTTGGCATCATGTTGGTTAGACGCTGGGATGCCAAATGGCACTGTCGAAGAACATTAACCTGGGAATATATACTAAAAAGCATTACAACACCTGAACTGTAAAGTGGATAAAGCAAAAAACCACCATAGAGTTCAGAAAAGAAAGTAACATCAAAGTTATGGCAGCGACTAGCAGGCGGTTTTTTTTTTTTTTTTTCTTTTTGGCAAAGCTATGATAAAATGAGGTCTGGGGGTAACGGTCTAGGAAGGGAACACAAACCAAGTTCAAGGGTAGCAGCAATACAAGTCTCAAACTGTTGAGCTTTAACGTGCCTTTCCAGTGAAGGTGTGTGTGTGTGTGTGTGTGTGTGTGTGACTCAATCTCAAAGAGTTTCTAGTGGATCAAAGACAAAGAAACAGGTAGCCAGTAGCCGAGAGACCTGCCCTAGCCAAGAGTCTCTGCGGTTCAGCCATCAGTCTGCACAGGGTAGAAAAAGAAGAGAAAGACCCAGGTTCCACATGCAACCCTGTCATAACAGCTGTGTGACCTTGTCCAAGTCCTATAAACCGAGCTCGGTGGGTGGTGGTTCTTATAAACCTGTTTCCAAGGTCTAGTGACTTGCGGGCAGGGGGTGTCAGTCAAGTGCCCTGGGTGGGCATCTTGCTAACAGACAAGGAGTGTCCAACTTCGTGCCCTCTCCCCTTTCTAGCCAGACTCTATTCTTTGAAGCACGGGGGGATGAGCAGTTGGAGTGCAGAGTGAGCAGAAAGGCGAAGGCAAAAGAAGGAACTCCTGCCACCCGCGTGCCCCCGCCCAGCCACGGAGCTCCGGGAGCCACCGTGTGTGTGTGTGTGTGTGTGTGTGTGTGTGTGTGTGAGTGAGAGAGACCCCGACTCAGGAAGGCAGACACGGGTGCACGCCCCCGGGAGCTAACAAGCGCCTGGGAACCGGGCGGACGCCGCGCGCCGGGGCGCTCCGAGCTTCCCAGCTCCGAGGTTTCGGCGTCGCGCCGAAGCCGCCCCACCCAAGCGCCCCAAGTTTCCCGGGCTGTGTAATCCGGGTGCACCTTCCGCCTGTGGCCTCGCCATTCCGCCCGATCGCGGCGCGTGAGAAAGGAGGAGGGGACGCCCCCAGCTGTTGGCCTCCAGCCCGGCCAACTCCCGCTTCCACCCGGGCTTCGGCCTTTTGTACCCGGCCCACGTGACCCGCCCAGCGGCTCCCTCCACCCCGCCCCCCGTGGCCCCGCCCTCCGGCCCTTCCCGGCGACGAGCCGGCTCTTCCAGCTCCCGGCCGCCCCGCCCCCCGCGCGCCTCCGCTCCTCCCCGCCCTCCCTCCCGCCCGCGCAGGCTGTTCCCGCTCCCTCCCCGGGCCGCCGTTCCCTCGCGACGCTCCCCTCCCCCCGCGGCTGTTCCGCCGCTTGGCCTCCCCTCCCCCCAGTCGGAGCTCACTGTCTCCAAGATGGCGGCCGTGTCAGTTTGGGGCATCTCCGCGGTCCGGCCCGGGCCCCCGGGATCCCGGCTGTCTTCCCCCCAGGTAAGGAGCCGAGGGGCCGCCCCCGGTCGCTCCCAGCGGCCGAGCCCGAGACTGGGCCGCCCCGGAGTCTGCTTCGGCGCCTCGCGGGGTCGGCGGGCGGCTTGCAGGCCCCGCCGCGGCCTGCGCCGCCTCCCCGCTGCTCTGCGCCAGGCCTCGGGCTGGGCGCCGCGGCCGCCCCCTCGCGTCCGACTCCGCGGCCCGGCCCGGCCCGCGCCCGCCCTCCCGGCTCGCGCCGACGGGCCCGCCGCCTTCGCCGCTGCCGCCGCCCTCGCTCCGCCGGCGGCCCACTCCGGGAGCCGGGGCTCCCCGGCGCCGAGCCGCCAGGCCGCGGAGCCTGGGGCTGCTGTGCGGGCTCGCCCGCTCTCCCTCGGGGGCGCGCCCGCCGTCCGCCCGCCCGCCCGCTCGCTCGCCCGCCCGCCGCTCCCGGCGCCGGGCGGGCGCGCACTCCGGACTGTGCGGAGTGCGCGGAGATCCGAGCGGGGTTGAGCGGCGCGGGGTGACAGCCTGGTGGGTGCCGCGGTCCGGAGCAGGCGGCACGTGTGGTGTTGTGTCTGTCGGGCTGTCAGCCCCCAGCCGGGACGGGTGGCGGCGGGCTTGCCTGTCAAGAGCTCCGCGACTTTGGGCCGGATCTGCCCGACCTGTCAGGCTCCGTCACAGCCGGTGTCCCCCCTCGCTGCTCTTGTGAGCGGAGCCCTTGGAAGCGAAGAGCTCGGAGGAGCTGGGGCTAGAGCTTACGATGCTCCTAACTCCACGTGATTTCATTGTTAACTTACTCTTCGGGCTGTGTTTCCATAGAATGGGACCGGCGAAGCGGTCCTCTGGCAGACTGCGGGGCTCTGCCGCTTCAAGTTTTTTAAAGTTCCTCGGGCTTTAAATTGAGGGCGCGCGCAGATGCGTTTGGGGTTGGGAGAGAGAGCGGGAAGGGCTTGGCGAGCCCGGCTGGTCTTTTCTTTCTAGCCCGCGAGTGGACTTTCAGAGAGTTAGGGTTCAGATCTTCAGAGCGTTGGTTTCTGCAGACTTGGAGATGGGGGAAACTTCCGGCCGGAAAGACAGTGTGTGGTTGTCATTCATTCTTTTTCACCTGAAAACTCAGCCACATAGGGTGATCCCAGCTTCTTAGGTCTTAGTTCTCGTTACTTTAAAGTTAATGTCTATACTTCCCTTGGATAATAATTCTGATGTTTGTTCTCGTAAGACCTCCACTAAAATGAGGGACCCCTCCTGGGGGGGGTACTTCTTTTAGTTAGCTAATTTTGAAATACATTTTGGCCCCAGGTGCTAATGCTTTTTGCCCCCTCTTGCTTTCTTACTAGTACAGTTTCTTTCCTCATGTATCGGTCTCCCCTTTGCCTACACACTGTTGGGAATAGTTGCTGAAGGGGTGCCCCCGCCCCTTTTAGCTGTGTTTATATTGTACACGCGCTCCAAAACATGAGAAGTTCAAAGTTACACTTAGTTTTGGAGGAACAAGTTCAGAGGTAGTATTATATTTGTTTTTGTTTTATTGACTGATGTTCACTCTGAGATAGCAATCTCAAATTTACATTTTTATCAGATCATAGGCAGTTACTTGTTTTCTGTATTGTACATTTTTACACGTATCTGCATTTGATCCAAATGATTCTAGGACTTTCTTATTTCTAGTTTATCTGTAGATTGTTTATAAGTTTGACAGTTGTCATTTCCTTCAGTATATGGGTATTGGTGAAAGTTTGAATGAAATTCCTCCTGCACTTTCACACTAAGCTGTCTTTGTTTGCATTAATATCCTTATTGTGGTGTGTGAAGCAGGTTATTTTCTTTAGCATAGGAACTGATGAGATTGCTGTTAGTGGTTTTCTGCAGACCCTACTGTCTGTTTTCTGTCCACTGGAATTCTGAAAGATGACTCCCTTTTGCTTTCATTGCAGGATTCTTCCTACTAATCCAGATACTTGTTGGAGTGCTGAATAGTTTCTTGGGGAAAATGTGGAGGACGAGTTGACCGCCTAGACTGGTGAGCACAGATTGTGGAGGACAAACTAGCACTCCTCCGGTTAGGTACGGCTCAGGTCGTTTGTAGACATCTTTAGTTCCTCATTTTACTTTAACTTCTCAGATGCTTCTCCTTCCGTTTTTATTCCAATGGTTTCCAGTTGCTTGTATTAATAGTACTGTATTTAAACTCTTGAGAGTGTTTTTAAACACATTGCTTTAAGAAATGAGTAGGATATTTCATTTGAAAACTTACTCACAGAGCAGGCCTTATAGAAAACTGACATTATTTTAATTTCTTCTCAGGCTTAAGATACTCACTGTCTGCTCGAAGCCGGGAATGAGATGTGTGGAACCCAGGGGTGTGTGTGGAGTAGACACCAATGCGTGGTGATAGTGAGGATTTTGAAGATACGTCAGAAAAACCAGGCATTTTGATTTCTGAGGTAAAAGTAGGCTGTAATTCTATTTTGTGAAAGGAGGGAAGACTCAGGCCAGAAATCTTGTATGCTATGGTTAACTGGTTCCCATCCTCCGAGAATCCTGTTTTCCATGGTGTAAGACTTACTCAGCATCAGGATAAGGGCTAGCGACTCTATGGATAGACAGAATCCCTCACCATGGTAAAACTCGCTAACCCGCTGTACACGGAGTGGATTTTGGAGGCCATCAAAAAAGTCAAGAAGCAGAAACAGCGACCTTCGGAGGAAAGGATCTGCAATGCCGTGTCCTCATCCCATGGCCTGGATCGCAGAACTGTTCTCGAGCAGCTGGAGCTGAGTGTTAAAGATGGGACGATTTTAAAGGTCTCAAACAAAGGTCTCAATTCCTACAAAGATCCTGATAATCCTGGGCGAATAGCACTTCCTAAACCTCGGAACCATGGAAAATTGGATAATAAGCAAAGTGTGGATTGGAATAAATTACTCAAACGGGCATTTGAGGGCTTGGCAGAGTCTGGTGGCTCAACTTTGAAAAGTATCGAACGCTTTTTGAAAAGCCAGAAGGATGTGTCCGCCACCTGTGGAGGTAGTGCTGCCCCTGGGTTTCACCAGCAGCTACGATTGGCCATCAAGCGTGCCGTTGGTCATGGCCGACTCCTCAAAGATGGACCTCTCTACCGCCTCAACACTAAGGCAGCCAGTGCTGAAGGGAAAGAGGGCTGTGAGTCACTCTCGTGTTTACCTCCTGTATCACTGCTTCCACATGAGAAGGACAAGGTAAGAAACATAGTGCCAGTGTTCATGGGGCAGTAGCATAGGAGTCTTGTTCACAGTCCTGGGAAGTTATGTACATGGTCAAGGCTTGGGGGGGCTTTTGGGAGCTCTAGCTGTGAAAACTGAATAGGTTTTAATAGTTGTAGTACTTTAAAGTCTTTGAAGCCCTATGTTCAGAGTATAGAGTGTTGACAACTACAAGAACGCATTTAGCTTAGCATGCAAACTTTAGATTTAGGTTGAAGGTTCTATAGTACCTTACTGTTGCAACTTGATGAACTTAGAAATGCTGGAGACTTGACTTTGAAAGAAGTGGCTTACTCTACAGAGTTTTTCCTTTTTTTTCTGTTTAGTTTCAGGCTATCATTAGGAATGAGACAGATTCTTATGATCCTTAGTAGGGGCTACCGAATCAGTAATTCTTATTTCTATGTTTTGTACAGTTTCCTGTCATGTGTTATGTTTTGATTTGTATTTTTTATTTATTTTTTTTATTTTTTTGAGACACAGGGTCTTGCTTTAAAGTCCAGGCTGGCCTAAAACCTTACTATCATCTTCTTGCTGCTGCCTCTGAGCGAGGAGTGCTGGAATTACAGGTGTGTGCCACCACACCTAGTGCGCCTTTGAATAGAAGGGAATCCTAAATGTTATTTATGTCAGCAGTAGTTCTATGGATTAGGAATACAGTATCCTGTATTATAAAAAGTTCTGGGGTGTTTTGAACATAGACATGTCCCTTGCTCTGTTGTGTGTATTATTGTCATTTTATGCATGTGAAGGCATAGCAGCAGTACATTTCAGCCTTTAGGAGAATCCTTGGGGATGGAGCATTTTGTGTGTGACTGTTCTTTCACATCAATAGAATGTCGTTAATTTCTTGAATACCTAGTGTATATATCATAGAAGGTACTTCCGAGCAAAGACTTTTAGTATTTAACTTTTTTTGATATCATAATATAATTACATTTCTCCCTTCCCTTTACTCCCTCCAGCCCCTCCCATATATCCCTCCCCAATCTCCTTCAAATTCATGACTTATTTTTTTCACCCATTGTTATTGCATGCATAAATACATATGCACATACTACGTGTATATCCCTAAAGATAACCTGTCCAGTCCTTATGGCTTACTTGTGTGTGTGTCTTCCGGACTGACCATTGCGCTGGACAGCTGATTGCTATGCTCGCCCCTGAGGAAGGCCACCTCTCTAATTCCTGGCTGTCCTCGGGTGCCTATAGTTCTTCGTGTAGGCTAGAGGCCTTGTGGACTTTTCTCTGTCTAGTTGGCATATCCATTGGTGCTATCCTTTTCAGTCTTGTAGATGTATTCATTGGGACTAGAGTCCACAACTCTGCATTTTGATGGGCTATGGTTTTATGTAGTGATCTCCGGTTGTTGCAAAGAGAAGTCTCCTTGATGAGGGGTGAAGATTATACTTAACCTGTGGTATAAGGACAAATGTTAATAGACTGTTGTTAGGGATTTAGTAAATTAGTAGTTACAGTTTCTTCTCCCGTAACCATGACTTCACTAGCACTGAGTAGTTAGGTTTCTAGTACCAGACATGGGATGGATCCCTCTTGATGAGCAGGTATCAAGTCCAATAGATGGTTGTGGGCTGCATGAAGTGGGTGCTGGGAGCTGAACTTGGGTCCTGTGGAAGAGCAGCAAGAACTCTTAATAGCTGAGCCATCTCTCACCCTTCCCTGTAGTTATTAGCATCCTGTTAAACTACAAGGTTTTTTGTTTAGAAACAATTAGAAAGTAAGAATACTTTTGTTTTTTTTGTGGGAGAGTGTTGAAACCTAGCTTTTCTAGGTAGCCCAGATTCGGCTCAGTAGTGTAGAAATCCTCCTACCTCATCTCCCAGTACTGGCATTAGAGGCATGTACCACCATGCCTGGCAGTGGTATAATTCATTGGTGAAATATTTAATTTTTTATAATAAGTTTTAAAAATTATAGTTACACAAATTTCCCTCTTCCCTTTTCTCTTTTAAACTCCCATGCACCTCCCTTAGTCTCTCAAATTTATGCCCTCTTTTCTTTACTTGTTACATATACATACATACACATGCATACATGTATATATGTATTCTTAAATACATAAATACAACTGCTCAGTCTGTATAATGTTACTGTATGTATATGGCCTCAGGCTTTGTATTGGATAACCAGTTAGGGGGACTATTCCTGTAGAAGACTGTTTCTCCCTGTCTAGAATTCTTTAGTTGTCTGCAGTTTTTTGTTTAGGGTTGAGGCCCCCTGTGTTAGCATGTTCATTGGTGTTTTCATAGTTCAGGTCTTGTTTAGGCAGACGTGTTGATAAGACTTCATGGGTGTAGTCTCTGATGTTTCTGGGAGACACGGGTTCACAGAAAACTTCCTGTTCCCTTGGCTCTTCTGCCCTGACCCCAAGGGTTAGGGGCGGGGGTTTATGATGCAGGTGTGCTGGCTGGGATTGGCCTGTACAACTCTGAATTTTGATCAGTTGTGGTTTTCTGCAATAATTTCTGTTGCAAATAGAAGTTTCTTTGATGAAGAGTGAGAACAACACTTACTATGGGTCTGAGGAGAAATATTTAGGCTATAATTAGGGATTATGCTGGTGTAGTAAAGAGCTGGTTGTAAGTTTCTCTTCCAAGATCCATGACTTCACTAGCCCTAGGTGTTGGCGAGGTTTCCACTACCAGGACTTATTTCTCACTCATTGAGCTGGTCTTAAGTGTAACTAGAGAGCTGTTGGTTACTACCTGGTGTGCGTCCCACCGCACCCTTAGGGTTACTGTGCCATGCTGGCCATTGTTGTGGGACATCGGTGCTCTAGCTGGTAGGACTGTTGGTTGTTTCCTTGCTCTGGAGGTGCCTTCTGATAAGAAGGCTAGACTTCAGGAAGGAGGCGGCAAGTCTGATCCAGCTCAGATCCTCTGGGTGCAGTGTCTGAGGATCACGACTTCTCTAGCATAGGATGCAACTTTCACCTCTGAAAGACATCAGGAAAGAGCTCTCTGTCTCGGACAGCCTGGATTAACAACAAATCAGGGCTTCTCACGGCTGATGTTAGAATTGTTGTCTAAAGCTCAGGGGAGTATGGTCAGCCCATACGGGAGGATTTCATTTAAATTATATATGCATATGTATATACATACTTAGATATTCTTATGTAATTTTAGCTAGCTAGATAATAATATGCTTATGACTTTTCAGGCAGTCCTTACTTTTAGCCCCTCCCTCTTTCCTTCCTATTTACTTCCCTCTCCCTCCTTAATTAGTGTCTCACCGACAGTCGTTCCCCCCATCTGATCACTTATTCGTACCTCGCTATTCCTCTCTCTGTTGCTCTTCCCTGCCCTATGGTCCATTTATAATTAATTTCCTGGTTTCCACATTTACTCCAGGTTATACTCGCATCTGAAAACTTCTAAGTAGGAACCACAAATAGAATTATTATGTGACGTTTGTCTTTCTAGGTCTGGGTTACTTCCCTTAATATGTCTTATCCATTTGCCAAGGGTCCAGCATAGTGCATTTTAATTTAAAAAGGGACTTAATTTTTATATTTGTCTCTTTGTTTGTGCATACACCTGAGAAGGCCAGAAGAGGGCATTGGATTCTCCATAGCTGGAGTTAGAGGCTGATGTGAGCAGCCTGATGTAGCCCTGGAACCTTTCCAGTCCTTTGGAAGTAGCTTTTACAACTAAACCATCTCTAGCTCCCTTACATTTAAAGAAAAAAGCTATTTCTTTAGTTTTTGAGACAAGATCTCATGTATACCAGACTGCCTTTCAGTCTCGAGTAGCTGATGATGACCTTGAACTTCTTGCATTATGCAGTTGATATGTGCGCTGGTCATGTATGTTAGCCAAGCACTCTACAAATTGATCTGCATTCCTACCCTCATGGCTGGGATTTTTAGAGATCTATTTTAGGGTTCAGTTTGTCCTGTGAACTTTGAGCTGGAAGACACTTTTATGGATTGAGCTCTGTAATTGTCTTTTGTTTTGTTTTGTTTTTGAGACAGGGTTTCTCTGTGTAACCCTGATTCTAATGGAAACTTACCCTGTAGACCACGTTGGCCTTTGAACTCAGAGATACACCTGCCTCTCTCTCCTGAGTCCTAGGACTAAAGGCATGAAACACCATTGCCTGGTGAGAGTCTGTAATCTTAACAGTCCAAAATACTTCCAATTCTGATTGCTTTTACTAAGCATAATGGTTCAAAATGGGGATTTAGATTAGGGAATAGTCATGCTGATGTCTATGCAAATAATCAAAGATCAAGAAAGTCTAGAATCTGAGATACTTCAGATTCTGTGTGTAAAGTGTTAAAGAATCTCTTGCCTTTCTATTGACAACTTGACATCATGACTTGATGTCACTGGGCATTTTAAAGAGCATATGTCAAAATGTTAAAGTGGACAAGTCAGTAAAGCCCTGCCTTAGTGTGATGTCATAAGAGCACCTATCTGAAAGGAACTGTCTTTTTTTTCTTTCGGAACTTTTTTGATCACATGAAGCTAAGTAAAAGATGATTGGATTATTATAACTACCATCAAATGATCCAGTGGGGTGAATTAGTGGTATTGCTGTGAATCAGTTATTGTATGTTGGTATCTTGTATTTTGTATCTTGATAGAATGCTTAGATACTTCATTTATAATAATTCCCCTTGTTTGAAGTATGTGTGTCTGTGTATGTACTGTCTGTGTGTATGCCTGGAATTGAATTGCAGGTGTCTCATACAGGAGCTATAAGCATGAGTTATACATATATATATATATATATATATATATATATATTTTTTTTTTTTTTTTTTTTTTAAAACAGCCAGTTAGTAATACAGTCCAGGACAAATCCTACTCTAAAATTCTGGGACTTGAAATTGAAAAGAGCTCTGAGGATCATTGTACAATATTTGTGGCTGAACTGAAGACCTTTCCTAAGGTCTTACATTAAGGACATTTTATTCAGTAGAAACCTACTGGTTTTCTTCAATTAGAAATGTCTGCCAATCACAACATAGCTCTAATAGATTGTGTTACTAACTGAAATTACTAGATTTGGAAGAATACATTTAGGAAAATTATATTTCTTTTGAGCAAATTCTATGTGCATTGATCAGTGGAGTTTACTTTGAATTTTGACTTGTTATTAGCTGCCTTAATAATATTGATGAAATTAAAATTGATAAGGTTCGTTCTATATTTTTAAATGATTTTCATTTCATACACTATTTTTAATAGTTTATTTTCTAAATGATCTTCCCCAAAGATTTGAAGAGCCTGCTTTCAGAATTATAATACAGTGAGCTGAAAAGGTGAGAAATGATTGCTCCTCTGAACAGATTATCTCACTACTCCTTTCATTATATTTCAACTCTTTCCTTCCTCTCTCTGAAACAACTTAGTCAGTTTCAGTGAAGAATGGTTTGGCTTGCTGTTACGACTCTGTATTCTAAATACATAGATGTACACATCTCCAGATAGTATTTGTCATGATGAGAAAGGAAGGTGTAGGCCAGAAGTAATTCCACTTTTAGTTGCCACTTAATTCAGACAGGTATTGAACACCTGCTGTAGGCTACACACAGTGCTTGGAAGTGAAAGGGTTGGCTCTTCTGGAATGCTGATGTATCTGTTGACCTGGTCAGCTGTGGGGTATTAATATAGTTCATGTTCCATATCACTATTCCTTATTTAAAAAGATGTATTTATTTTTATTTTATGTTGTATGGGTGTTTTGCCTGCATATATGTTTGTGTGCTATTTGAATGCAGTTCCCATAGAGGCCAGAAGAGGGTGTCTGAGCTCCTGGATCGGGGATTACAAATGGTTCTTAGTTGCAGTATGGGTTCTGGAAGTCTGGAAGAGCAGCCAGTGAGTGCTCTTAACCACTGAGTCATCTTTCCAGCCTTGGTATAGCTAGTTCTTGTGATAATTGTCCAAATCACTAAAATTTTTTGAGGGTATTTTTGAGCAGAATTATAATTTACAGAAACATTTTGATGGAAAAAAAGAGCTTTAATTAAGCTTGAATGTATTACTCAGCTATGTAAGTAACCTGGACCAGAAGGATGCAGTGGTAAATCTCCTGCTTCCTGCAGTTGTTTCCTAATACAGTAGTTAAGAGCCCAGTAGTACAGTAGCCCAGATTATCTAATTTTTCTGGAATTTGTATTCTTTTGATGATGTATTTTGTTTTTAAAAATTGTTTGCATCTCTCTCTATATATATATGTTTGTGTGTACTATATATGTGTGTATGTATGTGTGTGTGTGTGTGTGTATTATATGTGCACATATGTGTACAGATGCCTGCAGAGGCCAGAGGGGTCAGATTCCATTGTGAGTAGCCCTATGTGGGTGCTGGGAATGGAACCCAGACCCTTTAGTAGAACAGTAAGTGCTCTATACTACTGAGCCTGCAGCTCACAGCTTAGATTTTTATGTAGAAATACTGTCTAAAATGGGTTATGATAAAAAAACAAATAGGTCAGTCAATCAATCAATCAATAAAATAGGATATATTTTCAAGCTACTGAGAAGGAAGTGTGATAATGTTTTAGCTGTTTGCAAATGTAAACATTAATGTAAAGTTGTTTCATATTTTATCTAATTAGAATAGTGATGTTGGTAAAAATAATTTGTAATTATCCTATTATTGGGATACTTTATTAAATTGTCCTACTTAGCAGAGCTATTGTTCAAAAAAGAAATCCCGCCCCCCCCCCCCCAAAAAAAAAAAAACCCAAAACACCCAAGGAACAAAAAAAACAAAAAAAAAAAAAAAAAAAAAAAAAGGTACAGTGACATGGGTGACACAGGTGACATTGATGACATAGGCATTTATTGTCCCTCTAAAGGGTCTGGGTTCAATTCCCAGTGCCTACATAGGGCTGCTCACAGTGGAATCTGACCCCTCTGGCTTTTGTGGACTAGGTTTGACTCACTGGCAGAATACTTGCCTGGCATATACAGGGCCCTGTGTTTGTATATTAAATTGGAACTGGTTTAGCCTCGGTTTTTAAAATAATCAATATTATTTATACATGTATAATTTTGTATCACACATGTCCTTCATTGTTCTTACTGTTTTTGTGGTGACTGTTAAAAAGTCAGCAGTAGATTAGTTATAAAGACACTTAGAAATTAGCTTTTTCTGTAGATGTCTGTTTATGTGTTTGTGTGTCTTTTTCTGTAGATGTTTGTTTATGTGTTTGTGTGTCTTGGGTGGGGAGGTGCACGTGCAGAGAACCTTGAGATCCAGGCTAGCTTGGGTAATATGGCAAGAGACTGTCTCAAAAAATTGTCTCATTTAGCACTCACTGTATATTCAATGTTAAAAATCCAGGAGAAGCTTGAGAAATTCATAGTATTACCAGTAAACCAAACAGGGAAGGCAGAAGACAACAAATTGGGAAGTGGACAAAAATATTTGTGTAAGATTTGAAAAGAAGATAGCTCATTCCTGTGCCTTTCCATTTTGTATAGAGTAAGGATAGAGTCTGTATTGATACAAAGAAGTATTATCAGACCTATATGACTAAACTTTTTTCCAGTAAATCGTAAATTGCATTTGACTCAGAGAGCTGTTAGTTTGCAATTCTTTTAATTTAGTAGACAGGTTCTGTGTGTTCTTAATCCTTGGCTACAGTGAAGCATTTAACTCCTGAGTTTTTTATAACTTACAATAACTTACAGAACTTGGAACATAATTTAGAGGATTTGAGTATGTTGATGTATATTGGTATTTCAAAGTCTTGTTATTTAAGGGATCTTTAAATATCTGATTAATAATGTTTACATTTTCTTTCAACATTTTCTTATCTTGTTTATTATTTTTACTTATTTCCTTGAGACAAGATCTCACTGTGCCTCAGGTTGGATTAGAACTTGAAGTCCGTCCCAGCCTCTTAAGAGGTAGAATTACCTAGATGAAAGTTCCTCTTCTTTCTTTCTTTCTTTCTTTTTCTTTTTTTTTTTTAAAGGTTTATTTACTTTATGTATATGAGTACACTCACTATCTTCAGACACACCAGAAGAGGGCATCAGATCCCATTACAGATGGTTGTGAGCCACCATGTGGTTGCTGGGAATTGAACTCAGGACCTCTGGAAGAGCAGCCAGTGCTCTTAACCTCTGAGCCATCTCTCTTCTTTCTTTCTTTGTTTATTTTGAGGGTCTCTCTGTAGCCCTGTCTGTCCTGGATCTCACTAAGTCAGGATGGCCTCCCAAGTCAAAGGCGTGCAGCACCATGCCATGTGCAGTAGCCATGACATTAATTGTCTCTAGAAATACCTGAGGAGCTTTAAAAAATAATCAGGAAAACAAATTAGACTCCAGCAGGGTGGGAGAGCCCAGGTGTCAATGGGGTCTGTCAGTCTCTGTGTCTAAGGTGAGGTGAAAGTTAAATACTATGCCCTAGTGCTTAGAGCCAGGAACTCTGGGGTGGGAACTACTTGAGGCAAGCAAAGGATGAAAAAAAAGTAAGTTTAATTTAGTAATTGCAATTTAGTCAAGCGAGACAGCATATTGTGAAAGTGTTTTAGACATAAGGCTCTGTACCTCTGGAAATCAGACTTTTTTATTCCTTGACTACCATTTTCCTAATTGTCCCCTTCCTCCCTACTCCTACCACACTTACTAGTTAAGTCACTTTCATGACTGATTATGGGTACTAGCCTAAGACTGACCAAATATAATTTTAAAAACTGCATGAGTGAAAGGCAGAATTCAACTTGTGGGAATCAGTGTGGTTCTCGAGGACCATGTAGGACCCAGGTTGTCATGCTGGGCTGCAGACATCTTTACTCACTGAGCCACCATCTCACTGGCCTGCACGTGCTCTTCTGCTGTCCTCCATTATTCCCGGGAATTTTGCATCCTGTTTGAAAATCCTTAGCTTAAATAGTTAAGGCAAACATTTTCCTTTTCTACTCTTCTAAAGGAGAATCATCCAACCATGTGATAGGGTTCTACTCACAGATTGGTGTATGCTAATCTCAGCTTTGCCTTCTGCTAAGTAAGGGTTTGTCTCTGTGATCTGTTTGCATTAAGTAATCCAGCGTTTCCTTATTCTCTTTGACTTCCTCATTCTGACATATACTTCTATTTTCCCTTTCATAGATAGAATTGATCTGTCCGTCTACATAAGCTCATTCTCTGGAACCAGACTTGTAGACCATTGTGAGTCACTGTGTTGGTGCTTGGAATCAAGCTATATGGTCTTCTGGAAGAGTGCCAGTGCTCAGAACTGCTAAGCCAGTTTTCTAGTCCCATCTTGGTATTATCTTCATCTTTAAGCTCTTTTGTAAAAATCAAAACAACAATAAAAAATCAAAACCCATCTTTTCATCCCAGATCTGCTATAACTTGGCTTTTGCCCTTACAGTACTTTGTTTCCTTTCCTTTCCTTTCCTTTCCTTTCCTTTTCTTTCCTTTTCTTTTCTTTCCTTTTCTTTTCTTTCCTTTCCTTTTCTTTTCTTTTCTTTTCTTTTCTTTTCTTTTCTTTTCTTTTCTTTTCTTTTCTTTTCTTTTCTTTTCTTTTCTTTTCTTTTCTTTCTTTTTTGGACATGGGGTCATGTCATGTAGCCTAGGCTAGCTTTGCTTTGAAGTTTGGATCTTGATTCTGTCTCCTCATACTGGGATTACAGTTGTGTGCTGCCTGTCCTGACTTTAAATGGCTGGTCAGCAGCTTCCAGGCTTGTGTTACTGGCCTCTCGGCAGTCTTCTGTACCTGCCTGTTCTTCTCTCCCTCTTCCTCTGGGATGAACCTTCCCAAGCGTCTCTCTCCCCTCCTGTCTGGTAACAGTGCGCTTCAGCTTCCTGGTATTTATCTTGTGCATTTATCTTACTTATTATCCCTGTGGCTCTATTTTATTGTTTCTACTTCCTGGGTTGTTTTTAGACCTCTCTGTGCACTGATGATGACTTTTCTATCTTAATCCAGAACTCTCTTCTGGATTCTGGACTTGTCTAACTAATTGGGCAGCTTTTATCTGAAGTCTTTCTCCGGGTCTTGACCCAGATGAGACTGTTACTTTGAACTTGCTCTCCTAAGTTGTTGTTACTCCAGGAGGAGCGGTTCCTGTTGACTAATGCTTAAAGTGGGGACATCCCTTTTAGTTTTCACACTTCATTTGTCGTCTTTTAGATTTCGTTCTAAGCTGTTCCCACTCTTCTCATACCCTTGAATATCTGTTAATTAACCTCATCTCCATTCTAGTAATGCTCCTGAAGTTACCCCATCTCCATCCTGCTGTTCTCAGCACTTCTCTTATGCCTGACTTAGTTTCCTTATTGGTTTTCTTGTCCCCAACATCACCCTCTCTTTCAGTCAGTACACTTGTCCAGAGTGACGATTTGAAGGGATTAAGAACCTAGGTTTAAATCCCAGACCATGTGGTACTGCTTGCCTTAAGAACCTAGGTAATTTGCTTAATACTTTTGTACCACATTTTTCCTATAAAATGGATAAAATAACAATGTTTATTTTATAATGAAGCTATGAGGATTTATGTTAATATACGTCAGTGTTAATGGAAGTTTGTGTAGTGATAGAAGTACTGTGAAGGTATGATCTTCTCTAGTAACCATGGCCACAGTGACCTAATGAGTTCCTAAAAACACAACTAGTTGACTGAGGATTCAGTTGAAATAGCCTTACAGATAGTTATTATACTTGACAGTACAGAGTATAAAATCCTCAGAATAAAGGTATATATGGTTGCTAGTATTACTTTTTAAAATTAAAATTACCTCTGCTTAAATATTTTCTGTGCCATAGCATAGACAACTTGTGACCCTGTCATGTGAGTTACTGTACCCTACTGTATGAAAGTGCATGTCATTGTACCCATGTGTTGCTGGGACAGAACCCAGAACCTTGGCATGAGAATTAATTGCTCTTAAACAGTTGAACTATCCCGCCAGCCTCCTAGGTCTCACTACCCTCCCCAACAAGCATGTCTTCTAGGTTTTTTATTTTTTATTGATTTTATTTTAAGACAGTGTCTCACAGTGTAGCCCTGACTGACCTTGAACTCACTGCGATTTGCCTTTCTGTGCCTCCCAAGTGGTGGAATTAGAAGCATGCACCACATTAGGCTCAGCATGCTTTAGTTTTAAACTTTAGCTTCATCTTGTGTATGAATGAATGTTTTCCCATAGTAGCCACAAGGGGGTGTTAGAACTCTTGGGACTGAAGTTCTAGATGGTTGCTGGGAACAGTCCTCTGGAAGATGGGTGCACTTTACTGCTCTGCCGCTCTCTCTCCAGCCCATGCTTTGAACTTTTAAAGAAGCTTTGTGGGTAGTACTGTGCTTTATTTGATTCAGGGTTAGGGAAACTTCTAAACTAAACAGGACAGAGTTACTTACTTTAAAAAAGGTTTAGATTTATTAGAAAGCTGACTCAACAGAAGCAGAACACATCACTGAGACAAAGGTGAACACTTTGTCCTCGTTATATGAGAGTAGACAAGATTTTAAATAAACGCCTATAAACTCAGAACATGAGAAAACATAGCATTTAAACCAAACAACAAGCATTGCCACCACAGCAGGGACTTTGGTGGCTCTTGTCTGTCATCATCATCATCATCATCACAGGATGTACATTTTTCTCAGTTACCCTGCACTGCAAGAGTGACAACACAAGGATGAGAGGGTTGATGCATGTGTGAGAACATGTAAAAGTCATATATACGTTCCAAACTGTCAAATAAAACAGCCATTTTAAAGGTAGACAAGAGAACATGCTAATGTATTGTTGGTAGATAGGTAAATTAGGACAGCTACTATGGAAAGCAATAAGAAATTAAATGTTTAAGTATCACATGACCCAACAATTTTCTGGGTATATAAAGTGAAACTGCCAGCTTCTGAAGGTAGTGGTACCCACATATTCATTAAAGTATAACACTTGATAAACAACAGGGGAATAATGGATGTGTCTTTGATAGGTCAATGGATAAACTGAAATACACTTGCATTTCATTATAGCTCAAAACAAAACAAAACAAAGCAAAAATCATACCATTTGCCACAATATGGATAAGGCTGTAGTATATTACATTAAATAACAAGGCCAGGCAGTACATAAAATATGGCATGTGTATGTATGTATGTGCATATATGCACATGTATATCTATGTATTTGTGCATTCTAAAAAACAACAGAGATAGAAAATACAGTGTTTATGCAGTAGTGCTGTGGAAATGAGATGTAAGCCAAAGATGAAAATCATAGTTACATAGAATAGACAGGCCTGAGGATCTGACACACATTAGGAGGACTGTAGTTGATACTAGCATCTATTAATATCTGAGTTTTTCTGAGAAAGTACATTTTTTTTATTATTATTTTCTTTATTTACATTTCAAATGCTATCCCGAAAGTTTCCCATACCCCTCCCCCACCTCTGTTCCCCTACCCACCCACTTCCACTACTTGGCCCAGGCCTTGCCTTGTGCTAGGTCATATAGAGTTTGGAAGACCAAGGAGCCTCTATTCCCACTGATGGCCGATTAGGTCATCTTCTGCTACATACTGCTTGTGGACGTTGTACATCGTGGTGCGCACTAGGCTCCGCACCACGATGTACAACGTCCACAAGCTGTATATGCCCAGAAGAGGTATAGCAGGATCCTCCGGTAGTACTATGTCTAATTTTCTGAGGAACCGCCAGACTGATTTCCAGAGTGGTTGAACAAGCTTGCAATCCCACCAGCAATGGAGGAGTGTTCCTATTTCTCCACAACCTCGCCAGAATCTGCTGTCACCTGAATCTTTAATCTTGGCCATTCTGACTGGTGTGAGATGGAATCTCAGGGTTGTTTTGATTTGCATTTCCCTGATGGCTAAGGATGTTGAACATTTTTTCAGGTGTTTCTCAACCATTCGATATTCCTCAGTTGAGAGTTCTTTATTTAGCTCTGTACCCCATTTTTTAATGGGTTTATTTGAGTTTTTGGAGTCCAGTTTCTTGAGCTCTTTGTATATATTGGATATAAGTCCTCTATCAGATTTAGGATTGGTAAAAATCCTTTCCCAATCTGTTGGTGGCCTTTTTGTCTTGTTGACAGTGTCTTTTGCCTTACAAAAGCTTTGCAGTTTTATGAGGTCCCATTTGTCAATTCTTGATTTTACAGCACAAGCCATTGGTGTTCTGTTGAGGAATTTTTTCCCTGTGCCCATATCTTCGAGGTTTTTCCCCACTTTCTCCTCTATCAATTTCAGTGTCTCTGGTTTTATGTGGAGGTCTTTGATCCACTTAGACTTGAGCTTTGTACAAGGAGATAAGAATGGATCGATTCTCATTCTTCTACATGATAGCCGCCAGTTGTGCCAGCACCATTTGTTGAAAATGCTATCTTTTTTCCACTGGATGGTTTGACAAGAGAAAGTACATTTAAAGTACTATTGTTACACTGGATATAAAGGAAGTCAAGAAATGTTGAACATGCTGTACCATTTATATTCTTACATACATAGTACATGCATATATAATCAACCATTTTAGTATGCATATTTGTCAAAATAATATGGTATAGTTTAAATCTATGCAGTAAAAATAGGAAAAATCTTAATTTTAGGACAGTTAGCTCAGACAAGTCAAGACAGATTAAACGATCCATTTTTATTGCAGTGTTAAATGTTTCATGTAGTTGTTTTGTGGTCATCAGGTAGTATGTGGATACAGAGGAAACAAACAAATGGCAGTATATTGGTTAAAGTTATATTGGTTAATGTGCTGGGGAGTACTTGCTATAATTTGTTGTTAAATTTATGCTGCTGGTGTTGGGAACTTTTCATATGTCATTTTTCAGGAGAGACTTCTCTTTTATTCTCCTTATATGTTATATAATTTATTTGGCTTTGTCATTTTTTTATAGATTAAAATATAACTTTGAAGTTTCTGTGTTTGTTTTGTTTGAGACAAAGTCTAACATCAAACTGTAGCTAAGGTGACCTTGAACTCTGATCTTTTGCCTCTGTATCCAAGTGCTGGGATTCAAGTTGTGTGTCCCCACAATGGATTCTCATGTCTTACCTTTGAAAGAAGACTTTAAAATAGCTGCAAGCAGAGCAGAGCTAGATGCGGAGGAGAAGGAGAATCACATCTCTCCATAAGCTGTGTAAATGTAATGCCCTGTTCCTAAGTGTTGCAGATTAGAAAGGCTCTTCGCTTCACTTCTCCACCACACCACACTACTTCTCTAGAAAGACTGGTAGCGCATGAAATTAACAAGCATTGAAAAAAATCTTGACTGCTAACACCTTTTGCATTTGTTACATGTCTGTGAAACTGTTTATGAAATTATAGGTCTTATTAATCCATGTATACAACTCTTAAGATGTTCAGACAGTGTTTTCACACCATCACTGCCAGGTTCGAGTGTCAAATGATAGCAGTTAGGTTGGCAGGACACATTGCTGCTGCACAAGCATGGGGACATAGTATAGGTTCCAAACACCCATGTTTTAAAAGAGCCAGGCCCCATGGACACACTCAGCATTGGGTATGGGGGTAGAGAGGAGAACCCGGGGAGCTCAATGTCGAGCCTGCCGTGCTGAATCCACCTTCAGTGAAAGACTGTCTCTGAGATCAAATAAGTATATGCATGCATGCATGTGTGTGTGTGTGTGTGTGTATGTGTAGAAAGCAATAGAGGAAGATACTCAATAGTGGCTTTGGTCTCCACGTGCATATATGCACTCATAGCTACATGAATATATACATACGCACCACACACATGCAAAACAAAACAGAACCGAAAAGAACAGTTACTATCACAGGGCAGAAGGATGAGGGCCAGGGTCACTAGTAGATGGCAAGGAAAGTGAGATTAGGCTACCAGGTGAGCTCAGGCTCCTCCTGCTCTGCCGCTAAAATGTCTCCACAGCATCATCTCAAGGAGGCTGCTTGTACTTTACAGTGTATGTTTCAGAGATGTGAGTGCCTTTTCATAAAAGGACAGCTTTTCAGAGCCACTCCAGTATCTGCAGTTTCTCAAAATAACAAATTCAAAATAAGCCAAAGAAGTCTATTTTGGGGTAGCACATTCTGGTCTCCTACCGTCGTCATATTTTTGGGTGGTATATCCTGAGCCCCAGCAGTCTCTGCTGCTTTAGTGAAGGGAAGGTGACATTGAGTGCCGATGAACAAAAATACCAAGTCACTTCTCAGGTTTAGTCAAGCCTCCCTGCCTTTCTCTCATTTCCCTGGTTGGAACAGGCCTTCATTTTTTTTTCCATCACGGGTTACATAATTATCTTTCAAGATAGGTTCCTTTCATCAGTGAGCTGTGGTGACAGAACCCACACATAGGACCATTGTGTGTGCTGGGGATTGAGCAATCAGAAAAGACCTTTGTCCTAAGGGAGTCCTGAAATAGTTTATCCTTTATGTAGAGCATTTAAGTCCAGCCTCTTTAGCCTATTACAGGTGTACTGTAATTGCATCTACTCTATTAAATTCTCTGTCTCTCCCCTGACCCCTCACTTAAATACAAATGAAAGCAGCCACTGCAGTCAGTTGTCAGCTTTCTGTATTACTAGGTTTACATCTGCAAATTTAGTCAGCTGTACATTAAAATGAGACTATTGAGTCCATACTAAATGTGTAGACTTTGTTCTTGTCGTTCCTTTAGCAGTGCAGTACAGCTATTTACATAGCATCTGTATTGTATTAGTTATCATAAGTAACTCAGAGATGATGTAAAGGATATTTAGGAGGATGTACAAAGGTTATGTGAGTGCTGTGCTGTATTATATATGAGACCTTCTGAGCATCCTTTAGAGTTCAGTATTTCTGGAGGTGGGGGCTGGAAACATACTGAGGGGCATCCTTAATCCTCACTGACTTATCTATTAGCAAGATTGTATTTTTATTTTTGTATGTATATTGGATTTTTTATGATGCAAATCTTGTGATTTGCAAAATGTAAACTTCTAACACTCCCTGGGGAGAAACCCAGCTGTCCTACACACACTTTTTAGCTGCTTCCATGGTACAAGGACACTTTGCTGTCGTGGTCTTCATAGTGAGCAGACCTTCAGAACTGGGTATATCATCCATTCGTTTATGTTGTAGGTTGTGTTAAGACCTAGAAAGATACATTAACTCTTTTTAAAAATGTATTTATTATTTTATGTGTTTGAATATTTTGCTTGCATGTATGTATGTATGCCCTCAGAGGTCAGAAGATGGTGTTGGATGTCATGGAACTGGGGTTGTTATAGATGATTGTAATGCCAGTAATGGGAATTGAACCTGGGTTTTCTCCAACCTCAATACATCACCTTCTTAAGTACTTTTATGTGTAGATTCTGAGTTTTGATTGATTGATTTAGTTGTGTATTTTGTGCATGTGTGTCTGTGTAGGTGCACAAAATGTGTGGGTGTGTGTAGAGGGCAGAGGACAAGTTCTAGTGTAGGTCCTCAAGGGCTGTCCGTCTTTTCTTTTTGAGACAGGGTTTTCACTGGCCTCAAAGTTGCCAAGTAGGCTAGACTAGCTGGTCACTAGCCCCAGGCATCTGCCCACCTCTGCTTCTGCAACATTAAGATTGCAAATGTACTTACACCATGCCTGGCTTTCTTGAAGTACATTCTGGGCATTGAACTTTGGCTCTCATACTTGTGTACTCACACTTAACCAGATGAGCTATTATTGCTCCAGCCCCTTGTTTTATACATTTTTTTTTTTATTGACTTCACACTGTAGCTTATTTCTTTGGGGGGGGGCATGTAGAATATTTTATAGTAGAATCTTTTGTTACCAGTTGTGAAATTTACAGACTTTTGAACAAAATTGGGCTACAGATTGATGACTACATTTCTGAATAAGGCAAAAGACAGTGTTGTCATTTTGTTCTGTGCTTGCTTTGTCACTGAGCTTGAGCAGTGTGACAGAAAAGAATCAGAAAGGGAGAGGAGGGAGTGACTTATCTGTGGATTTGTGTAGTGTTAATTACAAGCCATTGTGGCTTTTACATTTTTGTTTAGTTCATATTGCTCAGAATGTCATCATGCATGACATGGTGCTAATTCAAAGTTCTCTTAGTCTGTGGCAGGGAGCAAGGGTACTAGGAAATTGGGACCAGGTATGGTGGCACATACCTGTAACCCAGCATTCAGGAGGCAGGAGCTGGGAAGGATGATTGTGAATCTCTACATAGCAATTTCTAGGACTGAATAGCAGGACTTAACCCCCCAAAAATAACAAAAGGAAAAGGTTGAGAATAATCATTATACTGTTCAAAAACCTTTCCTCCCATCACCCTCTGTTGAGATAAAATAGGGTTATTAAATAAATATTATGAACAATTGAACAATTTTACATTAAAACCACAAAAGCTCTAATAAGTTTGATGAAGATGAAAGCAAAGAGACACACATCTAATTTTAAGTGTTTATTAAATAAAGAAGTAACTTTACGTATGTACACGGACTTTCTTTAAAACTGGAAAATGCAGAGCTTCTTTTGTTATATGACCTATTAATTTATTTGCTCAATTATTAGTGCATTTATATAAAATAACATACTTTTTTTTTAATATATACGCAAGGTTGGGTCACTACCACCACAATCAAGGTACAGAAAAATTCTGTCTGTTCCAGAAACTTCCCTCATGTTGTTGTTGTGCAGTTCTTTAAACCTCTTCTACCCCAGCTCTGGCAAACCATCTTGGAGTTGTTATGCTTCCCAAAGAATTGAGTTTTCTAGATTGTGATGTAAATAAAATCATATAGAACCTTTGGAATCTTGTTTCTTTCCTGTAACATAATCTATTTAATATTTGTGCTATTTATATCAGTTGATGACTCCTTTTATTGCTGAGCTATAGTTATCCATTATAAGAATGTACTATTATTGTTCCATTAAAGGGTAGTTTCAGTGCTTGGCAACTGCAAACAAGGCTACTGTAAACTTGCATAGACAGGTCCTGGATTGTTCAAGTAGGCTTTAAATATCATCATAACTGTTCTTAGGGAAGTGGAAGAATATCTCTATATGTGTGCCCGTCTCTGTGTCTTTTGTTCCACACATATATCTCCATCTCACCCCACTCCCACACATACACACTCAAACACATATACACACTGATACAAAGACTCAGAGTGATTAGACTGAGACTGGCCACAAACCAAGGAGTGCCAGGAGCCATGAGAAAACGGAAAAGGTCTGTAGGGGCGTGAGTTTCAACTGTCACCTCGATTGAAGTCTAGTAATGCTGATTTCAGACTTGAATGACACGTGAGTGATGGTTGTGTTTAGGCTTGGGTCTCCTCTCACCTTTAAGATGTATGACCATGTGTAGGCATACACTCAAGTCCTAAAAACCCTGAAACTTGGTCTCAAGCATTTTGACTAAGGGCTGCATTGGCTGTTTAAAAAGCCATTGTAATAAAATGCATTACATTTTAGATTCCTTTTTAAAGTGTGTGCCCAGATACACACCCGTCCTCCTGTGGAGGTCAGAGGGCCTTTTGGGAGTTGATTCTCCTTCCATTTTTACAAGGACTCTAGGAATTTAACTTGGATTATGTATCTCTCATCATGATTTAAGCTTTTTACTTCCTAATGGTTTTTGTGTAGAGCTGCTATTCATGTGCTTTTTAAATCGTTTGATGAAGTCTCCATATTTTTTTGTGTTTTTAAAAACTGATTATTTTTTCTTTCTTTAGTTTATTCATCTTTACTTTTTCTTTCAAGCCTTTATTCTCCCACAAATAGCTCGTGTGCTCTAGGGAATTAGCAATATGTTTATATTTTTGTAATTCTTGATGCTTCATGTTTCATTGCTAAAAACTTGTTTGTCTTTTAGTTTGTAAAATGAGCTGTTTTTTTCTGGCTCCTGATAGATTTGCTTAGTAAGGGCAGTGAATTGGCCTTTAATGAGCTGGGTTGGAGAGTTCTGAGAGTGCAGTGACAAGATCCTCGACTGAGAAGAGGATTTGGTAGGCCCAACCCAGAAGGAGCAGTGGGGATAGAGTTAGCTTCAGGGACAACTAAGCTGATACTTAACTTTCAGAATTCCCTAGAATCTCCTTCCACCCCCCCACCCCCCCGGGAATGCCTGAAATGTTGGGGAATGCTGAACCCTGTATATACTATTTTTTTTTATTATTATTGCACCCTTCAAGTTAGGTGCACAAGGATTAATAATCCGTGTGGCATTTTGCGGCTAGAACTGATGATGGGTAACTAAGTCCCAGGGCACTGGCTGAGACTGCTGGGCTCTCTAAATTCTCTCAGTTGGGGGGCTTGAGTTCTCGCCTGTCTCAGACATCTCCAAAGGATTAGGATCAGGTTTGGACGTGTCTTTCTGCCTTAATGACCCTAGAGTGGAGGAAAATAGATCTTATATACAAACCTAGGTCAGGAAGCCTGTAAGGAAGCTGTTTTTGGCTGAGTAGTGAGTCACATGTATATCCCTAGAGTCCTTGTTTGGCCTGTTTGAGTATTTTAACTTGAAATTAATGTGATGATGGGCTGCTGAGAGGCCGCAGTGGGTAGAGACACTTAACCAAGCTTCCTGACATGAAACCCACATGATGGAAGGAGAGACCCAGCTCATGCACGCTGTGCTCTGACCTCTGCACACACACTGTGACATGGGGGAGCCCGCTTTCCAGTACAGTTTAAAGATATGGACTGTGAATAAAACAGTGTTTCCTGATAGTTGTCTTTCTTTGCCAGTAAATAACCCTGTGTCAAAGTCAGGAACTCTGACTTTGATTCCATTCAGAGTTCCTGTAAGAAGTAGCCATTTTCTTCTATATCCAGACCATCACCCTTTCTGTTGTATAGACACATCATCTTTTTTCTGCTGTCCTTATACATGCTGTGTTTTACTGCGCTAGCTTTTCTCATCACTCTTTAGGTCTCTGCTAAGTGCCTGGCTTGCTTCACTGAAATAGTTATCACAACTAACATTACTCTACCAATCTCTTTATTGGCTTTTTCTTGCGTGAGCATAAACTGCATGAGCTATAGACAGTATCTTGTTTACTCCTGTCTCCATATTCCTCAAACAGTATGGGGCATATGGTAAGTGCCTGAGGGATTGTGAATGAATATGAACAGCACATTAAAAAATAAAATAAAAGGGCCCAAGCTGATATGAGCTCCCTTATGACATAGAGTTTAGTATGTAGATGGAGACACAGTAGCCATTGCAGTAGGCGCCAAGTGAGCTCATGTGGAGATTGCTATACATGGTGATTTCTAGTTTTTTTTTTCCTTTTTTTTTTCCTTAATAATAGTGATTAATTCTGTTACAAATCATGACACTAATATCTGCTTGAACAAAATAATTTCTGATAAAAGGCTTGTGTAGGAGAAAAGGCAGGCAGAAATCTTGGGCTTTTTGAACCCCATCAGAGTAAGCCAAGATTTTAGGTTGTGTATCAGATTTAGTAAGTAATTACCTACTCTTGGGTATAAACTTCATTGTTTCTTGTTTTCTGGTAGGAAACTAGTACTGTTTTTTCATATGATGTTCACCCATTGAATACTTAGACTAAATGGTTTCCCGCCCCCAGACAGAGCTTCTCTGTGTAGCTTTTGCTGTCTTGGAAATTACTCTGTAGACCAGGCTGGTCTTGAACTCAGTGCTGGGATTAAAGACAAGCACCACCCCTGCCCGGCTGATCTTCCCATCTATTAATCACTGTTTTTACTCTGGTGTTGAAGGATTTTTCTCAGATAAGCTTACATTCTTCTTCTAGTTACCATAAAGGCTGGGAAGAAAATAGTGTTTTAAGATTGTATTTAAGTCTTGTGTAAAGCTAACTTGGATCTTGAAATTTATTTTCACTTAATAGACTTCAAGATTTTTGGAAATTGAAAATCATAAGCAGGTTCACATTGTAGAATTTTGACTTGTATTTTAGGTTCCAATTTTGGAATTATTAATAAGAATGATGTAATTGAGATTGATAACTACGGCAGCTATAAAGAGTCTCTAGAGATGAGGCTGTCACCCTAGAGTTGTGTTGTTGCTGCTGTCAGACAAATATGTACATTTCCTGTAGTGAGATACTAAATATGTGGGATTTGAATTGAGGAATGAAGTGAATTCAAATCATTTGTTTTGACTAAGGATGCTAATGTTTGTAGCAAAACAGAAAACAGCAAAACTTGTAAGTAGAATATAAAAAACCACACAAGTCCATATGTATTAGTCATCTTAGATTTTTTTCTTTGCCCATAAATTACTTTGTTCACGAGACACTATTGTGAAGGGCTTTTCTTGCTGATGTTCATTAACAGTTATGTATTTAGTTGTTCATCTAAAATACAGTTTCTCTGAAATGTTCTAAAATGCCAACATTAAAAATAATTTTTAGTAACTTTATTCTTTTTTTTTCTTTTTTTTTTTTTTTAAAGATTTATTTATTTATTATATGTAAGTACACTGTAGCTGTCTTCAGACACTCCAGAAGAGGGAGTCAGATCTTGTTAGGGATGGTTATGAGCCACCATGTGGTTGCTAGGATTTGAACTCTGGACCTTTGGAAGAGCAGTCGAGTGCTCTTACCCACTAAGCCATCTCACCAGCCCCGTAACTTTATTCTTATAGAAAGTAATGGCCACATCTCACTTTGAATTGCTGTATGGTTCCCACTTTATTTCATTTAAATCAGTAGATCTTACTACTCTTATGTTAATGAAAGGAAATAAGGAAAGAAACCTATTGTAGATTTGTTTTTTCTCAGTTTTGTGGGTATTTACAATGCTCTCATTAATGTATTTTTAGTAACTGATAGCTAAAACCAGACAGCTCTATATTAAAGAAGCCTGAGAGAGAACTCAGTAGCAAAGATCAGTTGTTGGTTTTGCAGAGAGTCAAGGTTTGGTTCCCAGGGCCCACATGGTGACTCACAACCATCCATAACTCTAGTTCCAGGGAATCAAATGTATTTTTCTGAACTCTTCAGGTAACAGTTGTACATGTGCTGCATTCATACATATAGGCAAAATATTTATACATAAAATCCAAAAACCATCTTTGAAATGACTGAATGATGAAATGTGCTATAAGACTCTTGGTTTAAAAGCTGCTCTTGCACATTGTGCTGTGCATTAAGAGTTTTTGTTTGTTTTTTAAGGACTTACTGATTTATGTTATGTGTATGAGTACACTGCAGCTATACAGATGCTTGTGAGCCTTCATCTGGTTGTTGGGAATTGAATTTAGGACCTCTGCTCGCTCTGGTCAGCCCTGCTCGCCCAAAGATTTATTTACTATTATACATAAGTACACTGTAGCTGTCTTCAGACGCACCAGAAGAGGGTGTCAGATCTCATTACAAGTGGTTGTGAGCCACCATGTGGTTGCTGGGATTTGAACTTTGGACCTTCACAAGAGCAGTCAGTGTTCTTACCCGCTGAGCCATCTCATCAGCCTGCATTCAGGGTTTTGTGTACTACAGTTTCCAGTAAAAATCAAAAGACACAATGTATTCCCCTTCATATTGTTTTATTCAACTTTAAGATTACAGTTTTAAGATGTCTTCCGTCTATGTAGACTTGTGTCAATATAGTTGTCATTAGCCACAGATAGCCACTTAATTTAAATTAATTAAAAACAAATTAATGGCAGTGGCCACTAACTCACATGTAGCTAGTGCTCCTCGTTGGACAGCACAGGTACAAAGCATTCTCATTACATTACAATGTACATTTTTTGTATAATGTGCATTTTTGTACATTACAACGTACAAAACATTCTTAGAACACTCTAGACAGTGATAGACTATTACAAGAAGGTGGGACATTTATTGGGCTTATGAGTGTGTGATGCATGTGTGTTCCTGTGAGGACTGGAGGTTGTTGACATTAGCAATCTTCCTAAATCACTGCCCACTTTATTCGTTGAGGTTGCGTATTGCAGTTGAATCCAGAACTTGGTAATATTGCTAGTCTGGCTGGCCAGCCTGCTTTAAGGAGGCTGTTTTTGCTGTAATTACAGGCCAGCCTCCATGACAACACTGTATTTACATTGGTTCTAGAGAGCCAAACTCTAGTCATACTTGCACTGCAAGCATTTTAACTGTCATCCAGCCCTTCATTTCAGGAGTTTGGGAATGGAAAGCATCAGCTTCAGGTTATTCTAATGAGATCTTTGTGTTTGGGGTCTGTGCATCAAGTTTGTGTGTTTATACTCTCACCTTTATCTTTTACTCATCGTATTAGGCTGAGGTATTTAGGGCTATGCAGAATAGAATTTGCAAATGCTTATTTCATGTAAAGATTTAATTCTAAATATATTGTTCTTATAATGAAACAAGGATAATGAGAGACTGGCGTTATGGAATTTAAATTGATTGACATTATGAAGCTAACAAGAGAAATTGTAATGAACCTACTAGATGTGGGAAAATGTTGTTTTAAGTAAGTTAACTCAACTCCCATGTCCATCTTTAAGTGCTGAGGATTGAAGTACTGTTGTAGAGCGCCAAGCTCAGTCCTCGTGCAGGGAAGGCACTCACTGGAGACTGGCCGGCCAGCTTTCACTATTGCTCAGCTGTTGAGATTGTTCTTTGTAATTACCCATCATGACCACCATAGCTAGATTTATGGATTTTTTTTTTGAGAGTAGGGAATCCCAAGTGCATATTCAGAATACTCAGAGACCTTTAAAATACTTGTGTCAAATATTACTATTTTGCAGATGACCAGCCCTGACATCTCTATAGTTGGAGAATTAGGACTAGAGAACTTGCCTTCTGTCAGTCTATTTATCTCTCACTGTTGTTACTCTGAGAGACGACCTACATGACTGAGGGTTGAGGCTGCTGACTATGAGCATATGAACTATGCCAGTATAAAATAAATAAAGGTTACAGGCATATGTGCGCTGCCTCTAGGGACCAAATTGATGTCTTCTAGAAGAGCAGTATATGCTCTTAACCACTGAGCCATCTCTCCTGGCCCAGACTACTTGGTAGTTTTAGACATGACAGCATTATAATCCTAAAGTGCTCTGAGTTTTAGACTAGATCAAACTGACTAGCTCAAAAAAGGGCTGAGGTAATAAATGGATTGGTAGAATGTTTGTAGAGAAGACCCAAAACCTTGGTTTGATACCCATTACTGTCATCACACAAGCTGGTTTGATGGCGTACTCTTAAATCCTGGTGGTACTCAGGAGATGAAGGCTGGAGGGTCAGAAGTCTAAGGGCACCCTTGGATATATGGTGACTTTGGACCAACCTGAGATCATGAGACCCTTTCTCAAAAATAAATTACCTGGTTTCTTAGTTTAAAGAAATGCTGCAAGTTTATATTTTTCATGTATTACATTTGGCGATAGCCAATACATATGGTGCTAGAGTGCTCATTTATAGAAACTAATAAAACTTAATGAGCTCCAAATTCTGAGCTCTTAATTTTATAGCCTAGTTACAGTTTTGCTTCAATATAACTATTATGTACACACTCAGGTTTGTATATAGGCTACAGCTACACAACAGAGAGCTATAACAGCAGTCTTTCCTAGGTATTACTAAATATCTGAACGATTTATTAAAATTCATTTCTGGTTTACCACAGTACTTTAAAAAATGGTAGGTATACACTTGGTATTTTTATAATTGTTATTAGATATGATACTCTTCAGAAACATTTCTTATTTCTGTAGTGGCACATGCTTTAGATGGAATGGCAAACCAGGTCAGAATTTTTTGAAGAATATATTTCTTTATAAAGCTAGAATCCTCACCCTTATCTTGCAGAGCTGAGAGCAGTTTTTAGTAGCAAGTCTTTATTTGGGAGTCAAGACTAATTACAGACTTTTCTTTTTTCCAGTGACAGTTTCCTGCAGTTTTGCCTTTGGTGGAGCAGTGCGTATGTGTACACATATACTTGCAGAACTGGAGTCAGAACATTATCTTTCTAGACATCCTTGTATAGTACCAGCATGCCCAGAGGGGCTCTTGTTAGACAGTTTTTCTGTTCTTGCCTCTTTTCAACTTCTAGATCTGGTGACTTTACATACATAAATGTTCTAGTTAGAAAAACAGCACAAGATATTTAACATTTGCCAAAACAATCGGCAGAGAGCAAGCTGGCTGTTCCGGTTTCCATCCTGCTCTCTGAGGTGTACGGCCTGCACACGCCGGTTTTCCTTATTAAGTGTTACATTACTGTGCACTCCATCTTTATTGTACTGACTTTTCTTTGAAAGCCACTGTCATCAGGCATTAGCTTGTTAACCCCTTACAGCTTTGTGTTGTGATGAAGGTGTAGCACTGAAGAGGGACATATATAAGTCTGAAAGAGCAATCCTAATTTGATACAGTTTTGGCATAGAGTATGCTTTTAACTACCTCAAATTATTAGATTGGTACTTTGAAAATGTTTTTTTTTTTTTTTTTTTTTAAAAGAAGAAAGCTATCTTCCCAAATAATCTTAAAGATAGATTAGGAAAGTACTGATTTTTTAAAAATGCAATATCTTAAATGTCTCTATTTATAAGAATTAAAATTGGAAATAGTTCTGATGTTCCTCAGCTAGGTTATAGCTAAATGAACTGTGGTCTATTTGTATAGAGAATGTTATTAACAACAGAAAGGAACACACTGGGATATAGCTTTTGCCATGGATAGATGTCAGATGTGCTGTGCTATAGAAAAGGACCAAAGGCTACTGTGCAGTTCCATTTATATTTAGAAGTGCTGCCCCTTTTTGTTTTATTTCTGGAAGTGCTGAGTTTTGAGTCCTCCGCTGTGGAGCCATACCCTTATCCAGAAGTAGGAGATTCTCACTGCTGGTCTGCGTTGTACACAACCTTTTCCAGAACAGAAGCCGTTTCAGTTGTTTACTGGCCCTGCGTTAAGGAAGAAGATAATGGGAGATTTGTAGTTTATGATTCTTAGTTTAACATTGAGTATCCAAAACATAGGCTGCTAGTGATTTTAAAGAAAAAGCAAAACTAAAAGTGTTTGGGTTTATTTTGTTTTGTTTTTCTTTTTCAAGAAAAGTAAAATCCCAATGTTACTCTTTCCTGAAGTTTAGGGACAGGGCTAAATACTTAAGTCTTCTTTAAAAAAAGCATATTAAAGCTTCATGGTTGGTGGACCAGGAGGTGGCTCAGTGGTTAGGAAAGAGCATGTGCTGTTCTTGCAGAGGCCCTGGGTCTTGTTCTCAGCACTATCATGGCAGCCCACAACCTTGTGAACTAGTGGGAGGATCCAGTGCCCTCCTATTCATGGGCACTTACACACTCACAGAAAATAATAAAGACATGTTTTTAAAGTTTCATAGTTCTTTAGAAAATAACATGAGGTTCTCCATTTCCCCAGGTCCCAGTCCTCTGTGTTTCTGACAGTTTGGGACAGCCTTATTTTGAGTAGGTTCGTTGGAGCGCCTTCATATATAATCTTGATTTGTTCCTTATGTGTTGCATGCTGTTGTTACATGCCTTGAACGTATTGTCCTATTCTTTTAGCTGGAGTGAATGGCCTAGCAGCAGTGAGTTGGATTTGTTACAGATTTGTTTCTCAGCACCTAACTTAGTATCCTTAGAAACTACACTGGCTAAATGATGTGTAGAGGTAGTTCTAAAGATGAGACTCGTGTGACGTGATTTACTGATTTTTATTAATCTGCTAAGACTGCCATCATCAAGTACCATGGATTAGGTAGCTCAGACAGCAGACATTTTGTTTTCCCATGGTTCTGCAGGCTAGAAACTCAAAAGAAGGGGTAATGAGGGTTGGGTTTGGTGAGACTTCTTCTGCCTTGCAGACGGATGTCTCCTTACTGTGTCTTCTCTTGTCATTTTCTTTTTCTCTTTCTTTGTTTCTTTGTTTCTTTGTTTCTTTGTTTCTTT
>NC_034608.1:40857676-40874219 GCF_900095145.1 Mus pahari
TGTAGCCCTGGCTGTCCTGGAACTCACTCTGTAGACCAGGCTGGCCTTGAACTCAGAAATCCACCTGCCTCAGCCTCCCAAGTGCTGGGATTAAAGGCGTGCGCTACCACCGCCCAGCTTCTTGTCATTTTTGTATGCCTATATCTTTGTAGTGCTTCTTCCTCTTAAAAAGGTATCAGTCCTGATGGATTAGGGTTCTATCCTTTGACCTCATCTAACATTAATTGCTTTCTTAAAGATCTTATTTCCAAATACAGAGATCCTGGGAGTGAGGTCTTCAACATAGACATTTTGAAGAGAAGGCACCATCTTGTTGACTGCCTGCCGCCTGCGAATGCCCTGCTCTGGTTACCTTTGCGTTGCTGTGTTAGAATGCCTGACACAAGCATCTGGAAGGACGGGCTTGGCTGGGCTCACAGTGCAGCATGGAAGGCAGTGCATCACCAACAGGAAGGAGCCTGAGGCAGCTGGTTACACTGACATAAGTATGTCACTATGTGAGTAACATAGCCAGGAAGCACCGGGCAGTGAGTGCTGCTGCCCAGCTCAGCTTTCCTTTGGATTCAGTTCAGACCCTAGACTATAGGGATGGTGCTGCTCTTATTCTTACACATATTCATTCCTGGGTCTGCCCATGCCCAGGTGAACCTCTGTGTATGCACCTTCATCGACATACCCAGGTATGCTTTCTGTGGTGATTCTGAGTCCAGTTAAGTTGATGATAAAAACTAAGCCAAGTTATTAAGATACTGACACTATGCCAGTCCAGACCTAGCCAGAGAAGCACATGTCACACTGGACATTTCATTGGAGGGAGCAGTAAAGCAGGTCTGAAAACTCAAACACTGTAATAGCAGTGGTGTTAACTTAGTAAGCAGTTATTACCTCTTTGGCTGAGGAAACCAAAAGAGGTTTGAGTTTTTCAACGGTTGCAGAAACAGCTTCACAGGGCTGTCTTGCCCTGTTGCTTCCAAAGGCCTGGACAAAGGACCACAGAAAGCTGGGACTCAGACTGCTTATGACAGCAGCTGTCAACCTTCCTAAGGCTGTGACCCTTTAGTACAGTTAGTTCCTCATGTTGTGCTGATCCCAACCATAAAATTATTTCATTACTACTTTATAACTGTAATATCACTACTTTTATGAATTGCAGTGTAAGTATCTGTGTTTTCTGATGGTCTTAGATGACCCCTATGAAAAGGTCATTTGATCCCCATAGGGGTTTTGGCTCAGAGGTTGAGAGCCTTTGCTTTATGAGACTCTGTCGCCCCATGGATAGCAGTGTTTGTGAACATGATAAGTCTGTCTAGTCCTGAGAGAAGCTGAGACTGCAAATGATTGTGCTAGAAAAGGTCCAACAGTAGGATGACACTTGGTGGGACATAATACAGTCAGGAAGGGGTGTGTGTGCCTGCGGGTGCCTGTGTGTACACACTTTGTTCATAGTGTCTAATGGAAGGGCATCTGGCAGAGGAGAACCAGCGTATACGGAGTCTGATCCCAGCATAATGAAGGAGAATGTAGAGGGGTGAGCAGGAACTGAGACAGAACTTAGACCTGATTCCATTGTTAGAGACGCTGAGTGCAGCCTCTCAGAAATTCTGCTTGGCAGTATGAACCTCAGATTTTAGACATGTGTGTAAGTCAGGCGTGTGGCATGATAGTAATTACTCTTTGTAAATCTTGCAAAATGGTGCTGCTCACTGGTTTGCTCAAGAATTATTTTAAACCTCAGTCTGGCTGGATTAAGTAAATGGAATTACAGTTTTTTAAAAATGGCAAGGGACATGAAGGTCCTAAGCCATTAGGAATGTGCGTGCTTATATGTGTATCTTAGCACAGAAATACTTTCTTATATTCAAGGATTTTTGTTCATGTAGGTAATGTCCAATGTGGTGTTTTCACACCATTCTTAGAAAACCTCATTACATGTGTGTAAGTAGATACCATATGTAGACATATGTTAGTACATAGAAATTTTAATCACCATTGGAAAGTTAAAATAAGAGCAAATACTTGCCCAGAATTAAGAAATGTCAGTTAGCAAAAATGAGATTTGAAGACTAAGCATTCTTTCAAAAAAAGTGAGGAAACTACAGTTTGTCAGGTATTCCTTATATTTGAATCACGATGCTGTATCTTATGTAATCTAGGCAACTTAAGAGTGTCTGTTATCATACCCCTTATACTAACGAGGGTCTTGCCCAAAGTAATGCCAGAGCTGGGAGACCAGTCTGCTGATTCTCGGGGAGAGCTGGAAGGGGCTTTCAGGACCGAGAGTGCTCTGACCAGGTGTGCTGGCTCGTGCCTGTGAGCATGCAGGAGGCAGAGGCAAGAGGGTGATTGCAAGGGCAAGGGCAGCCAGAGTTACATTTTACCTCTGAATATCAAGATACCAAGACCTTCATGTTCATTGCAGTTTTGTGCACTTAGTCCAGCCAGACTAAGGTTTAAAATAATTCTTGAACAAACTGGTGAGCAGCACCATTTTTGTCTCAAAAAATAAACAAAAAAAACCTTTATAAACAAGTTGGTAAATAGGAGTGAAGAAAGCTAGAACAGCCAGGTAGGTTGGAGAAGGGGACTGGATGCCAACTTGTAGCAGTTAGCCATTGGAGTATGGTTTACACTTTTCAAGCCACATGAGTAACTGTATAAAACTATTTCAAGAGGATTAATCTGATAGTAATGTATAGAAAAAAATGACAGGACATAAAGACACAAGGGTGTCAGTACACATAGGAGTTAGACATGTAAAAGTAACTAGAGTGGAAGTGATGGCAAAGGAAGAGCGAGGGAATCAAATTTGGAACAATCCTATTTGGATGACTGAGGGAGGGGGTATCACTGACATTAAACAGCTCTCAGGTAATCTTCAAACATGTGGAAAGAGAGAAGACCCTACAGCTTCTTAGGATTGAGTTTAAATTCTGCAGAGCAGCAAGATGGCCCAGCAGGTGAAGGTGCTTGCTGCCAAGTCTGACAGCCTGAGTTCAGCCCCAGGGAGGGAGAGAGAACCAACTTTGAAAAGCTGCTCTCTGACCTCCACATGCGAAAAGTGACATACATGCACACATGCACATATATAGTAAATAAATGTAATAAAACTTTAAGGAAATTAAATTTGGCAAGCATTTCTATTTTTTTATGTCATCTAGTTAAGACATAGAAAGTTGGGAACTGGGAAAAGGGAGGAGTGAGCTGTAATGGGGATATAAAGTGAATGAATAAACTGAATAAAAAAAAAGAAATAGAAAATAGTGGAAACTGAAAGTCATTTTTATTAACCTAAGTATTAACTTTCTTTTGCCATTCATTTGACTATTGTACCTAATTGTAGATGCTATTGAATAAGTGATAAAAATAGTTCAATTTAGTTACACTTGATTACAGTTCCCCAGATTATAGAATCTAGGTGGAGAGGCTTTGAGTAAGTAACTGATTATCCTGTTTGGAAATAAACATGGTTCTCTAACACTATATTTTAATTTCAAGAAATGCTTATTTTACAAGGCTTTAGCGTGATTGGGAGAGTTAAAAGTGTAACTATAAACTGTCAGAGGGATTTGGAAGGGGCTGAAGTGATGAAAGGCAGGGAAAGGTAGGGAAAAGGGACTGAGAGGTAAAGCTGAGATGGAAGATTTACCTGACCACAGGAGAACATGTTGTTTTACAGTGTTCAGTTTTCTCAGTATAGTCTAAACCCTTTCAAATACGTATGGATTTCCTATGTGATAGCTAGGAGCCAGTCCATTTTCCTCATAATACTGGAAACTGAATTGTGCAGTCTTTTTACTTTAGGACTTTGATTATGTAATTGATAATATGAATAGTATATAATTGCTTTTTAATTATTTCCTGTGTGCTTTGTTTTCACCACACAGTTACTTTTGAAAATGCACTGCCTTTCCTAGTCTCAGACACTGGTACAGTAGAGCGCTTGCCAAGCACGGGCACTTACCAGACATCGGATGCAATTCTTGTCATCTTCATGTTCAACCATTTTCTTTAAGAACGATTTATTTTTATTTTATTTATGTGTACATGTGCATTTGGGTGCAGTGTAAGTGTATGGATGCCCGTGGAGGCTGGAAGAAGGTGTTGGATCTCTTGGAGTTGGAGCTATGGGAGTGTGTGAGCTAGCTGCTTTGTGTGGGTGCTGGGAATCAGCTCAGAGCCTCTGGAAGAGCAGCAAGCTCATAACCACTGAGCCGAGCCTCCAGCCACCTGGTACTGTACTCTTGCCATGACTTCATTCCCTCACGGTACCATGCTTGAGAACAGTCCAGTTCGTAGCCATCTAAGCTGAGACCCAGCCGTTAGCCTTTAGGTACTTAGATATAGCAGAATGCTTTAGCAATAGGTATTTTCTACCATGCTTCGCATCTGCTAAAAATTAAGTTCTGTCAATGACATCTATCTGTGGGAACATTAATTTGGAGTTATATTTATCTGATTATCGGAGAGGAAAGGGTCAGGACAAGCAATGTCCTGAAAAATCACTGGGAGACTCAAAGAGGTAGGATCTAAGCTGTCACTTGACGGAGCACACCCGAGAGAAGTTTATGATGGTTCATGTAGAGTAGTCTTCCTGGATAAGAGAAGTAGTGTCAGAAGTGGGTTTAACTTTGAGAATGAGAGTACTCATTGCACAGTTTTTAATTCTTATATTTGTCTTGCAATAAAGTTGTTAAGGTGAGTTATTTTTATAACACTGGATCAGAAAACTCAATTTTTTTTTAATGTGGGCACAATAAGTATGAAATTTTAATTTCAGTAAAAATTAATTGTTAATGGTCGATTTAAATAGTTTTGATTTTTGTGGAGCACTTCAGTTGCTTTTCTAAATTCAGTCAGCAGTCCACATACAAGATAGCACAGGGGGGAGAGTTTCATAGAAGCAGGTAAAAATAAAGGGGTCAAAGTAAGGGCAATCAAGTCATAGCATGCTTAAATCATCTGCTTTGTGAGAATGGGACAGGTAAAACAGCTGTGGCTATTTCGTTACTGTGATAAAATTACATAGAAAATAATTTGCCAGTTTAGCCCTTTTTATGTACAATACAGTAGTAGCATTAGCATACTCAGAGTGCTGTAGAACCATATCACCACTCCCCAAACCTTTGTCACCTTAGTCATCTTAGACCTGACCTGTTAACCAGGAGCCTACTCCTCTGTCTGTCCATACACTCAGGACTTTCTGATTTCCGGAACTGCTTTAGGTTCCTATGATGCACCTTCTGATTGAACAGTGAGTTGTAGCATCAGTTAAGCTTTCTTTTGCAAGTTTAACAGATACTTTGTATTCAAGTGTGGACGAACTGTGCACTCATTATCTCTTGTCTCAAGTTCAGAGTGACTGGTCTTTGTTAGTGCCATTGTTACATGAATTAGGTACTTCTCGAATATACCTTTTTGTTTTGAAACTGGATCTTGCTGTGTACTTATTCAGATACATATTTTTTTAATCTTAATTTTCACTAGGCTTTACAAGATAGTATTTCAAGTGATGAATTTGAAAATCTCAAAATATTCCTTATGTAAGATATAATAAAGTTTGTGTCTAGAAGTTATTCAATGATCTAAAATTTCAATATACAAAGCCACTGGGCTAATTTTTTACTGTTGATGTTTTTCAAAGATGGTTTAAAAAGTTCACATGTTTGTTTCAATACTGCCATCTGGTGCCTATTGAGGACATCTCAGCATGGGCTTAAACTTGGTTTACAACCCCATAATGCCATACAACTGAATGTAGGGTTTACAGGAAAATAAAACATTAAAAGAAAAAAAATTAGTGAGCTAGGTGTTTGTGGCAGTGCTCACCTGTGTGGCTTTGTGCAATTTTACTGCATCCTTGGTTCTGAAGCTACAACACTAACATCATGTACTGCCTGAGAGCTACCACTTACAACACCAGTGAACATTACCCAAAAGGCCTCAATTCAGATCTGGATGGGGCCATTGTGTGTTATGAACTGTAGTGTTTTTATCCTACAGTTAAAACATTTCTACTGCTGTAGAAACATAATGGTTTAATTATGGAAAATAATGACCACTAGGATGTTACAACTGCCATTCTTTCACATGGGAATATCAAACCAGTGCATCTTTGGAATGTATTGTATTGGAGTAGTTGCTTTTTAAACTTACTATTTTTAAATGTTTAAAATTTTATAATATTTAAATATGACTTGCTGATAGATTTCATTAAAAGTTGTATGGATTTTGGCTTGGGTTTAGGACAGAGTTTCCAATAATTTCTAAAATGGCCTTAATTATACTTCTGACATTTTTATACTATATATTTAGATGAAACAGCATTTCCACAATTATAATTATGATATGTTGACATTGTTGTGTTCTGCACGTTTAGATATCCAGCCAAGATTTAATTCCTTATGTAAAAATAAATAAACCTGTGTATCTTACTGTGCAAACTTACTTTCATTTTTAATGAATGGTAAAAATAACTGTGCCAAAGAACGGTCTTAAATTTCATTATTACCTACTACCACTAAATATTTAGTTTGTATGTCTACTTTTTGTATCTATATAACTGGGATTATTTAAAAAATTTGGGGGACAAAGGTGGTCACAGGTAAAAGGAAGCCCTGACATAAGGCAACAGCCAAGAAGTACAGCTGAAGTGTGCTCAGCCCTGAGTCCCAGTGCTGTAGAGAGACTGAGGGAGGTGAGCTGTGGTGGTGGAAGTCCCACATATTGTTTAGGACTGTGAAATCACTGTGAAATTACTTTTTGAACACCCAAGCATCTATATACTATGGTTTTATTTTTCTCTACATACAGGTACTATTTTTACTGTTTTTCTTCTGCCAGATAATTTAATTATTCAATAGTCTATTTGTGCCCTACTTATTATATGCTGTTCACTGCTGTCAGTACAGTAATGTCTTAAATAGATAAAATTCAGATCCTTTGTATGGTTTACAGTTGGACAGATGTCAGTTAGATACCCCCCACCCATCAGTGAAGGATTATGTAGGTGGATTGCTTTGAAGTGTTTAGTAGGGTGTAAGGAGGCTAGTAAGAGAATGCCTTACTAACAAGGTTAGTGGAAGTCTGAAAGGTTTACACAAGAGCAGTCTGTATAGAAAGAAGCAAAGGCAGGGGCCCTGCTTTGGAATATCTGACTGTGAAGAAGCAGAAGCAGGGATGATGGAGGGGATGGGGTTAGGACATAGGGGATGAGGTCAGATGTGGTAGGATTTAGGGTTAGGCTGCTGCAGATCTTACAGGGTCATTTCAATATGAAGTGGAGACTTGTACTAGATGGTTTGAAGCAGCTAAATCACGTGCTTCACCTTAACTCAGGTTCCACTCTGGTTGCCGTGTGTAATGGAGTGTAACTATAACTGTAGGAATCAGTTGACTTTTATTTAGATCACAGGAACAGTAAAGCACAAGGATTAAGCTTGGACAGATCTGCGAACATTGATAGTATAGCATATTGTCTGGTTCTCCATAGACCTTTAAAGGTTGTCTTTATGGATTATCAACAGTATTTAGTAGTGGAAGTCTTGCTTATAGAGTTCTACTTGGAAAAGGTTAAAACATGTCTTCTGTTTGTCCTCTTAAAAATATTGTCTTTGGTCTGAAACAGTACATCAATGTGTTACACTGCTTACTTTCCTTCGTTTGTGTCCTTTTGTACATCCACACGCATACCCCCCATTTCTCATGTCAGATTTTATTTGGTTTTAAATTTTTTTAAATTAAAAATATTTTATGTTAACATATAATTAATTTCAAAACACATTTTTCTTTTTGTAAGTGTCTGCGTGTTTTTTTCCATGTAGGTCTGCATACCATCTTCATTCCTGTTTTCCACAGATGTCAGTAGAGAGCATGAGATCCTGAGACTAGAGTTACAGATAGCCTTGCGCTCCTGTATGGGGCTGGGAATTGAACCCATATCCAGAGCAGCCAGTGCTTTTAACCACTGAGCCAATTTTAGCCCCATATTACATCCCTCCCCCCTCCCTTCCCCCTCCCTCCCTTCCCCCATGCCCCCGCTTTCCTCTTACTGATCTCTTTCCTCTCTAGTCTCCCCTCCTGCTCTCATGTTGCACGTGTTCGTCCCTCTCTCCCTCTCATGAACACAATGTAGGTCTAGTCACATGTCATTGATTTTCGTGTAGCAAGTAACAAGACAGCCAGTTTGTCTGGCTATGTTTCACATACTGCTTGAATGAATAGATTTAAATGACCCCAGTAAACATGGCTTGGGATGGACAGAGCCCAGTAGTAGGTTGTTAAAAGGAATATTAACAGCAGTACCACTACAAGGAGGACACAGGGCACACAGAGACGTTACGTATGATTTCTAGTTTCATTAGAAACTTTATATTCTGGGCTCTAGATGAAGCAGACTGTTTTAAAATACTTTTACTTTTTTTTTTTTTTTTTTGAGACAGGGTTTTTCCATGTAACCCTGGCTGTCTTGGAACTCACTCTGTAGACCAGGCTGGCCTTGAACTCAGAAATCTGGCTGCCTCTGCCTCCCAAGTGCTGGGATTAAAGGCATGTGCCACCACTGCCCGGCATTTTAAAAAAATTTTTATTCATTGGAAACTTAACTTATATGGGTGCTCAGAGTTTGATAGGCAGTGTTTTTGTTCTATTCTTCTTAGCCCCAGCAAGTCTTACTTCTGCACTTTTTCTTAAGTCGTAGAACATTTTATCTAGCCAACTCTTGGCCCACTTTTAGCAGGTGATCTTATTTCTCATTTCCCAGAAATAAATAAAACTATAAGAAATGGCATCCTCAACTTTTCCGTTTTTGCTCCTTCTCCTCCAAGGCAAATACACACACACACACACACACACACACACACACACACACACACACACTCTTCTAGTTAAAAACCAGTCTTTATCTAGTTAAAAACCAGTCTTTACCCATGCTTTAAAAGTCACCTTTTTTGTTTTTTAAACCTTTGGTATGAAGTCATTCTATATTGGTGTTATTCATTCCTATTAACTGCTAACTACATTTGACTGTTGTGTATTAGGAGCTACGATGGCTGGAAATTAAGTGTTTTTCGAGTTAATAAGCACAAGTGGGGGCAGCTCTAAGCCCTGTTCTATAGTGTGTGCCTACTTGCTTCTGTTCTTGTTTGTTTCCTGAGTGTTTGACTGTTTTTGTCCCCTCTTCCACATTTAAATAGGTTTACCTTCCATACCTTAAATACTTGGAATATATTGAGGTCATATGGTATTTCCTTTTAGCAACTTATTGTGTGCTTTCTGTCCCTTTCACAGCAGTGTACATTTCTGACTATAGATCTTCCAGAGTCACTGACAGGCACCGTGTTTTATGTAGTGAGATCTTAGGTGCAGTTTTATCTTTCCAGTTACTGTCACATACTATGTCAGGATGGTTGTCCTTGGGAAGAAAGGGAGAGAGAGTGTGTGTTAGAAACAATTGCTGGGGCATAATGTTCTTGTGGTTTGGATGGTGGTGCTGTGGGCATTGATTCCATAATAACTTACGGAGTACAACTACAGTGTGTTTTTCCTCCCAGTAAAAGTACACCGTATTTTTCTAGTATGCTTTGATTGGAAAGCTAGCGTTTAAATTTAAATCGATAAATTAATATTGGTTAGAAATGTGGTAACCCTGTATTTCCTGAAATACTAGTGGATTTGGATATTAGTATTCAGAATTTAGGAGAGAGAATAGGCTAGAGAAAAGTTTTAATGACGTGAATAAGCAGATGACAACAGAAAGTACCCAGTGACATGGAGTAGATAGGAAAGGATACAGACTGAGGGGTAACAAAAACAATATCAGCAATGAGGAACACTAACATGTACATGTGTTGGAAGGAAGAAAAGGACACCAAAAAGATGAGACTGAGAGAAAAAGAAAAGACAGAAGCAGAAGAAGAGGAGTAGTGACAGAAGAGTGAGTTCTGGGAAGAAGGCTGGTGACAGGGCTCAATGTGTGCCCTCTGACCTACACACAGCCAGTAAACCTAATGTAAGCATTTGGAAAGAGAACCTCGCTTCATATAAGACAGTGCTTGTTAGTGACATCATAATAATTACTTGAATACAAGCATGCATTTATTCTAATCTGTTTGCTCTTTCAGTACTATTTGTGATAGCCATAAAGTTCTTTATTTTATTAAAGCTCGGTCATGCCCTTGGTCTTAGTTGACTTTTCTATTGCTATGTAGGAACGCTAGGACTTAGGCAGCTTATAGAAACAAGTGTTTGACTGGGGCTTGCTTCTAGTCTGCCAGGTCAGAGTTGACATGTTGAGATGAGAATCCCAAGGCAAGAACCATAAGTGGCTTACAGTTTGAGTGTCATCCCATTATCATGGTGGGAAGCATGGCTGCAGGCAGGTGGTGCACTGGAAAAGAAGCTGAGAGCTCTACATTTTGATCCTAGGGTAGCAAGTTGACTGGGGGGAGTGAGTGAGGTATGGAGAGAGGAAGAGGAGAGGGAGAGAGATGGAAAGAAAGGAGGGAGGGAGGAGCAGAGGGAGAACTGAGGGCTTTTGTAATCTCAAATTCCATCCCAGAGACATACTCCTCCAACAAGGCCACACCTACTATCATCCTAAACTGTTGAGCAACTTGGAATCAAATATCCAAATCAACGAACCTGAACCTCGAAGTCCATTCTCATTCAAACCACCAAACCATTCATCTGCTTAAAGTCATTCTGTACAGCCTTAGAGGCCATCCCATCAAACCCAGATCTTAGGGCATAGAGTCTACCTTTCTTCTAGGTCTTTACAGTTAATTCTTTAGCATCCCCCCNCCCCCCCCCCCGAAGTCTTGTCTTGCTGTTATTCTCTAGTCCTTTTTCCTATTCTGTCTTAAGGAAAGCTGTCTCCACAGCTGTGGGAGCTAAGGTAACTAACACTGCTACTAGCACCTTTGTGCAGGGTATTTAAAAATGACTTTAGTGTTGATATTATGCCCAATCCTTTCCTTATCTGTTTCTTTTTAAAAACACTTTACTAACCACTGAGACATTAATCTTAATCTTTTGTCTTTAGCTGCTATTCCTGTGAAAATTCATCAAGTCTATGTAACCTAGAATGACCTTGAATTTCTCTTTGCCTTCTGAGCATCAGCTTTGTAGATGTGTGCTACCACATCTGGTTTATGTGGTGCTTAGAATAAAGCCTGAGTTTTCATGAATGCTAGGCCAGCACTCCACTAACCCAGTTGCATACTCAGCTTCACCTAGCTCAGTCATTCTTACTGAGCCTTTTCTTTTGCCTGAAGAATAAAGGTTTGAGAGATGGCTTGGGGGTGAAATGCCTGCCAGGCAAACATAAATACCCAAATTCAGATCCTCAGCACCTACATAAAGGCTTCTCCAGTGAGATGGAAAGTGGAGACAGAATACCCAGAAGTTGGTGGGCTAACTAGCCTGGTGAATGCAGGAGTAAACAACAGCAGAGCAGTGTCTCAACAGGGTAAAAGGCAAGGCCCAGAACCACCTGATGTTTTCCTCTGTCCTCCACAAGCATATAGTGGCACCCTGCACACCAGCACATGCACAGTGATTGGGGAAAAGTCTCATCCTCTTCCTCAACCATACATTTCTCTTAGCCTTTTAAAGGTTATCGTTGATATATAAAAATTGAAAATATCAGACTGGAGAGATGGCTTAGTAGTAAAAGCATCCTGCTCTTGCGGAGGACCCAGGTTCAATTCTTAGGAACCACATGGTGATCCACAGCCATCTGTAACTCCAGTTCTAGAGGATCTGACAGCTTCTTCTAGTCATATACCGGACACATATATATGCACATATGTACATGTAGGCAAAATAATCATACACATTTTAAAAATCTTTTAAAAAACCTTTATATGGAAAATAACATGTACATGTTGTTGATATTGAAAGACCAATTTCTCCATTTTTCACAAAATGATCTACTCCTTTTCTGCTATGTTTTCTTTTTCTTTCCCTTAAACAAAATCTATGCCCTTAAATAATGGCCATAGCAGCCTGTTCATCAGAGCCCTTCCTCTCAGTACTGCCTGGATTACCTTTCTCTCCATCACTAGTAGGGGTCGGGGGAGCGCTTCAGAGAGGCTTAGACACACTTGTATTTGCTTCTTATGCTCTTGTTCTCTGACTAGCCTACTAACTGCTCACCCATGGCAGGAGTGGAAGAAGTACTGATCTTGTCCTCCTCCAAATCACCATGAGAGTTTCTTTCTCTCTTAGTGCCAGGGCTATATAGAGTGAGAGTGTTTATCACTTGTTCCTGAGAGTGCTTAATGTGCTCTGCCCTACATTAAGCTTATATATTTGTTTTTCCAGATCCCATGTATCCCAGATATGGTAAGATCCCAGATACAATTTTTTTGTGCTTACACTCGGGCAAAAGCAAGCTTTATAGAAACTTACTAAGTAGAAATTTTACAAAGAATGATATAATTGTTTCATAGTTATATAAACTTAGAATGTAAAACTAACTTTAATTTTATGCTCATACTGCAAAATGTTCTAGTAGTGGAATCAGTTTTGTTTTTCTCTGCAGCCGGTTGCTGAACCAATCCCCATCTGTAGTTTCTGTCTTGGTACAAAAGAGCAGAACCGGGAGAAGCAGCCAGAGGAACTGGTCTCCTGCGCGGACTGTGGCAATAGTGGTACGTGCTTCCATTTGCCTTCTAATACAGCTGCATGACAAGGGCAAGCTTGCTTAGATAAGTTGGTTTCCTTGCCATATGCATGTTTTAACCTAATTCTGGTGTTCAGTAACTGAGTTGAGCTTTTTATACTACAGAGGGATTTGAATAGCTGAAATGTATTGTTAGTTGTATTTCAGTTGTGTTTTGTAAATGTCTATGAACTTTCTCTGTTCCTTATATTTCATTATTGAGTACTTGTTTAAGTCACAGCAGTCCCTTTAAAGTTTATCTTTCAGTAAACACAATTCAGGCTGGAGAGAGAGTTCAGTCAGTAAAGTTCTTGATGTGCAAACTCGAAGACCTGATTCAACCTCTGAAACAGCATAGACAGCCCAGGGTGCTAATGTGCATTTGTAATCCCAGCACTGTTGGGTGGGACAGAGGGTCCTGGGCCTTGCTAGCTGGACTCCAGGCCAATGAGACCCCGTCTCAGAAAAAGGTAGATGGCTCCTCAGGAACTATAGCCAAGGGTTAGACAGCTTCTGCTCATGCATGTGTGCCTGTCCACTTAGGCGGGCACACAGTATGACACAGTTACTTTCATTCTTGATTTGTCTCAGACTTGATACATAGAACCAGAAAGATAAGATTTGTTTTTCCAGATTGTTACATTGGAATGTTGTTGACACTGGGGTTTTTGAGCCTATGAAGTCCTGGGCCTACAGGAAGAATTTTCAGAATCATCTAACTTGCAGGTTCCACAGATATTCTTACTGTACATTTAAGAATGCACAAGACTTTACAGGAAGGTTTTGATAAGTCATTATCTGTAATGATTGTTTTCAATTTTTAGTGCTTTAAAACAATAACATTCAGGATTTGTGCCAGAAAAGAGAAGACAAATTGGATGTTGGAGTTGGGTATTTATGAGATAGTTGGAAGGACTGATAAGTCAGGTAGACTTTGGAGCCTAAGGCTCCTGCAGAAGTGACAGCCAGATGAGGTTGCCCTCCCTTTCTCCACTAGGGAGAGGTGGACAAGGAGGGCTTCATGGACCTTAGAGGCTCTGGATCCTGAGATGCGTATCTGACCATCTTCACCTCCTATGCACGGAAACCATGCTAGAGGGAGATCCCCAAGAGCATGCCCAGTGCGTTTCACTTGTAGAGTCTAGGTGGAAAGGTGTGTGTAAGGAAAAGGTATAGCTTTGCAGCACCTGCTCCTCACGCTGGCAGTGGGACTCAGGACTTTACACATATCAGGCCAGTACCTTACCAAGTGAGCTGCATCCCAGCTCCTGCTTTTGTGTTTCTAGAAACCATAGAAGAAGATGAGAGACCATATATAGTACAGTCTAATAAGCAAAAATGAATTCTGGGTAAGTTTCATTATGATTAGAAGAAAATACAGCAGCATGTTGTACAGTGCAGTGATAACCTGTTTTAATAATGGAGTCCTTTTCAAAAATTAATTTTATGAATTATGAAAGAGGGCATAAAGTTAAGTGTTTTCCTAGTGCTTACTGTCATGAATTTTTCACTTCTGGTAGTGGATAAATGCATAAAAATATTTGATCATGAAAGTTGTAAAATCTAGTTTGAAGTTCCTGACTATTATAACTGATAGAAATATTTATTGAGATGTATAGATTTTGGGTCTGGTTAGTTTGGGGATGTAATTTGTTTTTAATTTGCTAGGTTTTTAATTTAAAAGTTTATAAAAATAGCAACAACTTGCCTATTGTTAAGCTTTTGTTGTTGACAGATATTTTAGTTTTACACTGTTTCTGTGTGTTGGGAATTTGGAAGTGGCTTATCTAGGCAGTTTGACTTAATGTCATATTAGGACATACTTAAGATTATAATTTGCGCTTCAACACCTAAAGCTCCCACGATGGCTGTGTACCTGACTGGCAGATTGAAGCTGTTGCCTGGTGACAAGAAGTCTGTTTTTTTTTTTTTTTCCCCATATGAACCAGTAAATAAGGCTGTGTGGATATCCACACCATGGCAGCTGACTTTCTCAAAGCATATATCTAAGCGTATATAAACCAAGGAAGAGTCTTGAATTAGAAATTTTACTGTCATCTCTACAGTATTGTATTGATACACAGATCAAGACTATTCAGTGTGTGAACAAGTCTACATAAGGGGAATGGCAGCTTGGAGTCTATCATAGAGGCCATGAACATACCAATATGTAAAACATGTACAAATCAAATAAAAAGAGAGAGAATAGTTTAGAGAAAATAATTACATTAAAAATGGGAAAGGTCCAAATTCCTTATGAGTAAAAAGTAGCTTTACATTTCTAAGCATAAAGTCTAAAGAGAAAAAGTCTGAAAGCAAGCAGCTTACAGAGGAGCAAAGTCGTTGCTAAGTGTGTAAACAGCTTCACCTATAGAATAACAGGAAGGCATGCTAAACAGCAGGAAAATGTACGTTTTTAGAGTTTAAACACTATAGATTGACAATTGTGCACACTTGAGAGTGAAGTACAAGGGAGTGTATACTTTCTTAGTGGCATTGGATGTGACACCATGACTTTTAGAAAACTTTGTCTCTACATTTCAACCAATCAAACTGAAAATGTCATTACACTTACTAGTCTTAATTTCAGGAGTTTCTCCCCTCCCTACCCCCATGTGATCATCTAAAATAAGAAAACTATAACCAGGGTGTCTTGGTTAAGGTTCCTCTTGTTGGGATAAAGTATTATGCAAAAACAAGTTGGGGGAAGAAAAGGTTTATTTTATTTAGCTTACAATTATACATCACAGTCCATCATTGAAGCAGGTCAGGGGAGGAACTCAAGCAGAGGCCATGGAGGAATACTGCTTGCTGGCTTGCTCAGGGTGGCACCACACGCATCAATCATTAGTCAGCACAATGTGGTTCATACTTGCCTACAAACCAGTCTTAGGAAAGAGTTTTCTCAATTAGACTCACTGCCAAGATATGTCTAGTTTTGTGTCAAATTGAAAAAAACCAACCATTGAGTATTTAACAATAGGGAAATGATCATGGAGATGACCATTCATCAAATCAGTAGCTTATAATCAATTAGAAGAGTAAGAATATGAAGTTTACTAGAATTAAACAATGAAAACCAACCAGAGACTACATGGTCTATAGCTGAGACTTCCATTAGCTTGGGAAGGGTAGACCGTGGGGTAGCTATTACTAGAGGTGAGGTTTGTGGGCCCTTTCTCCTGCTTCTCTTCGGTGTCCATGTTTTGATGAACTTACTACCTCATAAAAGAGGTAATGTTTTAGAAACAAAAAGGGTGTGTGTGAGATTGAATTAGCCCTTCTCTCACAAGAGACAAAAGATAACTAAAGGAGTGGAACAAGACCTAATTGAGTCTGAAAACTGGAGACTCAAAGTGATACTAACTTGTGGGAGAGGACTCTCCCTTCCCTCCACCCCATCGCTCCAGCTGTTGTAAATTCTGATCCCAGCGAAATACTGCTTTTCTTTAAGGTTTAGCTTAAGTAGCTTAAACCAGGAGCATTTAATTACTTAAATTTGCCTGTTTTTATGCTACACTTAAAAATTATGAAACAACTGTCCCCATTAAAAAAATCAGATCATAGGCAGTGGAATAACTTGGTAAGTAGGGTGAAAATGACCAAGCCAGGCAACCTGAGTATGATGCTTAGGACAGGCAACCCGAGTGCGATGCTTAGGGCAGGCAACCTGAGTGCGATGCTTAGGACAGGCAACCTGAGTATGATGCTTAGGGCAGGCAACCCGAGTGCGATGCTTAGGGCAGGCAACCTGAGTATGATGCTTAGGGCAGGCAACCTGAGTATGATGCTTAGGGCAGGCAACCTGAGTATGATGCTTAGGGCAGGCAACCTGAGTATGATGCTTAGGACAGGCAACCTGAGTATGATGCTTAGGGCAGG
>NC_034608.1:40875014-40903475 GCF_900095145.1 Mus pahari
GAGTATGATGCTTAGGACAGGCAACCCGAGTATGATGCTTAGGACAGGCAACCTGAGTATGATGCTTAGGGCAGGCAACCTGAGTGCGATGCTTAGGACTCACATGGCAAAGAGGGAGACCAGCTCTTGCAAACTGTCCTTTGAGTATGCATGTATGTGCTCACACGGTGAGTAAATAAGTAGTATAATAATAAATATGATATGGATTGGTAAGATGGCTCATCAGGTAAAGATGATCACCCCGGAAGTCTAGCGATTCCTCAGACCCTTGTTGAGGTAGAAAGGAGTTGACTCTACTCAATTGTCCTCTAATTTCTACATGCCCATTGTGACATACATGTCTGTATCAGCAAATAATTTTTGATTTTTTTAAATGATACTCGAGTGGGTGTAAATATGCATTACACTCCTTTAGGGCATTTACAGTTCTAGTTTGTAGGATATTACATACAAAATAATGTGTAAATCAAGTTTTGTGTGCTTGGCTTATTTGTGACTGGGGCATATTTGTATTCATATAAATACCAGCACATGTACAAACAGTACTTTGGTACAGGCTCAAGACAGGTTCGGACATGATTTTTATACTTACAATGTGGGCAGATACATTAATTTGGTTTTAGGAAATCTGACTTGGAGAGCCAAGTTTTGATAGCACACTGTGTGGCAAGCTTCCAGGAGTATCTTGCTTTCTCTGATAGAGTTAGCTTAATTACCTTTTTGTACCATTTGTTTAGTTGATTTTCATAACTGAATCTCTTTCACTCTTGCTAGGTCATCCGTCGTGTTTAAAGTTCTCTGCAGAGCTAACAGTGAGAGTGAAGGCCTTGCGGTGGCAGTGCATTGAGTGTAAAACATGCAGCTCCTGTCGTGACCAAGGCAAAAACGCAGTGAGTATCTCAGCCTCCCCGACTGCTCCATTCAGTGCCTTTCCAGGTAGATGCTGTTCATTTGCAATACTGTTCACGTGGATGTAGACTGGGGAATTTGTAAAGCAACTTGATCATGTGTTTGCAGAGATACTAAACTATTCTCAAGAAAGTTCCCAATTTGAGCAGTACAGAGACATTGATTTATGAAATTTTTTTGTTAATTACAAGTTATCCTTGTTCATTTTTATCACAACAGACCAGGGTTAACTTTTACCTGACTATGACTGTGCTAGAAAATATTGAACTGGTAGTTCTTCACCAATGATTTCTCCTAACTTAGACTGCTTACGGAGATAATACTAATTAAAGAAAGTTTTTAATATTATAATATCTTTGAAGTTTCCCAGGTTTGATAAGTCCTAAAATTTTTCTGTCTCTTAAGGTTAAGCAGAAATATCTTTTCCTTTTCCTTTCTTTCTTTCTTCTTCTTTTTTTTAAAGGATAACATGCTCTTTTGTGACTCATGTGACCGAGGTTTTCACATGGAGTGTTGTGACCCACCACTCACACGGATGCCAAAAGGTGAGACGTTCCTTCTGAAATCAAACTGAAAGGGCGCTAGTGGAGCTACAGTTTATCTTCTGTTAAGATGAAAAGTAATTGATTCTCATTTTGAGATTGTATCATTAAAAGCCAGCTGGCATGTTAAAGACAGGCTCTGCTTTCCGTTAAGGCTGGTTAACATGCCTGTTCTTTGTCAGCACTGCAGTGTCTGAGAAGGGTGCTTTCTGTCGAAGTACTTGCTTGTCTCTAGCAAGAGGCTCAGGAGGAAATAGAACAACTGTATTAGGTTATGGTGGTTTTAGCACTACTCAGCACTTTTCAGGGTTCTAGCCTCAGGCCTGATGTATTTAAAACTTAAAAGAAATTAGACAAATGATTTATGACCAGGTAAGTATGCAGATCATAAGAGGAGCAGTTAGTGCTGTTGGGTTCTCTTGACAGCCAATCCTTGAGAGGTGTTTCTGGGGTTTAACTGCCTTTTGCTTACTAGTTCTCCATGGAGCACTGTTTGGTCATATAATCATACTTCTTATAAAAGAAAATGTCAAGCCATGTCTGGTGGCATAGACCTATACTGCCCTCTTCTGGGGATTCTGAGAGACGGGCATCAAAAATTTAAGGCTTGCCTGAACCAAGTGAGTTCAAGGCCAATCTAACTAACTTTTCGTGACCCTGTTTCACATTTTGGAAAGAAAAAAAAAACATTCAGAGAAATAACCCAGTGGGTTCTGGTGGCAGAGACTATTTCAGTTCAGTTGGAACCCCTGTTTTCCATGTTCCATTTCCATAGGTTCTATTTCAACTCCTGCTTTTGATCTGTATGTTCCCTAAGTAAAAAACAGCTGTGGGATAACACAGATAGTGTAACACCTGTAGGGTAACAGGTATGGTGTAATACTTATAAATACCTAGTGTTATAGGATAACGAGTGTAGTGTAACACCTGTGAGGTATGTGGTAATATCTGCTTAGAGGTAGAAAGAGACTCAGCCATAGTTTACAGCTATCTATATGTCTTCCTTTAGTTCCTCTTATGACATCCTGTTGTCACCTCTAGAAACACCCTAAATCTGTTTGAATAACCCTCTTTACCTGTCCTTTGCATTTATTTGAATTGAGACAGTCTTCAGAATCTTTCAAAGGTTTCCATATGAGTTTCTCCTGTACATTTAACTTCTATAAAAGTTATAATAGAAACTGGGAGTGGTGGCACATGCCTTTAATCCCAGCACTCAGGAGGCAGAGGCAGGCGGATTTCTGAGTTCGAGGCCAACTTGGTCTACAAAGTGAGTTCCAGGACAGCCAGGGCTATACAGAGAAACCCTGTCTCGAACCCCCCCCCCCCAATAGCATAAGGCAGGAAAGACTTTATTTCAGACCTAGAGAAAGCAGGTACAACAAGGGTACATAGATTCCTTACTGGCCCCCTATTATTACTGTTCTACAAAAGCCATAAGACACAGAATCCAGCAAGCCAGTGTGGATGTGATTAACCATAGTCTAGAGGCCTCATTAGAATCCTCAGGATCTGTTTAGGAGCTCACACTCAGTGTCATGCTGCTTCGATTGTCTTCAGCCTGTGGTAATTACTCAGACTCTGTCTTTCCAAACTTTGACAGGTTTGGAGAGTACTAGTCTGTTCCTTCAGAAACCCTTCCATTTCTCAGGACAGTGAGTTTTGTGCATCCTATTGTATCACAACAGATAGATAGTACTGATACTCCTTAGTACAGTAATGTTACTTTGATGACTTAATTGCCGTTGTAATGAAACCTGATTGGTTTTCCCTTTTGCCCACTAACTAGCAACTGTCAATCTTTCTTGCCTATGCAGATCTTAAGTCCACCATTCTTTCTAAACTGACTAAGTGAAATTCTGACATAAATAACTGCTGTTACTTATTTATAGGCTAGTAATTAGATGCTAGTGTCTGGGACCTACTTGAACAGAATTCCCCCTAACCCTCTTTTGAGACACAGTGTTTCTGTGTAGCTCTGGCTCTCCCAGAACTCACAGAGGTCTACCTCCCTGTGCTAGGATTAAAGGTGTGTGCCACCACACCTGGCTAGAGCAGAGACTTTTGATGGAGAATCAATGGCCACCTGCTTCGAGGGTGTATATGAGTTCTTTGAGCTGTTCATAGGTATTTATCTGTATATGTTTCTCTGGCTTCTTTTTTCTTTCCCAGCAGCATGTCATTAGATTCTCACATAGTTCTTAAACCAACCTTGAGGGCTTGGGATATATGAGACCTTTCAGTATATTTGTAGCTATGGCTTTGTATAGAATTTTATTCTTTTACAGGTATGTGGATATGTCAGATATGCCGACCTAGGAAAAAAGGACGGAAACTTCTACAAAAGAAGGCGGCACAGATAAAACGGCGCTATGCTAATCCAATAGGACGTCCAAAAAACAGGTTAAAGAAACAAAACACGGTGTAAGTTGTACTTATGGCAAGGTGAGGGGAGAAAAGGATAGGGCTGTCTCTATAGTGTAGGAGTCACTTGTTTTCTTTATGACAGAAGAGTCCATTATTAGAACTGGCACTTTGATGTGACATGCTAATTTTACTAGCCCTTAATAAAGTACCATGTAGACCCTGCTCTAAGTGCCTCTTACGTTCAGTCATTCAAGTTTCCCTGCAACCTAGTGGAGTGTTGCGGCAGCTGTTTCTCTTATTTTTCAAAAGTAGAAGTTAAGGCATATAGAAATTAATTTCATAAAAGTTCTACATTAAGTGTTGAGTTGGGCTTAAAACCCAAGTCTGGCACCCAACTGTGATGTTTAACCTTTCCCTTATGTCACTGCTTATGTGGAATAGCACAAAAACTGCAAACTGCATTTGTGGGGGTCTTTTGGATGCAGGCTGAGGTGTTTATCAGTAGACATAGGCAGACGGCTGGGTAAGGTCTGACTGAGGTGATAAGTCTCAATGTTGTGTTCTCTGGGGCATGCTTTCATCGGCTAGCAAAAAAGTTGCAAACTGTAGACTGGCAAACAATAATTTCAGGAGGTCAGGTTTTAGTAGCTTTCTGTCTTATAAGAAAACTTTTATAGAAGTTCACTTTTGGTCATATAAAAATGTTTTAAATCTGTAAACCTCTTTTTCGTCTCAAATCTATTTATGTATCTTTTCTATATATCACTATCTTGAAGGTGATATAACAGAAATAAGTGAGCACCTGACAGTTTAGAACCAGCGTCTTGGTCTGTGTTTTCATCTTATAAGGAGCCTTGATTTGCCTTCACGTGATCTTTTGATGTGATATTCAGAAAGTAAACCTGTCTTTGTTTTTAGAGTTAAAAGCATAACTCTTTCGTACAGCAGTCACAGAATTATTCAGTGATTTAATTCGTGTACCAGAGAGATGTGGTTTGTCCTAGATACATATTAGTAACAAATGGTGTGAACGTGTGTTTGAAATTCTGCTTTAGGGTTCGAACTTCCCACTGTAAGCTAGGTTTCCTGGAGTGAGATGGTTCTAAGATAACATTACTGTTTATAGTTTATATATTTTTTTCTTTTCCCCTCCCTCCCTTCCTCCCTTCCTCCTTACCCCCCTCCTCCCCTTCTCCCTTCCCCCTCCCCCTCCCTCTTGTTCTGTTCTTTTTGCAAAGGTCTCAATGTGCAGTTTTGGCTGTCCTGAAATCTGCTATATAGACCAGGCTTGCCTGATCTCACCACAGAGACCCACCTGTCTCTGCCTTCTGAGTGCTAGAAGTTTAATATAAGTATATTTAAAAAATAAAGCTACAGATTGATTTTAAGTTTATGTTTTATATTAATATAAAGCTTATGATGATTTCTTTTTAATAGTCATATATTTTTTTCTATTTGATTCTTTAGATCAAAAGGTCCCTTTAGCAAAGTTCGAACTGGTCCTGGAAGGGGTCGGAAACGTAAAATCACTGTCTCCAGCCAGTCTGCATCATCATCAGAAGAAGGCTATTTAGAGCGGATAGATGGCTTGGACTTCTGCAGAGATAACAATGCCCCCTTGAAGTTCAACAAGAAAACCAAAGGGCTCATTGATGGCCTTACCAAATTCTTCACCCCTTCTCCTGATGGGCGGAAAGCCCGAGGGGAAGTGGTAGACTACTCTGAGCAATACAGAGTCAGGAAAAAGGGCAACAGGAAACCAAGTACTTCAGATTGGCCCGCAGGTAAAAGTTTGACCAAGCTTAGAAACAAACACATTATAATAAAGTGTATTATTTGCTTTAATACTAGTCATATAGAATAGTTCATTGTAAAAATTATGGACAAGCCTCAAGGTACAGACCTGAAATCATAGCACTGGGGAGTCTGAGGCAGGAAGACCACATGTTCAAGACCAACCTGGAATACATAGTGAGACCGTGACAAACTCAACATTGATAGAGAAGAATGTATTAAAGGTCCATACTCAGGTGGTGCTGGGTCAGGGATTAGAGCTGAGGTGAAGCTGCAGAGTGGTGGCACTTGAAGCACCATGGCTTTTGCTTTATTCCTGCAAGGACATTAGAAAGAGCAGACATGGTTAAACTGTTGTTCATTTAAATATACAGAAAAGACTAAAATATAAGCAGGATATGTATGATTTTCTACTTCGTATCTTGGAAATGTAAGTTTAGATATATTAAGCAGTGAGGGAAGGGGCTTGCTTCCTGTATAGCGCCAGCCTGATAGCCTATGTTTAGCCTGATTTCCAGCCCTTCAAAATAGGAACTACATATGGAAAGGGCTCAGTAGTATGGTAGATAATTCAAGTCAGAGACTAAAGGCGATAAATGGTCTCTTTTGTATAAGACAAAATAGTCATGTCATGGAGTTGAAAGAGCTCTGAGAAAATTTGAAAAAATCAGAACAAACTGGGTCATAGGGACCAAAGTTTCAGGATCTTACTACAGGAAAGGGTTTTTGTTGTTGTTGTTATTGTTGTCTTATTTTATTTATTTTTTATTTCATGAGAGTTGAATTTGTTTAAAACAATGAAGTTATGAATACAGATTTTAACATTATTATCTTTTAAATTATTCTTCTCTCACTTAATATATCCTGACATAATATATCCCCTCCTCTCCAATAAAGTTTTGTTTTGTTTTTAAGTTTTAAGGTCTTACCTACTGCAAGAGAATTTAATTTTGGTTTTCCTTCTCAAATGTCCCATGAACAAGTGGTTGTGTTATCTGCTGCTTCATTCCTGCACATGTGACTGGATGATTGGTCCAGGCGGGGAGGCCCTCATCCCTCTCTGACCCTCTGCTTTGTAACTGACTGACTTGGCTCTCGTCAGAGTGCTAGTCGGAACTGTGCACACCAAGACCGTCCATGTTAGATTGCGAATTAGCTTCAGTTGGAGCACGGTTATCCAGAAATACGCAAAGTCCATTTATATCAGACTTGCAAAAGGATTTCTAAGATTTTCATTGGAATGGAATCCACTGAAAATGGATTATTAAAAGAATCTGCTGGGAACTTAGAACTAGATGCTGTCCTAGCAAATGTATAAAAAATATGGAGAGAACTAACATTAAACTCCAATCATTGGTGTAGTTTAATAGGCGCTCTATTTACCTATGCGTTGTAAACATTAAGAACCAATTTGTACATCATTTTATACAGTGTCACGGAATGCAGTGCTAGTCTGTGCCCGCATCCATCTGTGTCGTACACTAGGGGGCATTACAGCTACTTGGTTACGTTAGACTGTACTGTCTTTTCAGTTGAAAATGTTGTCATCCTTGAGTTTTTGTCTTCTTTTTCTTCTTGTACTAAATGATTCACAGAGCCAGTCTCTGCTGTCAATTTGAAAAGAGAACTGTCACTGATTGGTCTTTTCAGCCAGACTCACAGAGGAGGTCACCAGCAGTGTCATCTTCAAATGCAAAGGATAATGATCTGCATAATCCCCATACTCCCCTCATTACTAATTATTTTGCCCAGTTGAGGAAGAGCCATCATTTAGTGGATGACTATCATAATTTTTCATACTTACCCAGAGGATTCTCATCTGTGGTCCTCAGGTTTGTGGAGTTTGTGCTTTAACAGGGCACCCAGAATGTGAGGGGAGTCAGTCTTTCCTGGTATCAGTTAACATAGTTCTTTTGAAGTCCGTGTGGTGATTGTTGACACATTAAATTCCTGCTAAAAGTGTCAATAGTCACACTTTCAAAATAACATTTCTGCTCCTTAGACCCTTTTCTTGTTCTTTCTGTTGAAATTAATCTTTTAATGAATTTAAATTTGGTTATGTCATATTTTTAGGAAAATTTAAGACAAATTGGGTTTTTTATCAGAAGGAAGGACAGATTCTTAATACTTGAGTAATGTTTCTAAGAGTCAATTTAATGCTGTCCTTTTTTCGGTAGAACATAAGTAATGTTAAGGTCTGCAGACTGAAAGGTTTATTAAACTGAAGACAGTACAAGTAACATGTGAGTCCTTTCTTTATGTGCAGACAATCAGGACGGCTGGGGAAGCAAACAGGAAAATGAGGAGCGGCTTTTTGGGAGCCAAGAAATCATGACTGAAAGAGATATGGAATTGTTTCGTGATATCCAAGAGCAAGCACTGCAGGTAAACGTATATGGAGGCAGACAGTCAGGGACTGTGAAGGAGAGCAAGCAGCTGAGTGTGTGTGGGTAAGACAGGAGTGGAGCTTACGGTGAGACAGATGTGCTCTGTGCAGATGCGGGGCTCTCCCTGTTAGGAATTCCTTCCCAACTGCAGCTGCTTATGCTTTGCCCAGAAGTACAGTGCTTTGGTTTCCAGTATTAAGGGAGCATACTCTATTTCCTTACTGTATTAATAAGTAAAGTTAGATATTTTACTGTTATTGTTTGTTATATGTATGAGTATTTTACCTGCATGTAAATCTGTATACCATATGCATGTTTCCTGGAACTGGAGTTACAGAAAATCGTAAGCTGCCATGTAGGTGCTGGAAATGAAACCCAGGTCCTCTGCTGCTGAGCTAATTCTCCAACCCCCAAAGAAGAGATTCATTTGGACTCATTTCATGGTCTTTTGTTGTATAGGTAAAAACTCTTTAGGTTTAAAGATAGTAGTACATCATAGTCAAAAGCACATGACATGGAGGTCAAGAAAAAGAGAATGGCAGGGACCTGGGTCCTGGTAATCCCTCAAAGGTGTGCCAATGACCCATCTTCCTTCCTCTAAGCCTCAAGTGTTAAGGGTTCTTTCATCTCCCAGTAGTGTCATCAGCTGACTTTGGGGAAACATTTAAGAGCCAAACCATGGCAGTGTTCATGTCTGTATATTTGCATACACAAACAGGTGGTGTTCTTGGTTCCTTTGCATTCTTGCCTATACACCACATTGGAGCCATTGGCAGATTCAGAATATATCCAGGATATAACTGCTACTTGCTGGTTCAAAGCTACCATCATTTGGCTTTGGGTATTACCATAGTCTCCAGAATGCCTCTGGCCTCCACTCTTCCCTTGCTGCCTTGCCTTAGTCTCATGTTTTGTTCTTTATGAGGAGTAACTTATTTTGTAACCTCAGTTGAATTGTGCCACCTTTCTGCTCAGAATACGTCCAGTATCTCTTAGCCCTAGGTAGAATTTTTAACAAACCAATATCTATATCCTTATCTTGAAGGGTTAGGTCCCTGGCTGCTTCCCCTCCTCCCTTGCCCAGTGTTACCAGTCCCAGACACCTTTTTCCTCAGATACACCAAACCCAGTCTTGTGTTCTCATGTCCACACGACTAGTTGATTGACTGGTTACTTCCTCTAGGGCACATATTCCAGAGAGGCCATCACAAACTAACGGTAAACCATTGTTAGCTCCCCGCTGTGTTAACCACCCCTTTCCTGCTAGTTTTCCTACATAGTGCTTATCATCTCTCGAATCTATTTTATTTATTTATTTTGAGACAGGGTCTCACCATGTAGCCTTGGCTAGCCCGGAACTTACTGTGTAGACAAGCCTGACCTTGAATTCAAAGCCTGCCTCAGTCTTCTAAGAGCTGGGTAAAGACTTGCACTAGCATACACAATTTGAGTTTATTCATTTCTAGGGTTAAAGCGCCTTCAGAGCAGGCAGTTTGTCTTTATTTACTGCCATAAACGGAATGGTGAGCCTGAAGTCAAGGCTTTGTTTAATGGGTGAATGTTTCTGCTGGGAAGAATAGTACAATAGGTGTTAATAGGCACATGAAGAAAACCATGACTGTGAGGTACTGCTGAGCTCCAGGACAAAGCATAATAATAATATGGCAGATAGTATGTGTGTGTCTCTGGGAAATAGGTGAAGTTCTACACAAGAATGGCCCAAATAGACTATGGTGTATATATGCGTGTGCATGTGCATGTGTACCACAAAGGGATTTACACAGTAGGGGTTGCATAGATTAGTAGTGGTCATGTGCAGGCTGGTGGCTGTTCAGTCTGTGAATCTGGATACTTCTGCAGTCCCAGTGTGGAATTAAATGTCTAGAAGATTTGTATTTCCTCATAGACAGTCTGCATTGGAAAGGTGAAGAACCTGGAGTCTGCTGTCAGGGGAGGATTATAGCAGCCATCACCTTGATGAGCCTCACGTTTAGGAAGACGCAAAGGCAGACAGGCAACACCACTGTTTGTCTCTGGCTTCTTTAGTTTGAGGCCATCTATTGAGAGGGTTTGCACAATCTGAGTGGGGGCTTCCTCTTCAGTTAAACCTGTCTGGAAATGTTGAGTAGGCACAGCCAGAGGCATGTGATGATTCCAGATCCGGTCAGGTTGGTAATCAGTGCTAAGCACCACACCCAGCTCTTCACTGTCCTTCACACAGCATACAGCACAGTAAGCAGACGTGAGGACGGATTCTGAGGACTGGTGGAGACCCCCCAAGTCAAAGGATACCCCACAGTAATTTAGTAAGCTTATATCTTGCATGAAGGACATAAACAGCTAGATATTGTATGTTTAAATCATTAGGTGGAAATGAAAAGAAATTCTGGTTTAATGCTTGTGCCTGGCTTTGTATTGACCATACAGGTAAATGTAAGTGCCTGGCTTTGTATTGAGCATTGACTCAGGAGCTTTCAGTCTCATCAGCGATGTGAATGGCAAACAATCCTAACCACAAAATACACATGGGTACTAGAGAGAAGGGAAGAATGCAGTGCAGATTTTAACAGGGCTTCTTTGTCTGTCTGCATTGTGTGGCTGTGTTCAGAAGATACATAGAAAGGAAGATGTTTTCAAAGTAATGATCTACAAGACTGTAAGAAGCGTGACACAGGGATTTGCCTAGGAACTGTCAGGGTGAGAGGAATAAAGTTGAGGAGCTAAGTTCGCTCTGACTAGGGGATGACTAAGGATCACACAGGTGAAACCGCAGACACAGACCACAGGTTGGGAAGCCCTCACATAAAATAGCAAGATTAGACTCTGCTTGAGGTTGATTTTCCTTAGGCTGGGTATTTACCTCAGTTGGTAAGAGTGCTTGCCTACAGTGCACAAAGTCCTTGTTTGGTCCCACATAAGATCAGATAGTGATGGCACACACCTATAATTCCAGAACACAGGAGGTGTGGGCCAAGGATCAGAAAATTTTAAGATGACCTTGTAGAAATTCAGTAATTGATAGGGCAAGATGCCAGTGAATGAGTGAGTGTGTGCGGAGTTGCTTCCTCAGGTAGAGCCTGTTGACTTTAAGCCTGAGCGAGTGGAAAATCCTTCCTCTAAAGGCTACACAGGGGAATTGGGGTGGGGTGGGGTGGGGGTGGAGTGCATACGCGCCTGAGCGCATGTGCCAGAGCACTGCACGGCGCCACAGGTAAAGGTGTGTGTCGGCAGAGACTGGCTCTTACCTGTGGTGATGTGTAAACAGTTATACTGGAACTGGGTCTCCACGTTCTCATCGGGTATCCGACTGGAGGAGCACTGCAGGGCTGATGGGAGGACTCTCCCATGGCAGGCTGCATCACAACAGGTGCATGTTCTAGCTTTTATACTTCCTGTTTAATCCGGACTTCAGGAAGGTAGTTTGGGGTTCTGGTATTGGGTTATTCTATTTTCCTAAATGACCACTGTTGTTGTGAAGTGCAAAGATGGATGAAAAGATCTTACTTTATAAATTAGAATACTTAGAATCCAGTTACAGATCAGCTTTTTAAAATCTTTTTACAAAATTGCATTTTAATTGTTTTTGGTGTGTTTCTGTACTGTTTTTAATGGTTGGAGGAGTCCTGGAACTCACTGGTGATACAGTGAGTTTTAGACAGAAGATAATCATCTTTTGTTTTAAGGCGTCTCAGGAAGAGCTTGGTCTCACTTGGCTGTATTCCAGTGAGAAACCTGAGATGAGTCCCTTGGCCTCTAAGGAAAGGGGATGATTAGGAAAGGGGAAGGAGGGAATTGCCAATCAGGTGTGGTGACGAGGTTAATTTCTTATTAATGATTTTCAACAAAACTTAGAATATGAGTCTTTAGCTTTGTAGTTTTGTTGTATGTGTATGTATGGATTCCAAAGAGAGGATTTTTAATCTCTCAGTGGTTTTAAAAACGAAACATTGAAAGATAATTTCGATTTTTTTTTTTTTTTTTTTTTTTTTTTTTTTGGATGAGGAGCTATTAAATACTTCTATCTGGTCAGCGTAAATTGTAGTTCTATCATCTTTTTTTAGGTGAGCCAGTATTTATAAAATGCCCATGATGAACACATACATGTATATATGAATTTGTTGTTTGGTTGTATGAAGAGTAAACGAGTTGGCCTTTGAGCCGGGCCTGGTGGCGCAGGCCTTTAATCCCAGCACTTGGGAGGCAGAGGCAGACGGATTTCTGAGTTCGAGGCCAGCCTGGTCTACCAAGTGAGTACCAGGACAGCCAGAGCTATACAGAGAAACCCTGTCTCGAAAAACAAACAAACAAAAAAGAGTTGGCCTTTGAATTTAATGTTTTAAACCTTTTAGAAGTAGTTTGTATTTGATCCTTTGGTGTAGAAAAATCATCAAGGCTACAAACACCACTTATTTCTTGATACACTTTAGATTATTACAGGGGAGGAATGTTGAGATCATTTCTATTTATAAATAGTAGGAAAAGATTGGCCTTTGTTTAAAAAAACAATGTGATTTTGTTCTATCAAACTGCACAGCTCCTAATGATGAAAATCACATGTGGTACAAATTGAAGACTTTTTTGGTACTTGCTTTGTCATACTCTTTTTTATTACTTTCCCAAGTCAGCAGAGGTTTGTTTTCTGTGGTGCTTATAGGTTCAGTGCAGGGCGTTTGTTTTGTTGCTAGCTAGCAGGAGTATTCAACACCCTGTTCTCTTAACCCAGCAGTTTATTTAATAAAAGTCGTCAAAGTATTAAGCTTAGTTGAGGAAAGTATCCAGTCTCTAGACAGAAAACTCGGTAATACCAACTACAGACGGTTTAAGAGGTTTGCCAGCACTTTCTTTATGTGAGCCTGCTATTTAAATATACAGCTCACTTTACGATTTGTTGACTTCTGCTCGACTTCTCGTTGTTCTCTTGTGAGTCCAGAAAGATGTTTAGATGCTGGGCATTAGTATTATTAATGTTTTGTTGTTGTTAGGTCAGTCTATTTAAATTAGCTAACTTGTGTAATGTTTTTCTTGACTGTACAGAAGGTCGGAGTAACCGGGCCCCCTGATCCACAAGTCCGCTGTCCCTCTGTCATTGAGTTTGGGAAGTATGAAATCCACACCTGGTATTCCTCTCCGTATCCTCAAGAATACTCAAGGTATGTTTTGATTCCATAAGACTTTAGAACTAGAAGGTGTCTAGTAGTGTTTCATCCAGTTCATATTTTATACATGAAAAACTTTAAAATGTCCATGATAGCAGTGTACTTTAACAGCCATTTCTCTAGCTAGCTTTAGATGTCCTTGTCGGATACTCCAAAGCTATTTTAAGAACTCTAAACCATATTACATTGACTCAGTGATATTATCTTTAAGGTAGTATCATGAGTAATAACTCTTAAGTTGACTTTTTAAAGAAAAGATTAAATTATATTCAAATATGATCCATTTGTGTGTGTGTGTGTTTGTGTGTGTGTGTCCCAGCACATGTGTAGGAATCAGTGGACAAACCATGGGGATCCGTTTTCTCTTTTCTTCCACCATGTGGGCCCGAGCCATTAAACCCTAGGTTATTTTACCTGCTCTAAGCCATCTCTTCAGTTCCTATTACCACCACTTTAAAGCAAGCTCATCACACGTATTAATCTGTCAGCTGTCCAGAGATTGTAGTGCAGATAAATTGAAACCACATGCACCATGGCTCTTCTACTCAGGGAAGGAGTGGCTGGAGAGAACCAGTTCTCATATTTGCAAGAGATGATGAGAATGCAGTTACATACTTTTGTCTTACAAGACATTGAAAGTATGTGTGAAATTTTTGCCATGTATTTTGATAAAATTGTTACTAGAACTGTTTGTGAGGGGGGCTGGTTCAATGAAGGAGTAAATATTGTCAACAGAAAACACCCCCCTCCCCCCAGTATAATAAAAGGCAGAAAGAGACAGGGTAGGAACTGTATAGCTTTCTTCCTTATGGCAAATCTCAGACATTTCCTGTATGTTTCCTTATTCCTTGTAATTTCTTTAGTTCTCCATGAGAAATACCCAGCAGTTTAATAGTGTCTTTAGTAGTTACAGGTGTTGTTTTCTGTCCTTGTTTTTATTCTTACAGTTATGCTTTTAGAAACTAAATACATCTACTCAGTTGAGTTGTGTGGATTTTCTTCTGAGTTCTTTTTAATTTGAGTTGAGTAAAATGCCTAGAGATTTTAGACTGTTAAAAATGTGTTTGTGGTATATGTGCCTTTGTGTATGTATGTTCACATGTGTGCGTGGGCGCATATGCACCAGTGTGCACGTGTGTGTAGAGACCCAGGGTTGATGTAGGGAATCTACTGTGTGACGAATTCACCTCACCCTTTTGAGACCGGACTTCTCAGTCAAACCCAGCTCACTTGTCCAGCTAGCTTCACTAGCCATCTTGCCAGGGGGTCCCCTGCCACTAGCTGAAGTATCAGGTGGGCTACTAGCCCCACCAGGTAGCTCTGTGGTTCTGGACCTGAGCTCCGTCCTGGTCGTGCATGGCAAGCACTCTCACCTCCCAGCCCTCTCCAGAGATCATACCTTTTCCACATGGTAAGCCTCCATTCTTAACACAGTTGGTGGTCTCTTCCTACTGTTTTACACTAGATTGCCTCTAGATTGATTTCTTGCTAAACACCTTTAAAACAAATTCCAAGTCTCATGGCATATAAAAACTTTGTAGCAAACCAAAAAGAAAGAATCCTGAGAGAAAAAGTTTAGCAGGGATGATAGGATTGTGCTTTAGGGTGTGCTGCATAACATCTAAGTATTAATTATGCCTAGTGTACTAGTGATGTTTCCCCGGTTCACACACACGGTAAACCAGAGTAAAGAAACACCAGGGACGCTCCACTGTAAAACATGGATGCCAGTGAAGAAATCACCATCATGGGCAGCCTCGCTCAAACTGCTCCGAGATCAGCTTCACCCTTCCTGTGAGGTCATGCTGAGGTCTTAATAAGGCTGATTCCCATGGAATAGAGTGGCTTGAGAAACCCTGCTTCCCTTTACTTGTCTTCCTGTGTTGGTTTGAAGCAGACCATGAGAGTACTGCTAGAACCAGATTTGCACGATCTGTTATTGAAGAAGAAACCAAACAGGGCTTTCAGTGCCTTAGCTGTTGAGTGATGTGGTAACGTGGAAGACAAGAAAGTAAAAGTTGCTGCTGTAGACTAATAGCGTGGGTAGCTCACCTGTCGGCTTTACAACCAACTCAGTGTCTCTGCACTAACTGTGGAGTGAGAATTTCTATCTCCATTTGCAGACCTGGGTCCAGCACATATATTCAGGACAATATGTCTTATAGGTGCCTGAAGTAGGATGTGGACTCACTTTCTGTCTGGTGCGTACAGCCATATGACATATTACAGGTAGCATCTGTAACTGACTTTCGCTTCATTTAAGAGATACCTTATAGGATGGATATGTCTCTGGCCCTTCTGTCCTCTTCACTTTTTATTTTATAGACAAAGTTATGCTAAGTTGTGGTGTTCCTGCTCGGCATCTTTAAATACATTTAAGAGGGGTGGGAGTATGTGTGCGTGTACATGTCTGTGCATGCGAGCATGTGTGTGTGTGTGTGTGTGTGTGCGCGTGCATGTATACATGTGTGTGCTATGCCACAAATGTGCAGACCAGGAAACAACTTTGTAGTCTTGCCTTCCACCTTGTTGAAGCAAGGTCTTTTGTTTCTGTTGCTGGCTCTGTATTTCGGACTAGCTGACCCAAAAGTTTCTGGGCAGTTAGTCTTCTGTCTCACCATAGGAATGCTGTGACAACCGATTTCAGATACAAACCAGCACTTCCTGAGTTTTTAACTTGTTCTTTGTTTTGGTTTAGTTTTCTGTCCTTTTTGTGATTCTTTTTTTTTTTTTTTGGTTGGTTGGTTGGTTGGTTTGAAACAGGGTCTTGCTATGTAAACTTGGCTGGCCTGGAACTCAGAGATCTATCTGCCTCTGCCTACCAAGTGCTGGGATTAAAGACACCACCACACCTAGCTTTTGTTTTTTATATTTATTTTTATAGATAGGGTCATAACCCAGGGCAACTTTGCACTTGTGAGTGCTCTACCACTGAGCTAAATACCCAGCACCATTCCCCCACAGTGCTGAGACTGTCTCAAGTCACCCGTATTGCACAGCTGTCTCTCCAGCCCAGCATGATAATTTTGGTTTTTTAGTTAGGGTCTCACTATATAGCCCTTGCTGGCCTTGAACTCACAGAGATATGCCTACCTCTGTCTCTGGATGCTTGGATTAAACAAACACTATCATGCCCTGCCCAAAATAATAAACTTTTGACTAACAGGGTTTCTTCATACAATGTTATTTATTTTTGTTGTTGTTTAAACCAAGGAAGGATAGAAACAGAATTTTAGGGACAGAAAGGATGTGGTATACAGTATAACTTAACTTCCCCAATCATATTCAGTGTTATAATTTCATACTTAAAAGCACTTCAAAGGTATGATTTTACAGTATACACTTCATGTCCACTTTGCCTAGCACTGCATACACACGTGTAAGTCTCTAGCACAGAGTCTGACCCCTGGTAAGTACCCAAGAGCTTATTCCCTGAAATCAAGACAGGAATGAAGAAGGAAGGAACCATGAATTTATAGCTTTATTCTGCTTATTGGAGATTCTCCAGGGGTAACAGTGTGGGGTTTTTTCCAGATCTGTTGATTGACTTAAAAAGATAGGGAATTTTTAGTTTAATAGGAAAACCCCTGAGCTAGGTAGCTTGATTTCTCATTTCTGCCCTTCTGCTGCTATTTAGTTGGCAGCTGCTACCTAAAGTTTGGGGCGTCCCCTTCCTACTTCCGTAGGAAAAAATGCTACACTCTTCCACTTTTTAAAAGTTGATTATTTTTGTTTGGGGGTTGGCACACATAGAAGTCAGAGGACAGTGTGTGGGAGGCATTCCTCTCCATTTGCCATGTCTGTCTGGGGAGTCAAACTCGGGTCGTCAAGCCCAGCCACAGGTGCCTCTAACCACTTAGCTATCCTCCCAGCCCTGTTCTTCCCACTCATTAACATGGGTGGGAATGAGACACAGAAGAGTTAAGAGTCGTGAGAGTTTGAAGATTTATAACTATAAAGCCCTATTTTAATTATCATTTGCAGGCTGCCTAAATTGTATCTTTGTGAGTTCTGTCTAAAATATATGAAAAGTAGAACTATTCTACAGCAGCACATGAAGAAATGTGGTTGGTTCCATCCTCCTGCCAATGAGATTTACCGAAAGAATAATATTTCTGTCTTTGAGGTAAGGTAGCTGTCTAGTACCTGTCTTCCTGACCATTTCAAACCCAGTGCTCTCTGTGCTACATCTGTTGTTTACTCACTGCCAAGTCAGATAGCTCATGGGTCTGAGGAACAGAGAGGGCAGTCCAGATGGGACCGCGGTCTGTGTCCATATGCCTGCGCTTACAATAAATACTCTGATGTTACTGACTCAAAACACCAGTCGTGATATATCTTAACTTACTATGCTTTATAGCACTACAAGGGGAAAATGCTGCTAATTAAGATTTTTGAGATCCCACTTGACAAAATGCCAGCCAGTTTTTGCATTATGCAAGGATGTGATAAAAATAGCTCTCAGAATATGTGAAGTGCAGCATTTAGAAGGCTTTGTAAACCAGGGATATTGGCTTATACCTATAATCTCAGACAGCCAAGGCAGGAGGATTGCCATGAAGTTGAGGCCAGCCTGGGCTACACAGTGAGTTCCAGGCCAACCTGAGTTACAATCTCAGGGTAAAAAAACCAAAACCAAAACAACAGTAATAAAGTGTTTCTATTATTCAAAACTAATATTTTACAGAAGTGTGTTTAGTATCATTAGTCAATCCTAATAGGATGTAACAGTGATGGCATGTGTTACATGAGTCTGTGGTTCTGTGTTATCATTAACATTGGTCTTTAACTTCTTGATCCACAGTTGTATGGTTTGAATGCCAGCTATTGAGTCCATGTATGTTGGGTCCTGTTATTTACTGTAGTGTTAGGTTTTTAGATGATCTGAATCTCCTTGGTCTCCTTCAGAGGATGGCGAGTTAGTTCAGCAGAAGGGAGCACTTCACTTAGGAGTTGGAAATGTCAGGTGAATTATACAGATGGTTTAAGAATGATCAACAGCAAATTGCTTCCTGACATTTCATTATATTAGTAGGTCTGTGTTCTATAAGAAGTCATGTTTGGGTGATCATCAAGGAGTGCACTTTGTGTAGCAGTATCTTGGGATACTCGCATGGGGACCCAGGACCCATCACCCTTTTCATAAAAGAGCAAACTTCAGCCCAAGACACAGGATGTCAGGATGGACAGAGCGCCGTGCTCCTGATTTTGGCCACCTTGGTCTCCCTTGCCAGGTGCTTACCTAAGACACTGCCTGGCACTGCCAAGTGGCAGGACTTAATACTCTCTGTAATTCTGTCTGTGGCTGTGCCTCCTCATGGTAGGCAGAGACAGTACTGTGCCAGTCTTGGCATACTTTACCTAGTGAGTAAATTTCAGAGGCGATTACACTCAGATCTTTTGTTAAATGAAAATATTTTTGAAAATGAAGCTTGTCAGCTGAAGTTAATTCTTTTAGGAAACCAACACAGCCATTTCACATCTAGGCTCTCACCTCCCACCTTATCTGTCAGGCTCAATGACGTTAGGGTAGTGTAAGATGCATTTGGTCTTCTTAGAACAGCAGGTACTGTCACCCTGCCGTTTCAGAGGCTAGTCTCTAGGCTGTGTGTCCTGATCACCGACACCTTCTCTTAGGCTAGACTAAGACAGTGCCTAGTGATGTGCGTAGCTGATATGTATGACTCCAGAACCAAAGAACAGTTTCCTGATCACTTTTTGTCTGTTTGTTTTTTTCCTTTAGGTTGATGGGAACGTGAGTACCATTTATTGTCAAAATCTGTGTCTCTTGGCAAAGTTGTTTCTCGACCACAAAACACTCTATTATGACGTGGAGCCATTTCTTTTCTATGTTCTAACACAGAATGATGTCAAGGGCTGCCACCTTGTTGGCTACTTTTCTAAAGTAAGTATGTCAGTTTCAAATTGTTTGAATTCATGTAGAAAGCTGGGATAATCTACTAGTTCTTGGAAGGGATACAACAACATGCAAAACCTTGTAGATAACCTTCTAGCTTTTTCAGAAAGGAAGTAGAGAGAATATTCAGAAACTTAACAACGCTCGAAGATGCCTAGTAACATTCAACAGACTATTCTCCTAGGAGAAAGAACTGTGGTAATACTCAAGAGGAAAAACTCTAAAACGACCTCTAGTCCCATGGTGATAACAGATAGAGCCTGTGAGATAAACACTGGCGTTACCTCTGCGTTCTTTACCAACAGAAACACTCTCTAACTGGAGCTTTAGGCAAGGAAATGTAGTATCTAGTCAAAATATCTGACAATTGTACTTAAAGCAAGTCCATGGTAAAAGTTTTAAGTGTGCAAAACAGGTGGCTGGAAAGGCTTAGCTTTTTAACAGGTCTTTTGGGCTACTTTCCTAGTTAAATAGGATTGAAAATATATCAGCTACTTTATGAAAATGTATTTGTGCCCCACATTTAGGAATATTTTGTGTAGAGCTGGTAATATAGTCCATGGTAACTTGCCCTTTGTAGCAGTGCAGGAGCTGCCTAAAATGTTGTACTGGCACAGGGCTGCCAACCTCTGGGTGCTCAGATTCCTTTTCGGACCTTGGGCATCAGGGCTTGGTTTTAGTGGCAGGTCATTGTAGATGATGGAATCACTGTGTTTTCTGTTATTACCTTCCTGGGGTGGTTGCTTTGCACCTGTGGTAGTGATGAGCATTGTCCTGCCTTCTCCCAGTGGCCTTTTCCTGATGTGCATTGCTCTTCCCAAAGGCCCATGACTGCTTTGGCTGGTAGTGTTTGTTTTTAATGACTAGCACTGCTATTCGGCTTTACCCGCCTATTGTTCTAAAACTTGGCTTCTTGTTCTCCACTAGGAAAAGCACTGCCAACAGAAATACAATGTCTCCTGTATAATGATTCTTCCCCAATACCAACGTAAGGGCTACGGCAGGTTTCTCATCGATTTCAGTAAGGATTGTATTAACATATTTTCTCATTATATCCTCCAGGGGAATTTTTAGATTTGTATATTTAAAGATTTGAAGATTTCTTGTATTTCTTTGTCCCCTCCCCCCACCTTTAAATTTATTATGTCCCACAGTATGCATGTGGCACTGGGGAACATCATTCAGGAGGAGTCAGTGTCCCCTCACCTGTGTGCCCTGGACAGTGGCCACAGGCCATCATCAGCTTGGTAGCAAACATCTTTACCACTGAGCTGTCTCCATTTCTCACCACATTACTGCAATAGCTTCTTAAACTTTTTGTAAAAGATTTATTTATTTTATGTATATGAGTACACTGTAGCTCTATTGATGGTTGTAAACCATCATGTGGTTGTTGGGATTTGAACTCAGGACCTTTAGAAGAGCACTCTTAACTGCTGAGCCATCTCTCCAGCCCAGCTTCTTAAACTTAAAGCTGTGGTCCTTTTTCTTTTGGCTTAGTACAAAATATCTTTTCATAACTAATACCAAATACAGTTTTATGGAGGCCAGCAAGATGGTTCAGTTGGTCAAGGAACTTGCTACCAAGCCAAATGACTTGAGATTGATCTCTGTAACTCACATGGTAGAAGAAAAGAACCACCCTCTAGAAGTTGAGCGCACGCACACGTACACACATGCACACACACACACACTCTACAGTAGTGTCTTTAATGTGCATTGCTGACTTCTGGTAGAACTTAGTTATGTGCAGTGACGCTGATTGCCAGCACATCAGAATGCTGCGTAGCTGCTGTGTAGCTACTTAATGACGTCCATAGAGAAGCACCGCATTGACTGTTTGCTTTGTCCCATTATCTGAGTAAATGTGTATGTTTAGTTACATTTCTACCAATTTAAAAAAGAAAAACAAAAAAACAGCACAGCTTTAAAATGCCCTAGAAAATAGATCTTATAGGAAATGATGTCATCTGAGTTAGAAAGTGAAAGCTAACAGTTGTAGAGAGGAAATGCATCCTGTTCTATAGTGACTGTTTTAGGGTTTACTTCTGTGAAGAGACACCTGCATAACCAAGGCAATTCTTTTTTTTTTTTTGTGGCCAAGGCAACTCTTATAAGGACGTTTAATTGGGGCTGGCTTACAGGTTCAGAGGTTCAGTCCATTATCATCAAGGCAGCATCCAGGCAGGCAGAGTGCAGGAGGAGCTGAGAGTTCTACATCTTCATCTGAAGGCTGCTAGCAGAACACTGACTTTCAGGCAGCTAGGATGAGGGTCTTAAAGCCCACACCCACAGTGACACACCCACTCTAACAGGGCTCTACCCACTCCAACAGGGCCACACCTTCTAATAGTGCCACTCCCTGGACCTAGCATATACAAAACTTCACTGTGATAGTCTGAAGAATTGTTGAAAAGACACCATGCAGAAATAATGAATCACACTAAGGATACTTTGTTTTGTTGTTTGGATTTCCACTCTGAATCCCTGGCCAGCCTGGAACTCACAAAGAACTTCCTGCCTCTGGCTCCGGAATACTGGAGTGCTACAGTGTCCTGCCCAATTTAGGAGTTTTGATTTTAGTCCTGAAAACTTAATTCTCATCTGAGCCATTTAAGTTTGCTTTCCTTGGCTCTGACCGTGTTGAGTGATATGTGTGTGGGGGTGGGAGGTGGGCATAGGGGTTGTATACCGCTAATCACAACATGTGGACTGGAGGCTGATCCCCCAGGTGCCACACCTCGCTGCACAAGAAAGACCTAATCTCACAAAGGCAAAAACAAAGTTAAGGAAATATTATACTCATGTTAATATTTTTGAGGTATGTTTGTTAACTATATCTTAACCTTTTCTAGTGTAATATATTTTTCCAGATTACCATTCTTAGACTGATTTTAAATATTCCTGAATGATAAAAGCGATTTCATTTCTACTGTTTGTATTTTCAGTGCTTTTTCTGTGAAAACTGTTGTCCTTTCTCTTTATTTGCAGTTCTTGAAAGCTTTGTACTAAACTAGAGGAGAATGCCATAGCATGCTCCCCAGGGCACACTCATGCTCCCCAAGTTTGGGGCAGTGAAGAGTGTACACCAGTTCTTCCCAGAGGAGCCACAATCTCCTCCCTCGCCCTCGCCCTCGACCTCGCCCTCCACTCTTCCCATTATCTCCCTCCACTTCCTTTCTCTGTTTCCCTTTACAAAAAGAAAACTGGCCTCTCAGAGATATACACCAAACATGGCCTAACAAGTTACAGTAAGACTAAAATAAGCACAAACCTCATAGCAAGGCTGGAGGAGGCAGGAGCCACAATCCTAGTAGGATTCCACATAGCCAATGCATCCTTGGGTCACACACATATTGTGGTCCTTGGATCAGATAGGTGTCGCCCTCTAGTGGTTCAGATAAAATAAAGATTTTATTTTATTTTATTTTTTCTCTCCCCTCCGGTAGTACATGGAAATTAAAATTTTATTTTTTTACTTTAATCTTACTTATACAGCTTGTTGATAGAAACCTTTATTTTGTTTTTAGAAGTTTGAATATTTTAACAAGACATATTGACTATAGACAAAATATTATTAGCTTTTAATGTTCAATATATAAACATATAATCTTCCCTGCGAATTGTTTTAAAGTAGATTTACAAGTTTAGTCTCCATCTTTGAAGGAGTTGTCTTTGAAAGGAAATTGATGGTAGTACTTTGATTGGCTGTGTAAGGAAATATTGTTATCGTTAAGATCGCTGATACATTTGTAACCTGGGTTTCTTAGGTTATTTGTTATCAAAGCGTGAAGGCCAAGCAGGCTCTCCTGAGAAACCATTATCAGATCTAGGTCGCCTCTCCTACATGGCTTATTGGAAGAGTGTAATCTTGGAGTGCCTTTATCACCAAAACGAGAAGCAGATCAGCATCAAGAAGCTGAGCAAGCTGACCGGAGTCTGCCCTCAAGACATCACTTCCACACTCCACCACCTACGAATGCTGGACTTCCGCAGTGACCAGTGAGTGTCACACCCTCTGTAGACTTTCCGCTTGTGATCACACTGACAAGGTGGCTAAGGGGTTATGGGAAAGGTGACAACACAAGTCAGGTATCAGTCTCCAGATACCTGCTGTGAGCCCTCAGACAGGATCTGTGTGGCCAGATCATCACTTCTTTCTGTGGTGGTCAGGTCTGGTGAACACACACAGGCTTTTCTACTCTATGAGGTTTGCACCTAAGCCACCGAATTGTTTCTCTTGTAGTTTATTGAGTTATCTTTCAAGAGGCTTCCTCCCCTCTAATGTGAAGAAGTAACAGCTCTAAAATTCATTGTCCTTAAGTGAAATATGTTCATTCTACTTTGTTTATCTCCTATATCTGACACTAAGTAAAATACATGTTAAAAGGAAGGACAGAATTTACTTTTGCTTAAAATGGTCAGGAAAGCTCACAAAGAAAAAACCGTTTGAGGTGAATAAAGAAGGCTAGGAAAGGGGCTCAGGGGAGCAGGGAAGAGTGCATCGGTGAGCTGTGGGACACTGGGGCTGGATGAGCAGCTCTGTCACAGTGGAGTGTGGCCCTAGCCCTTGTGCTCACAGTGCCTGCTCCATCCTAAGCAGCTGCTTCTGAAACTCTCATCTCTGGGTCGTAGGGTTCTGTCTCCCTGTTCACTATCATGTCTTATACATTGTTGATTGCTATAAACTTTTCTCTGGTTGTAGATTTGTGATTATCCGCCGGGAGAAACTTATCCAGGATCACATGGCAAAGCTGCAGCTGAACCTTCGGCCTGTAGATGTAGATCCAGAGTGCTTACGCTGGACTCCAGTCATAGTCTCCAACTCTGTGGTCTCCGAGGACGAAGACGAGGAGGCTGATGAGGGAGAGAAAGAAGAGCCCCAAGGCCAAGAAAGAGAGCTAGAGACCAGGGTAAGGGTATGAAGGTTATTATGACTTTTATAAATATGTTCTTACCAACAAAATATCTTTACTAGAGGACCAGGGAGATACATGCTTACCTTGTTTGATCCCTGGGACTCATTTTGAGAAGTTGGGCACAGTATCCCACACGTGTAACTCCAGTGCTGGGGGGGTGGAGATGAGATGAGATGGGAGGGAAACCCTTCAGGTCCTGGCATCCTTGGTGAGTCTCAAATACAGAGAGACCTCATCTCACAAAGTAAGACACAGAGGCTGGAGAGATGTCTCAGTCATCTGGAGTACTTGCTGCTTTTGCAGAGGACCCAGGTTCAATTCCCATGATAGTCATGGCAGTCTAAAAGCTCCAACACCCTCTTCTGGCCTCTTCAGACATTGCGAGCGTGTGGTGCACACACATGGCACTCATATACATAAAAAGGAAGGTGGCATTTCTTAGGAAGGATAGATACCCACAGTTGTCTTCTTGTCTCCATTTGTGCGCCTGTGTGTGTGTGTGTGTGTGTGTGTGTGTGTGTGTGTGTGTGAGAGAGAGAGAGAGAGAGAACTTGTACAGACTCACACATATACAAAAATGTACATGCACATATTCACACTAGAACTTCAGAGTTTATTTTAATGATAGACATTTCAGGAAAATTGCTCTTACCTACATTTGTTTTTTAAGGTTTAGACCATTAGGAAACCATTAGATTTCTGACAGTGTGTTAATGATTAATATTTAACAGGAAGAGTTACATTCTAAGCTATATAGCAATTTAAAAACTCTGAATTGAGTTTCAATATGACAGCTGTTAAAATGAAATAAAAGTGCATTTTCCTTAATACAGAGCATTAAAGAAATTATAAGCATACACTGGAACACTGGAAATCTCACTGAATGCTTAGAGGCCTTCAAAGCATTAGTGATGGGTGATACACTGTATCATTTCCATCATTTTTCTTCAGGTTATACCTAACTTGTTTGGGATTTCCTTTGACTTTTTTTTTTTTTTTTTTTTTTTAAGTAGCGCTTTCATCCTTTATGTCCTCCTCTGATAGGTGAGAGAGGGGAAAATCATCTACTTTATTGTATTTTAATTTAAATTAAACATTCAAAAAACTTTTAAGATTTCCCATATTTCTTGGATGTCTACTTCTCCTGGTGCACATTTCTGTAGCCCAGCAGCCCATGACCTGTGGTCATGACCCCTTCACAGGGTCTTCTAAGACCATGGGAAAACACAGATATTTACACTATGATTTGGTACAGTAGCACAATTACACTGATGTAGTAGCTATGAAATAATGTTATGGTTGGGGGTCACCAAAACATGAGGAACTGTATTAAAGGGTGGCAGCATTAGGAAGGTTGAGAACTACTGTTATAGCTTGTTCTTTCTGGTTTTTCAATTTTTCATTCTATAAAATGTTATAATCTCATCTACCATCTATAAGACCACAAACACTTTGATATCAAAGACGGCATTTCATAGTGATTATGAGCACAAGATAGAGTCCGAGTTCTGAATTTGGGCCTTCAGCTACCTCATTTACAGAATAGCATCATAATACTTCATTGTATTATTATGAGAATTGAACTAATAATCCATATAAATACATTTTAAGTGGCCAAAAGGAAAGAGTATTCATGATAACTATTAAATACTTAATAATTTTCTTTCTAAAGTTCTGTTTTCTTATCTTAACCAAACAGACTGAAAAAAAATCAATGTTGTTTTTGTTTGTTTTGTTTTCCTTAATTAGGTGGGGAAGTCTGTGTCTCGAGAGAACAAAGATCAGGAGTCTTCCTCTTTAATAGAAAGTGAAAAGAAGCCAGAAGTTAAGGAACTAGCCAGTTCTTCCCGTTTGAGCAAACAGGCCCTTCCCCGGGACAGTCTTCCAGCGAACAGCCAGCCGCCTCGGAGGGGCCGCTGTGGGAGGAAGAACAGAAAGACACAAGAGCGTTTTGGTGATAAAGATTCTAAGATGCTTGTGGATGAGACATTATCCGCTTCTCAAGAGCAATATAGAGACTGCGAGGAAAAATCAGAAACCTCCCAAGAAAGGTTCACTGAGATGGAAGAGCAGTTGGCAGCCCCTCAAGCGCAAGCAGACGGGAAACCAGACATTCCTAAGGGGAGGTTCAGTGAGAGCGTTGAGTTGTGGCGAGGACAGCTGAAGAAAAGCCCTGAGACCCTGAAGTGCCGATTGCCAGAAGGAAATGACCGGCTTCCATGCTGCTACACCGATGGTGACAGAGCTGTCTTCAGGGGCTTCAGCGAGAGCAGTGAGGAGGAGGAAGAGCCAGAGAGTCCTCGGTCAAACTCACCACCAATTCTCACAAAGCCCACACTGAAAAGAAAGGTGATGCATCTTTGTGTCCCATGCTCTGTAGTTGAGGCTTGCTATGTGGGTTTGCTGTGCAGTGCAGTTCTACAGTAGAGCACATGCGGCTCATGCACTGTCTCATAAACCTGAAACTGTAGACGCGTGAGGACAAGTAACTAAAGTCCTGGAAAGTGTAGCTCCTGGTAGGGTGGCACTGACTGCTCTTCGCCAGACATGTCCCAAGCTGTGCTCTGCATTGCCCAGGCCAGTCAGAATGCAGGCTGCCACGAGAGGAGAGGCAGCTCTCTCACCCAGAGCCACGAGGTCATTCCTTTCTGTAGCAGGGCTATTAAAAAGTGCAGGGCTGTTTAAAGACCTTTAAGAATGTTTTTTAGATTTGCACTGTTATTGCAAAGACAAAACACAAGGTTCTGGTAAGCTCCAAACTCAGTGTCTGTGTGAGGCACATTCGTCACAGCTCAACATAGACTTTACTCAGTAGGGAACCTTGCTTTCTCTGCTTAGGGCCCCATCCAGCTTTTCATGTTATGTTAGTTACTTTCTGTGGGTTGTGAATTTCTCAGACTTTGATTGTCTTTAGTATGACCCTGAAGGTTGTGAGGTCAAGTATTTTATCTGTTGTCCATCATTAATTAGAATGAGGTAATGTATTTGCGAGTAAGACAAAGGAGGCAGAGAAGCACTAGTCTGGTCACATCATCTGGTGGCGTCAGTTAGAAGACGCCACTTTGGGGTCGGCCTTGGCCTCCTGCGATTCTCTGCTGCTGCTGCCGCTGCCGCTGCCGCCACTGCTGCTGCCGCCGCTGCCGCTGTTACTTTGTTTCCCCTTTTCACTGGGGAAGAGGCAAGGCATCAGTGCAGATGGTACTTGGCATGTGTGTGGCTGCTCACTGCAGGAGCACAGCACCTGCATGGATTACACTGTCCCTTCTGCTGCTCCATCAGTAAGGACCTGGTACTTGAGTTTGTAACACTGTTTTAAACTTAGCGCCTCCCATCCAGCACTGGCCATGTTTGTTGTGTTGCTCCTGTTTATAGTCACAGTATCATCATTTCTTTGCTTTCTGATACTACAAGGTCCTACAAATTTATCTGGAATATTTCTTGCCTCTGCTGCAGAATCAGCCCTTCTCTAAGGAGCAGAGCTATTTTTACTCTAACTTGGAAATTCTCAGTAGATTTTGAAATAGAGAAAAATTAAGGTGATTAACTCTCCTGTTAATTGCATGATCATAAAGAATGTATCTTTGCCATCCTAGGGTTTATTTCTCCAGTTTATGTGGTAAAACAAATATGCTATTTTCTTGTGTAAAAACCACTAGTATTGGGTGTTAGAGAGATAGGTCAGTGGTTAAGGTACTCACTGCTCTTCCAAAGGTCCTGAGTTCCATTCCTAGCATCCACATGGCATCTCACAACTGTCTGGTGTGCAGATGTACATGCAAAGTACCAATATACATAAAATATACACATAAGTAAATTTTAAAATGTAATTGTAAATAAATAAGTAAATGTGTAAAAAAAACACAAAAAATTATTGTAATAGCCAGTGAACTTGTATGCAAAGTACTTAGACATTCTTAAAATTTACTGAAGGAGGAGACTCAAGATTACTTTATGGCCTAGATGTGTGACCTTCCATAAGTACTAACCTTTCTAGCCTCTGTAAAGGATGTGATTCAGTCATTGCTGGGCTGTTGTCTCTGTAACTTGGTGACATCACTGTGTTGTGTAAGCTATTAGGTCAGCCCCGTATAAGCGTGTGCTGAGTGCGCCAAGTTTCAGGCAGTGCTGCTGCTCTTCTCTGTCAAGTGAATACATTGCTGCTCTGACTTTCTGTGCTCTGTTCTAACTAGTTTCCCCAATGGCGTGCAGATTTATTGATCTGCTAATGCATGGTGATGTATAGGATGGAATGTTTCTATTCCTTTTGCTCTTGAACAGAAGGGTGTAGTCTCTGAGGTACTTGAGCACTGGAGCAGGTGGCACTGTAAAGTGTAGAATGTCGCTGGGCTGAGAAGATGCACTACCACCATGTGCTCTCTGGACACGTGCTCTTCATATCACAGCTGGCCTTAGTGTCCAAAATCTGTGCGGATTTGGTTGTTCCTTCCCCCTTCCCCTTTCTCACCTCTC
>NC_034608.1:40903748-40912489 GCF_900095145.1 Mus pahari
TGTGTGTGTGTGTGTGTGTGTGTGTGTGTGTGTGTGTATAAGAGTACATGTGTATGTGTGTTGTGGGCTTGTGCTTGGTGGGTATGTAGAGGTCAGAGGACATTCCTAAGGATTTAGTTCCCCCACTTGTATATGGGATCCAAGGTTGATGTCAGGTTGCCCAGTTTGAACAGGAAACTTCACCTGTGGAGCCTCCTCACTGACCACACACATCTCTGTGTTCTTAACACTTTGTTTTTACCAGAATATCTTTTGGCAAACTGCATCTTTGTTTTTAATATGCTAATTCTGCAAAGTTTTAAACTTTTATTTTAAAGCAGGGAAAAAAGTTCATTTCTATAAATAAAATACTTGCTTTCTTTACCAAATAGAAACCAATTCTTCACCGAAGACGAAGAGTCCGCAAGCGGAAACACCACAATAGCAGTGTAGTCACAGAGACTATCTCTGAGACCACTGAGGTATTAGATGAGCCTTTTGAAGACTCTGACTCTGAGAGACCAATGCCAAGACTGGAACCTACATTTGAGATGGATGAAGAGGAGGAGGAGGAGGATGAAAATGAGCTCTTCCCCAGAGGATACTTTCATTGCCTGTCCTCACAGGACATCCTTAGGTGTCAGTCCTCCTCTAAGAGACCGTCTAAGGAGGAAGAGGAGGACGAGGAGGAGTCAGACGATGCAGATGGTAGGTTTACACAACCGTTTCTTAGAGTCGTCTCTGTGTGTCTTTGAAAATACAGAAGTAATTTCTACAGACCCTTCCCCAAAGGATTGAGAATAAACACAACTCACTAGGACTGGAAGCAGAAGAGTTGGCAATCTCTGCGGATTGCATGGGGTATATCATAGTCACTTCTGCATTTAAACATTCTTCTTTAACATGATCTGTTCTTGCTTTTGCAGGAAATCTTAATTATTGGAAGTCCTTCCTTTTTACCTAATGTTGCCTAGAATTTTATCTGAATCCTCAGTTAAAGGGTGTTTTGTGTTTCTCTTGTTTTGTTATTTAAGACTCACTGTACAGAGGTCTGGCCTGCCTGAGCCTATTTGGTTCTGGAATTATATGTGTGCACAACCCAGTAACCAGTTGTACATTTCTAATAAGTGGCAATGATAAAATAAGCTATGTTATATGGTGTAGCTAACATTCCAGTCAGTTACTTTTAAAATAGACGTATTCCCATGTACAGGAATACAGGCTCACTTGAGATGAGCGAGGAGGAAGGCAGGATTGGTGTGTGCTGTGTCACCTACACCTCCATCATGTTTGTTCTGATGCCTCCGTCAGCCTTTGCATTTTCACAGGTGACGTGGAAGAAATGGTGTTGCCTGGTATTGCTTTGTACTACTTAATTTTATTTTATCTTTTGCCTTTTTGGAAGAGTATTTTATTTTATTCTCTTAGACTCTTGGCTTCAAACCTAGTACATAGGACTTGTATTTTACCAAAGCCTTTGTGGTATGTGTGTGTGTGTGTGTGTGTGTGTGTGTGTGTGTGTGTGTGTGTATGTGTGTATATGCAGGTATGTATATGTATGTTCATATGTACATGTGTGAATTTGTGTGCATGTGTGTGTATATTTGTATGTGAGAGAACATATGCATGTGTGCATGTGCATGAGTGTGAGTACACATGGTAGAAGACAGGAGAATTGTTAAGTATGTGACACTGTCTAGCTGACCCACTTGCCATAGCCTCCTGGATGTTGAAAATCACACCATACCTTGCACAGTTTTATCATAAAGCTTTCTATATGATGCATGTTTTTAATGTAGTGATCATTAAAGTCCTTGCTTTATTATACTAGATAATCGCCCAGTTTTACTCTTGTTAGATATTGCTGTGTATCTAGGGAACTGAGACTGTTTTGGTGTGATTGGGACTTGGAGCTGTGCTCTGTCTTGAATCCTTTTGTCATAATGGTGTCCCTCCTGGGAGCTCCTATGACCTGGACAGTTCTTACTCAGACTGCTGCTGCTGCTGCTGCTGCCTCTGCTGACTTCCCAGATGTACCACAAACAAACCTTTAATTCTCTCTTCCTCAACATTCATATCCTTCTAAAATGATAATAAATAAGAATGTATTATTTAATGTACTGAATTCTACTATAAAATGATTTGAAGTTTATCTTCTATGTCTTGCCACAATTAGGAAAAGTAATGCCACTGTTGAATTTATTTCCTCTAAATATTACTGTCACATTGACCATTTCTTACTTGTTGAGGACTGCATGTCAACACGTGGTTAAGACTAGATGCTTTGCAGTTGGTCCCATGTAAACACAGTGACTAACAGTTATTCACAGGGGAGGCTCAATTGGTGGTCTACAGAATTGCCTTATGAGCCCACTTCAAGTAATGGAAACAAAAGCAAACCAAAGAGGTAACGGAAAGCCAACAGAAGCTGCTGGGGTTTAACTTAGAGCTGACTGCATCTTCATAGAGTTTGGTATCAACCACCTTTAACAAGTAGGTGGTAGAATCATGTTGCCCAGGATTAGTTCATTGCTCTGCCAGTTCATTGTGTCACTTGATGTGCAATTAGTTAGTTTTATTTCTTAGATTCTTCTGCTGTACATGTTGGTCTCAAAGAAATGCTAGGTCTTGTAACCTCTCTCACTCTCTTTTCTGTACAGACACTCCTGTCCTAAAACCAGTATCTCTCTTGCGAAAATGTGATGTGAACAGTGCTTCACTTGAGCCAGATACCTCTACACCTATGAAAAAGAAAAAGGGATGGCCCAAAGGCAAGAGCCGAAAACCTATCCACTGGAAGAAAAGGCCTGGGCGGAAACCAGGATTTAAATTGAATCAGGAAATCATAGCTGCTTCCGCACAGGAATGCCTAGTTGAGCCCGTAGTCCCCATTAAACCAGGCCGTAAACCCAGAACTCAAGAGAATGAAGAAATTGTTGAGGTAAAGGAGGACTTGTTGGAAGAAAGGAAGGAGGAGATGCACACAGAACCAGATGAGGAGGCCGAAGAGGAAGAGGATACAACCAGCAGTGACATTAGAGCCATGTCCCCATTGGACAGCAACAACAGCCCTGATGCGGAACCAAAAGAACCCGAGGCAGAGGAGGAAGACGAGAAGCCTTTGGATGGTCAGGGGCGGTCAGAGGAAGAGACGCAAGAGCTGGAGGAACAGGAGCAAGAGGAAGAAGATGAAGTGACTACAGAGGCCAACCAGAATGAAGACCACGATGCTGATGACGAGGATGACGGCCACCTGGATTCGCTAAAGACAAAAGAGCCAGAGGAGCAGCCAGCTAGAGAAGACGGCAAGGAGGAGCCTGGCGTCCAGGGATCTTTTTTAGCTGCAAACATGCAGGACAGTAGGGAGAATACAAAGGATAAAGATGAGGCTGAACCAGATTCTGAGGAGGATCAGCCTTCCCATGAGGCTTCTGTAGTATCAGAAACCATGCCAGGCTCTGAGGAGGACCATGAGGAAGACTCCAACACTAAGGAAGAGTTAATTGAGCTAAAGGAGGAGGAAGAGATCCCACACAGCGAACTGGACCTGGAGACTGTACAGGCAGTGCAATCTCTGACTCAGGAAGAGAGCAGTGAACACGAAGGGGCCTACCAGGACTGCGAAGAGACTCTTGCGGCATGCCAGACGCTGCAGAGTTACACCCACACTGATGAGGACCCCCAGATGTCAATGGTTGAAGACTGTCACGCTTCAGAGCATAATAGCCCTATATCCTCCATTCCGTCTCATCCTAGCCAGTCAGTCCGCTCCGTCAGCAGCCCCAGCATGCCTGCCCTGGAGAGTGGCTACACACAGATCAGCCCAGAGCAAGGATCCCTGTCCGCACCCTCTATGCAGAACATGGAGACCAGCCCCATGATGGATGTGCCTTCCGTATCAGACCACTCTCAGCAGGTGGTAGACAGTGGCTTCAGTGATCTGGGCAGCATCGAGAGTACCACAGAGAACTATGAGAACCCAAGCAGCTATGATTCTACCATGGGCAGCAGCATTTGTGGGAATAATTCCTCTCAGAGCAGCTGCTCCTATGGTGGCCTGTCATCTTCAAGCAGCCTCACCCAGAACAGTTGTGTTGTTACCCAGCAAATGGCCAACATGGGCAACAGCTGCAGCATGCTGCAACAGAACAGTGTGCAGCCAGCCGCCAACTGCAATATCAAGTCACCTCAGACTTGTGTGGTGGAAAGGCCTCCCAGTAACCAGCAGCCACCCCCGCCACCACCCCCGCCGCCGCCGCCACAGCAGCCGCAGCCGCCGCCACAGCAACAGGCGGCCCCACAACCTCCCCCACCACAGCCACAGCAGCAACAGCAGCCCCCTCCACCACAGCAGCAGCCCCAGCCCCCTCCACCACAGCAGCAGCCCCCTCTGTCGCAGTGCAGTATGAACAACAGCTTCACTGCAGCTCCCATGATAATGGAGATACCAGAGTCTGGAAGCACTGGGAATATCAGTATCTACGAGAGGGTTCCAGGGGATTTCGGTGCTGGCAGCTACTCCCAGCCGTCAGCCACCTTCAGTCTAGCCAAGCTGCAGCAGCTAACCAACACCATCATGGACCCTCATGCCATGCCTTACAGTCATTCTCCGGCTGTGACTTCCTATGCAACCAGTGTTTCTCTGTCCAACACGGGACTGGCTCAGCTAGCTCCATCTCATCCCTTAGCCGGGACCCCTCAAGCACAAGCCACCATGACTCCACCCCCAAATCTGGCATCTACTACTATGAACCTCACATCACCTCTACTACAGTGCAACATGTCTGCCACCAACATCGGAATTCCTCACACTCAGAGGTTGCAAGGGCAGATGCCGGTCAAGGGGCACATTTCTATCCGTTCCAAGTCTGCACCTTTACCCTCTGCAACTGCACACCAACAGCAGCTATATGGCCGCAGCCCACCAGCAGTTGCCATGCAGGCTGGCCCTCGTGCATTGGCTGTTCAGCGTGGCATGAACATGGGGGTTAATTTAATGCCCACTCCAGCCTATAATGTCAATTCCATGAATATGAACACCTTGAATGCCATGAACAGTTATCGAATGACACAGCCCATGATGAACAGCAGTTACCATAGTAACCCTGCCTACATGAACCAGACAGCACAGTATCCTATGCAGATGCAGATGGGAATGATGGGAAGCCAGGCCTATACCCAGCAGCCTATGCAGCCCAACCCTCACGGGAACATGATGTACACTGGCCCTTCCCATCATAGCTACATGAACGCTGCTGGCGTGCCCAAGCAGTCACTTAACGGACCTTACATGCGGAGATGAGCAAGGGGGGCTGGCAGTCAGAAGCTGAAATATATATAAATAAAGGAACTTTTTATACTGACAAACCAGAGAAAAAAATGGACCTTTTTTCCAGTTAAAATATTACTGTAGAGTTAGAGGAGTTTTTCTTTGGTTTATTATTATTACTGTTTTGTTTTTAGAAAACCTGATCTCTTTTTGGGGGTTCGACTTTGTTTTAGGTTTTTGTTTTCTTCACAGTCTTGAACATTTTACAGTAGAACTCATCTAAAGATGGATTTGGGTAGGGGAAACATGCACAGAATCTTTTCATAATTAAAAGGAGCCTTACTTTCTTTATATACCACATGGACAGAATTTATGTAAACGTGAATTTATTTTTATTTTACAATGTATGTTTCCCCTCACTGTCTGCAGCTCTCGCTGTTGTCATTTTAAATGTTATATATACATCTCAAGGGTCACCCAGGCCCTGTCCTCCAGACCCAACCTTCATTTCCCACTTCATTCCAACAGGAGGCACTTAGGGGAACTGGGATGGGGACGTGGAGAACAACCCGAGCTCCTTAAACTTAATGTTGTTGTTGTTGTTGTTGTTGTTATTCATACAGTGAAGCAGGTAATGCTGCTCCTTGTAAAATTCCCTCCCCTCCTCCCTGCGCGCGCACACGCGCGCACACACACACACACACACACACACGCGCGCTGGAAACTTTTCCCCAAGAGTGTTTCTAGGTAGAGTTCATTGAATTGTTTTTCCTTAATCAAGTATAATATAATTTTTTTTAAAAATATTCCCACTCAGCACTCAGAGACACAAAAATACTGTAAGTCTCACTTAACAGCAGAATCTCAGAGGAAAGCTGTTTGCAATCCTACTCCAGCCTTTGGAGGACACACACGGTCAGCTAACAATCAGAAAGGGGAGATGTACCACCTGGTGGATCAGCCCTAACATGCACACTCCACTCGCCTCTGTAGGATGTACTTGGAAATGTGGGCTAAGGGTCTTGTGCTGGTACCTTTGACCCTGGTAACCCTCAGAGCAAGCCCCTGTGATTTGCCTGTCATATCCATAGTCTCCATGAACGACTGTAGTATCAGTGACTTAGAAAACCCCTGGTGCAGATGGCGTCCCAAGGGAGATGATGGTGTGACTCTTGTAGCTGCAGAAGTGATGCATACCTCTCGTTTTCATTTTGTCTTGAGATCCTGAATTCACCCCCAAGAACCAGTGTGCACTAGCCCCTCTCCTGTGAGGACGAGCAAGGAGAGGCCCACCACCAGCATAGTAGGGCACAGCTGGCAGTAGGGCTTCAGGAGGCTCACATGTTGTCTCACTAGTTTGCCCGTTCTCTTCCTACTCGCTCCAGGGATAGGTAAAAAAAACTATATATATAATTATAATTATATATATATATTATATATTCCATCATTAGAAGATGGAAACTATTATACCACTTGGTATGTGCAGTCAAATATCCAAAAGGAGGACATAATGCTTAAAAAGTTACCTGTAAGCATAAATTCTCTCCTTTATTTGTACATTTTATATAGATAAATTTTTAAAGTACTAATTAGGCTTTACATTTTTTCAAATGCACAGGTTTGTTGGGCTTTTTTATAGACCTTAATTGGCTTTCTCAATTAAGTGTGTTAGCTAGAAAAGCAGAATTCCACACTGTCCCGCTATCAACTCTGAGCATGCGCAAGGCTGCGTAGGACCCAGTTTCTCTGTATATACTGTTCCGGTTCCCAGTCATCTCTGTAGAATGTGCTCCGTGCTGCCCTCTCCCACATCTTCAGCTATGTCATTGCTTCCTGGATGGGATGGGGCAGGGATGGGAGGGAGGGAAGGGAGGTCTATTTGGGAGGAGGGTGGGTCAAGGCAGAGGAGAAGCTGTTGAAATGAGGGCCGTGAATTCACTTTCTGTTGGTTTGCAGTTGTGTTTGGGTTTCTTTGTTTTGTTTTGTTTTTAAATTCAATCAGGCAGCTCCCTTTTCCGCAAGCCTCTTTGTGACTGTAGAACTATTGTAGAAAAAAAAAAATATGTTCTTTTCTATATTATAAAAGAAAATTATCCAACACGGTAATATTGGTACCTGTCATTTTTTCACTTCTGTTTTAAAAAAATGTATTTTTAGCAAGATAACTTGGGTAATCTTCTAAAAAAGAAATTTAAAAACTCACTTGTTAGTGACTTTGATGCCTTTTAAAATGAGAGCTTTTTCATTTCATTCCATCTTTAAAATTTTTTATCTTTGTTGTAGAATATTAAAAACTATTTTAAGAAAGATAAAAATTCTCTTTAAAGAGATGTCTAGAGTGTGTGAATAGAGCCCCAGATGCCTCTAAAAGCCGCATGTACAAACTGAGTCTACTCCCGTCTGTTTATATTTGCTTTCCTGTTTTGTAACCTCTTTGTACTCTGTTCCTGGTGACTTGTAAGCCGAGGGGAGGGGCGCCTAGATGTCTTGGTATTTCTCCATGTCATGCGCTCCTGGCCAGGCAGCCCCCTCCCTCTCCTTGTATGTAATATCTTTTCCCCCTTTCTAGCAAGTACTTTCAAAAGAACTCTGTACATTTTAACATAAAAAAATAAATTATGTTGAGCCATTTTGGATGTCTGTCTTGCCTGTGGAATTTTTCTCCCAAATGTTTCAGACTTTCCAGGATTCTTGACCCACATGGAGATTGCAAATTCACCCTTTTCATACTCACCATAGTGTCCATTTATGTGAATGATTAAATAGCAACAACATAAACTGGGGTGGTGGTCGTCCTTAGGCAGTGTCTCACTGGGTAGGCCTGGCTGGCCTAGAACTTGCTGCAGACTAGGGTGGCCTTGAACAGATCCACCTCCTCCTGTCTTGAGAGTTCTTTTCATTTCCCCCCTTCCTAAAGAAAATATAGTAACTTGAATTTTTCTAAAGAAATCTATTTGAAAACCTAAAGGGGTTGTGATGTACTTATCACAAAAAGGGAGCCACGGTTGTAATAACAACTATGCAGGGTTTTTTTTTATATAAATTATTATAACTTTTATAATTGCATACTACTACTTATGTTTTGTTGTTTATCTTAAAAGATTCATCTCAGCAGCTGCCAAACGTCTAATTCAGCCACTTTCTAAGTTTATAGCGAGTTTATCTCAAGGACCAGATCAACTCCATTCCAGTACACTTCTGCTACTTTAGTATTCTTTGTCAATTTTCATACAAGTATATATTGTAATTAAGGGTATTCCCCTGCCTCTTCCCATTCCTTGCCCCTCCCATCTTGTCACACCTCTTTGTTGCTATAAACAGTATATACTTTTGTGTTGTCTATGCATGCACGATTTTGTGTGTATAGGATCTGTGGAACGGCAAAATACACTCAGGACTTAAAGCATTATCTCCTCTCCTGTTCCTCCCCCTCTCCCCCCACCTTTGTGTGTGTGTGTGTGTGTGTGTGTGTGTGTGTGTGTGTGTGTGTGTG
>NC_034608.1:40912543-40931389 GCF_900095145.1 Mus pahari
GTGCGTGTGAGAGAGAGAGAGAGAGAGAGAGAGAGAGAGAGAGAGAGAGAGAGAGGAGAGAGTTACTGCACTTAATTCCATCACTTAGGAGTTTGGATATGAAACAGTCCAGAATAAGAGACTTAACTATAGGAAATTGGTCTTTCCCGTGGTAGAGGGGTAAGGTAGGGATGGGTTTAATTGGCCAGCATGATTTACATGGCCTGGCACATGAAATGAGCAAGGAAGTGTATGTGGATCATAGACACTTGGCCCGAGTTCCATGCTATGGAAATTACATAGGGTGTCTCTGGCATCTCCCTTCCTCCTTGCCTTCACTGATTTGCAGTCTGTCACTACACTGCATCATTTTTTTTTTTTTTTTTGTGGGTGTTAAAACATGTTGCTTGCCTTTGCTACTGCAGAGTACTGGCTTTCAGTTAATTCAACATAAAGTAATTCTGATTTTCCTGCAAAGGAGATGATGAAACCAGAAGATATATATTCTTGATACCTCACTGTCTTACATTTAAATATATTTAAAAATAGGTCTGTTTATAGCCAAGTTATGAACAGTCTCTGTGTAGAGAGGTGCTCCGGATAGCAGATGTGGAAGAAAGTACTAATACACTGGATTAGTACTGTTGAGGGTCTTGCATGCCAACTGTAGAACTGACTGTCATAAGTCCAATCACAAAAGTGCCAGGAATCCTGTTCCTTTAAATTAGGATATCCCAATAGGTTCCCACTTCCTTTGTAGCATGGTGACAATTGTGTTTTCTCTGAGACCCAAAGTTTTGTGAGGCTGACAGTGTAGCCCATTAAGTGAAAGTTAATTTAGGTATCCCCTAAGTACAATTTGATCAAGCCAGTTACTTTTTTTCATATTCTAATCTTTTAATAATACGCAAGATGTGGGTCATTGGTGATGACTATTTGAAGGAAAACTAAGTAGAAACTATAAAGAACGACCGCCCTCAGCAGAACCAAACATGTGGGACTTGAATTGGGAAAGCAGAGAGCTTCAGGGGATCCTGAAACGGATCCATAAACAGGAGACTGGAGTTCTCATGTTGGCAGATGAGTAGACTGTATAAGTACTCTCTCATCCAATTAAAAGCAGACAGTCCCCCAAGGAGAACCCACCCCATTTATGAATGCCTTCCTTTTAAGGGTCAGGCTTATGTAAGATGGGATTGTTACATAACGTGGCACAGACCAATGGATGGTGGTTCGTAGTTTCTTTTTCCAGAGGTACAAATTGGGGCTTAATGGAAATTCCTCGCTCTTAATAAGGAGTCTAAATAGTGGTGTACGTATTACATAAAGCTTCAGAAAGGTGTTGGCTTGATTTTGTACCTGAAATAGGAAAAGCCCGAGATGGACTAGGCTTTCATTGAGATACTTTAAAATACAAACCAGGAGTAGTCTTAGTGGCTTGTTTCCCTGTGGCCAGTGTGAACACACATTCTGAGTGAATTACATTCTTGGTATTTCAGTGAGAAACACTAACACTTAACTATGCCACATAGACATTCCCAATGCTACATTTCTACCCTGTTCTCTGGAATGATGTGAATTGCGGCCAACCATCTTTAGTTTTATGTATCTATCTGCCTGCTCTGCTCTTTAAAGTGTACACAGCAAACAGCCTCAGTGCTTAGTGTACTGATCTGGGATTTCTATTAATACACACCGAATGAGTGACAGCTGCTTAATGTTGGAAGACAAGCCATCCGCTCACCACCTCGCACGTTTAGTTTGGCCTTAAAGAGCTTTTTTAAAAAGATGAAGGCATTGCCCCGTGCATAAACGAGCCCTAATTGTTCAAGTGATCTGTTACTGAAGTAAAAGCCATGCATGGTGCCCCATGCACCCTGGTAGCCCAGTGCTGGGGAGGAAGAGGCAGAATTCTGACCTCCAGTAACAAGCTCTCCAAACCAGCACTGATACACGTAAGCAATGAACCTGGCGATGTCTTCGCTGTCTAGATCTCCCATCTGTCTAAAGGGACCAGGCTTGCAGTCTCTTTTCAAGTTTAAAGTATAAACTGGACCAAGGACCGGCAAGAGATTTAAGGATGTCAGCAAGTGCGCAATGTATAAGCCTAAGGTGTGTACGTTAGTAAATCTATGTGAGGCCAGCTCCTCTTCAAGCATCAGTCAGAGCCAGACAGGCACTAAATGAAAGAGCTTTTCCTTGGTAACCCCTTAAGTGTGGAGTGACTTTTCACTGAGAAGACATCCATTTTAAACAGTATTATTAAGAGGGATTTTGTTCCCATACGTTTTTAAAATTTGTTTTGTTTTGATTGAGACAGGGTGTCCCCTATGTAGCTCTGGATGTCCTGGAAATCACTATGTATATACCAGGTTGGCCTAGAACTCACAGATATCCTACCCGTGTCCTCGGTGCTGGGATTAAAGGCATGTGCCACAGTGCCAAGCTCTTTTTTTTTTTTTTTAAATGTTTAGCCTCTATGTGTTTGGGTGTTTTCCCTGAATGTGTGCTTGCACATCATGTGCCTGCGGTGCCTTAAGAAGGCCAGAAGAAGGTGTGGGATCCTCTGGGACTGGAAAGTTACAGGTAGTGGGTGGGTGCTAGTAATCAAACCTGAGTCCTCTGAAAGAGCCGACAGCTTGTTGGCTTCCACCAAGACTTCCACCTTGACCTGGAAGACCCCCTTTTCACCCCAGCCTTCCCTACCAACCAAAGGTAGTTGCAGACACACAGGCACATGTGCACTATTTCATAACCTTGTGCAGTCTCAGTCACCATAGTTTTCTTTTATTGTACTGTTTTGAACTTTATAGAAATGATATCATATACATTTTGCACATGGCACCCCTCAACTCTTTTTTTTTTTTTTTTTTTTTTTTGGTTTTTCGAGACAGGGTTTCTCTGTGTAGCCCTGGCTGTCCTGGAACTCACTTTGTAGACCAGGCTGGCCTTGAACTCAGAAATCTGCCTGCCTCTGCCTCCCAAATGCTGGGATTAAAGGCGTGCGCCACCACACCCGGCTCTCCCTCAACTCTTAAGAGATTTAAGATGTGTGATGCCCCTTAGCTCACAGCTCTCATGGTGCAATATTTTATCCCATGACTATACAAAAATGTATGTATCCTAAAGTTATCCAATATTTAGGCTCTTCCCAGTTAGATTATTACAAATGTTGCTGCTCTATATAACCCTACATGGGTCCCCCGGTGCACATCTGTAGACAGAACAGGTATATTTCTAAAAGCTTCAAATTCCAAGTAAGCCCTTGACATCTACAGCAGACAGTGTTTAGTGCTGGCTTCGAAGGCTCTCAGGGTTGGATTTGCTTCCCGCACCCCCAGCACGCCTGGAAGACACCCTTGTCTATATTATTAGCCATCCAGGGTGCATGAACTCAGGAGTGTGAGAGACATGGCTTAGCTCGCAGACCACAAAGCTAAGTGTGCCCAGCAGAGGCTACTGGTGTGCAAGGAAGAGAGTCTCCTAAAGGGAAGACAGGCCTGGGGGAGAGCTGCCGTTTGACTGGCCTAAAATTTTCCAGTTTTACCTCACACAATCCATACCCCCTCTTGCAGACTTTCCCTACTCTGAGATTATTTTGTATCTTTATCATTTCTAACAGCATCATCATTTGGTTTACATAGTTAGATCTTTAACACGTAAATTAATCTCACTCATGATCTATGACTAGGTGACCAGTTTTACTTTTCCTATGCATATACACAGTTCCCAGAACATTTATTCATTTTTCACTGCAAAACATGTCTATATGTATCTTAGTCAATTTCTGGAATATCTAGTCTGTCATTGATCTATATGTGTACCTTGTCTTAACTGTAGCTCTTAAATCTTCATATTACATCAAACAGGATCTCCCAGTTTTCTTCTTCAGAGTGATAGATTCTTCTAGATTTGCCATATATACTCATCGTTTTATAATTAGCCTCTCAGACTGTTAGACAATCCTATTGGGATTTTGTGATTGTGATTAGATTTATCCTAACAATCAGTTTGATGACATTGTGACAGTATTGATTCTTCCACTCACTGAGAATGTTTGCCCTGAAGAGGTCTTTAATTTTCACCACTACTTTTTGTCGACTTCTGTGTGGAATCTCTGAATCTTATCTTTTGTGGCATAACTGGGTTAGACCTTACTTAGCATAGTGGTAAAAGAAGTGGTGGAGACGGGCCTGGCCCAGCTGTGTGAAAGAACCCATCTGTTCCCAACTTCCCAGGGCTTTATATTATGAATGAATATTCGATTTCAGCAATTTTTATCCTGACTTTTTTTCTCCTAGGATCTTTTGGCACAGCCAAAATACTGCTACTATTTTTCTAATTAAAATTTTTTATTTTTATTATTACATTTTATTTTCTCTCTCTCCTCTGTCTGTCTCTGTCTCTGTCTGTCTCTGTCTCTGTCTGTCTCTCTGTGTGTGTGTGTGTGTGTGTGTGTGTGTGTGTGTGTGCGCCTGCTAAGCCTTCTTGCCAACCCCCACTTTTCTAATTGTAAACCAGTAGTATATGGGAATACAATATATGTGTGGAGCAAATTATTGTACACACATGTTCTGATGGCTAATCTTGGTGGTCAGCTTGACACACTCAGGAAGAAGGAGACTCAAATGAACAATTGCCTCCGTCAGATTGGCCTGTGGGCAAGTCTATGGGGAGATTTCTTGATTGTTAACTGACGTAGCAGAGCCTAACCCACTGGGGACAGTGCCACCTCTGGGCAGGTGGGCATGGGCAGTGTAAGAAAGAGAGATGAATGGAATATAGTATTCAATGGCAGCATATGATAATCTCAGTGGTAGAAGATGAACGAAGTTGAAGCATCTCTACATACTGATTAATCTTAGCTATTGAGAAGCTAAAAATACATGTTCTAAGTTTCTAGGGTAAATAGGTAAAATATAAATGAATGCAGACAGGGTACCTAATTTCCAAGTAATGGGAATATAAAATGATAAAATGTAACTATTATGTCCAAAATAAGAAAACATGAGAGACCAAGCCAAGTAGATGAAAATTCATAATAAGCATAGGTGTAGATACACCAATAATTAAATTATTTGTAAATGGACTAGAAATTCCATTGAAAAGCTACAGGTAACTAGGGAAAGAAGCCCTAAAAGAATACCAGGTGCTGTTTGAAAACAAGGCAATAAAATCTTTTTTAAAAAACTCCAAAATGTTAAGAGGAACAAAACTATATTGGAAGATTACTAATAAAGGGAATTTGACACAGTTACGTTAATCTGAGACAAAACAGAGTTTATGGCAAAGAAGCACTATTAAGATAAAGATACTACTTGATAAAAGTTTTACTCTGTGAGGAAGAGATGGACATCTAAATTCCTATAATTCCATTAACCTAAGTCCAAAATATACTAGACACAATTACAAAGCAGTGTAGTGAAAGGAAAAATGCCTACGGTCACAGTGGTAGGTCGGTTCGTCTCTTTAGTGATTTTTAGTGGTGCAGTTTAAGGTTCCTAGAATTCAAACCTAAGTTCAAAGCCCCACCCCCACACATGTGCAACCTCTCTTTCTTGACATCTCCCGCCATAACTGATGGATCTGCAGCCAGCACACACCATCATGCTGAGTCTGTGTTCTGTGCGGTTCATAGCTCATAACTATGTGTATCCTGCGTTTTATCATACAGAATGGTCTCAGCACCTCCGAGCGGCTTCTCTGCGCTAGCCGCTCTTCTCTTCAGTAACCCCACAGTTCATTCGTTCATTCCTTTGTTTTCCTAGAAAGTCATCCACTTGGAATCTCATGTGGTCCTTTCAGGAGGATTTCTTTCAGGTACTATGTTCCTAACTCCTGTTGTGACTTTTCATGACTGGAGAGCCTTATCCTTTTAGGAAAATAACCTTCCTCAGTCTGGATGCTCACATTTACCTGTTCACACCTGGAGGAGGTAGGTGGCCCCTTGTTCCTCCCAGTGTTTACAGCCGACAATACAGCTGCTATAAAGATTCCCTTTGCATGTTCTCATGGACAACATTTTTAATCATCTTTGAGTCCATATCGAGGGGAGAAACTGATAGCGTTTTTATAGTAAGAGAACATGTGAGCTTGAAGTATTTCTGGGTCCTTACATCATATTGACTGCTTTTGTGGAAGTTAAATTTGTAGGGATTTTGGAGGAGGCTGCCAAGTTGTCTTCTAAGCTGGCTGTGCTCCTGTGGCCCACGTCCCCAGCAACGCTTGTGTTGCCCATACGTCAGATTGTGAATGTCGTAGTGAATGTGCAGCAGTGTCTTGCTGTCCTAACTGGAGTGGCGGAGGCTGTGATGCACTCTTCCATAGGATTATCGCAGCGTCTGTGATGCCCGTCTACGTCTCTTGCTCATATTAACATTTTGTTTGTTGCTTGTTTGTTTGTTTGTTGTTAATCAAGTTTTAAGCACCCTTTGCATACTTAAATGCTCATTTATTATTTAAGGGTGACCAGCCATTACCGGATGTGTTTTGGTTGTTTGATTTCCTAAGATAAGGTCTGAAGTAGCACAGACTTGCTGCAAACTGGAGGCTACCCTGGGGTTCATGGTCCTAATGTGCATCAGGCAGAGGCATGGTAAGTCTGTGTTGTTATTGTTGTTGTTGTTGCTGCTGACATTTTATTTAGTTTTATGGGTATTTTTGCCTGCGTGTGTCTGTGTGTGCAGGGTTGGTGGAGACCAGATGAGGGCATCAGATCCTCTGAGACTAGAATTCCAAATGGTTGTGGGCCACCACCTTGGTGCTGGGGACAGAACCCAGGCCCTCTGCAAGAGCGGCCCAGTGCTGTAACCTCTGTGCCACCTCTCCTGCCCCTCCCATGTTCCCCTCAGATGTTACATCTAAGTCTGTGGCTTGTCCTTTCATTCTCTTAACACTGACTTTAAAAGGAAACGCTTTTGCTTTAATCGGGTCCATGACTATAAAAATATTTGTTATAAATAAAGTTATAAGGATAAAGGGCTTATGAGGTCCTGATTTCAGAGACTCCCACCATGATCACCTGGCCCTGCTGTGTTTTTCGTCTGTGGCGGGTATCAACCTCACATCATTATGCAGTCATAGGATGGGCTAAGGTTGCTCGCCTCATGGCAACTGGAAGCGAAGAAGGAAAGGAAGTGGTTGGCGTACCATCATCATCATCAAAAGCAAGCCCCCACAGTGACCTAACTTCCCGGGACTAGGCCCACCTCTTGAAGGTTTCATTACCTCTCAGGATCACCTCAGGTTGACAGCTAAGACTTTAGCACATAGTCCTTCTGGAGGGAGGGCCCGTATTACTTACTGTACTCTGCTATGTCAAAATACTTGATGGAAGTGGAGCAAGGAAGGAACAGGTTCTTTCTGCTCAGTTGGGAGGCGGGGAACACATGATCATGAGCAGCCCTAGCTGTGGCAGCTGAAAACAGCTGGTCAATGTACCTGCAGTGGGGGGGGGGGAGGAGGAACACTATGCACAGTTCATTTCTCTCCCTTTTTAAAGAAAATTAATTGTTTTAATATATTTTGATTATGAATTCCTTCCCCCATTTCCTCCCAGATCCCTACCTGCCTAACTTAATGCTCACATTCATATTCTCTCTCTCTCTCTCTCTCTCTCTCTCTCTCTCTCTCTCTCTCTCTCTCTCAAAACAAACAAACAAACCCACAGAAACAAATCCCAACACAAAAGTCAAAACAAATAAGCAAAGGACTACCAGGCCATGGCAAAACAAAATGAAACAAAACATGTGGTCCAGAAAACAAAACAAAACACAACACAACACGCAGTTCATTTTGTGTTGGCTGACTACTCCTGAGTGTGGGGCCTGCCCCGGAGTGTGGATGATAACCCCCAGTGAGACTCCATTGAACGAAACTGGTTTTTCCATTGCCAGCTGGTATCAGTACCAGATGGCTTCTTGGTTAGAGGTAGGATCCTGTACCCACTCCCCTTAACAGTGCCGGGACCTCATCTAGCTTGAACCTCTCCAGGCCTTGTGCACGGTACCACGGTCTCTGTGAGTTCATGTGTGCACCAGTCCTGCTGTGTCTGGAACACACTGTTTCCTTGGAATCCCCATCACCTCTGGCTCTTACAGTTTTTCTGCCTCCTCTTTCCCATAGATCCTGAGTCTAGGGAGGAGTTTGATAGACATCCCACTGGGGACTGAGTGCGCCAAAGTCGCAGACTCTTGTGCATTGTCCAGTTACTGGTCTCTGCGTGAGATGCCATCTATTGCAGAAAAAGCCCCTCTGAGGAGAGCTGAGTGAGGCACAGCTCCCCCTTTCCATCTCGTGGAACAGATCACTTGTACCACGCCATTCCTCTCCAGATGATCCCCATCCACTATCCTAGCAGTGGTCCTGTGTAGTTTCTTGTTTCTGTAGTTACTCCAGGCCGGGTACTCACATCTGAAGATCTGGAGCGAGGAGCTTCCAATGAGCGAAAACACGCAGCGTTTGTCTCTCTGGGTTTGGGTTGCCTTGCTCAATATGTTTTCCAGTTCCATTCATTTACCTACGTAATTCATGGTTTCATTCCTTAACACAGGAATAGCATGGGCCACGTTTTCATTGTGTCCCCATCAGTTGAAAGACATTAGGTTGTGACTAGAGCAACAGTGAACATGGCTGATAAGTTGGAGTATCATGCAGGACACTTGGCATATGCCAAGGAGGGCTTTATGTGGGCAAATGGTAGATTTAGTATAGCTTTTTTTTTTGAGAATTCGCCACAGTGTCTGTTGTAATGTTTCTCTGTTTATTTCTAGCTCATTTAACTCGGGATGTTTCTGTCTTTTGGTTAGTTGGGCCAAGAGTCTGTCAATTTTGTTTGACTTCTCAAAAACAAAGAAACAAACAAACAGAAACAGTTCATTCTTTGGATTGTTTTCTTTGTTTCTGCTTCACTGATTGAAGCCCTGGTTTGTCTGGGTGGATTTGGGTTTGCTTTGTTCTTGGTTTTCCAGTTTGTCAGTGCCTCCCTAACCCTCTTGTCTGTGCTTTTTCTCAGGTTCTACTGTAGGCACTTGGAGCTATCAGTCCTCCTCACGGGACTGCTTCCCACGTGTCTCAGACGTTTGTGGTGATGCGTTCTCATTTTCATTTAGTTCCAGGAAGTTTTAGAAATGTCCGCCTTGATTTCTCCTTTGACCCGTTCAGCGTTTAGTAATAAGTTGTCTAATCTCCGTGAGCTTGCGTATTTACCAGAGGTGGTCAGTTTTAAGGTTAGTGCATTGAGGTATGATAGGATACGAGGGGTGATTTCAGTCTTTTTGAATTCATAAGCATTTGTTTTGTGTCCCAGGATTTGATCTATCTTAGAAAAGCTCCCATATGCTCTGAGTAGAATGTATATGGTCTGGTGTTTGGTAGAATAATATGTAAATATCTGCTAAGTCCATTTGATGCATAATGTCAGTTAATTCTGATGGCCCTCTGTTTGTTTGTTTCTTTGTTTATTTATTTTGATGACCTGTCTATTGGACTGAGCCACCTACTGTTAATGGATTGGTGATAGTTGGGGGTCTTTAATTCCAGTAGTAGACTTTTCACAAAACTAGGTGTCCCTAAGTTTGGGGCATCTATGTTTAGGAGAGTAACATCTTCTTGGGTAACTGTCTTTGCCTCTTCTGATTAGTTTTTGTTTGAAATCTATGTTGTCAGCTCTTAGGACCTGCTTGCTTCCTGATCCCATTTGCCTGAGGCACTTTTACCCATTCTTTTACTCTAAGATGGTATCTATCTTTAAAAACTAAGCTGTGTTTCTTGTAGGCAGAAGATAGATCCATTCAGTCAATCTGTGTCTTTTGATTGGAGAACAGAAGTCAGTGATATTTGTGGTTATTATTTGAATGTGCGTGTTAGTTGTGAACACTGCTATTGACTTTGGGTGTTGTGACTTGTGTTCTCAGTGGTATTTTGTGATTTCATACCACAATCTCTCTGCTATGCTCACCCCTCTCTTTAGCCCAAAATAATGCTTCCTGTATTCTCTTTAGGTTGGGTTTGTTTACTGGGTATAATTATTTTAGGTTGTTTATGTCATTATACATTTTTCTTCTCCTTCCAATCATGGCAGATGGCTTTGCTGAATATATGAAGCTGACTGTCATAGTCTTTGAGGACTTGGAATGCTTTTCCTAGGCTCCCCTGGCTTTCAAAGTCTCCATTGAGAAGTCAGCTGCTACTCTGGTGGCTTTTACTTTGTACGTGACTTGCACATTCTTTCCTCTTGCAGCTTTCAATACTTTTTTTTTTCTTGTGGTTGTTATCTATACTTCATGTTTTAACTATCATAGGCTATGTCTTTCCTGATCTTGATTATTTGGTGTTCTGTGTGCTTCTTGTATCTGTATGGGTGTGTTCTTCCTTAGTTTGGAAAAGTTTTCTTCTATGATCTTGTCGAGGATCTGACCTCCGCCATAACGTGGGATTCTTCTCCCTTTTCTATGCCTGTAATTTGAAGGTTAGGTTTTTATCGAGGTGTTCCACATGTCCTGTGCGTTCCTTTCCTGGTTGATTGGTTGGGTTTGTTTGTCTTGTTCCTTGCTTATTCGGTCCTACTGTTTGCTCAAGCCCTGTCTTCTGTAGATACACTCTTCTCAAAAAGCTTTCCTTTGAGTTTCTAGATGGGCTATTGGGCTTCTCAGTTCCTCCTTCGTTTCAGCTTGAGCACTCTTCAGCCTTTCTATCTCTTTGCTGAATTCCATTTCCAAGGCCTGGTAGGCTTTGCCATTTCCATCGGTCTCATGTTTGCATTCTTTTGGGCATCTCTCGAGCACTTATTTTCCTTAAGCCCGTTCTCCTTGATTTCATTACTGTTTCTTTGTGTCTCCTTTAAACTCATTGATCTTTTTCGGGAGCTTTATGATTGTTTCTTAAGTGTCCGTGTCCTGGGCTTCATGTAGGTAATTCTCTTTGGCAAGCATTTCTGTAGGACTAGTGGGTTTTGGAGAGAAGATGCTGGCTTGATCTCCTGTCATGAAATTCATGCATGTGGACTTCCTCAGTTACTTTTAAGTTTGTTGTAGATAAGATAGAGGGGAAGAGATGAGAGGATGTTGGGGCAGGTTGGGTCTAGAGGTTGGAAGTGGCTTGGGAAGAATGAAGTCAGGTGAGCAGAGGGGACCGAGCTGGGATGCAGGATGGGCTTTGTGTTCCAGGCTGGGAGTGAAAGGATGGATAGGTCTGAGTGGAAAGTTTAGATATGGTGAGCGGGACCCTAAGGAATGGCAGATAGGTAGGGAGGATACTGGCCCAAGCTCCTTTGCAGTGAAGGCACAGAAGGTCAGTCTAGGCTGCAAAGTAGTTGTGGGACTCAGGCTAAATTTGGTAGATTATGCAAAAGACGTGAAGAGGGGTACTCACCCTGAAGAATGATGGGGGAAGTCTGGGCATGGACCAGGGGTCAGGGTGGCAAGAGTCCTCAGAATACAGGGTGTTAAAGTGTACCCTTAAGAGTCTCTGAGTTTCCTTGGTGTCAGGTTATTAATCTGGATCTTTCCTTTCCATATTTTGGCTAATTTACCTAAGGAGTTGTCAGGTTTTTTGATTTTCACAAAGAGCAAACTATTCACTTCATGGATTTATAGTATTGTTTTTATTTCATTGATTTCATCTCCGAGTTTGATGATTTCTTCCCATCTATTCCTTTTTAGTATTCTTTCAGCTTGCCTTTTTTAGAGTTTCCAGGTGTGTTGTTAAGTTACTAGTATGCTATCTCTCCAGTTTTTGTTTGTTTTCTTGTTTTGTTTGTTTGTTTGTTTGTTTAACATTGGCACTTAGCACAATGAACTTGCCTCTTAGGCCTACCTTCATTGTGCCCCTTAGGTTCGGGTATGTTGTATTTTCATCTTCATTCAAATCTAAAAAACAAATTAATTTCCTTCTTGATTTCTGTCTTGACACAGCGTTCCTTCAGTAGTGAGATTTTCAGTATCCCAGAGTTTGTATATTTTCTTCTGTTTCTGTTGTTAACATGCATTTTACTCCTTGGCGATTAGATAAGATGCAGGGTGCTATTTCAAAATCTTTTTTTTTTTTGAGACAGTGTTTCTCTGTGTAGCCCTGGCTGTCCTGGAACTCACTCTGTAGACCAGGCTGGCCTCTGCCTTCCAAGTGCTAGGATTAAAAGCATGTGCCACCACTGCCCGGAGCTATTTCACATTCTTATATCTGTTGAGAGAGAGGTTGTGTGTCTCAATATGTGGACAGTTTTGGAGAATGTTCTATGAGCTGCTGAGAAGAAAGTATGTTCATCAGTGTGTGATAAAATACTAAGTCCATTTGATTTATGGTGTTACTTAACTTCAGCATTTCTCGGTTCATTGTCTGCATGACCTATCTATTGGCAAGAGTAGAGCAGAGAAATTTCCCACTATCACCATGTGAGTGGCAACATGTGGTTTTAGTTTGTTTGTTTTAATGAACTTGGGTGTCCATGTGTTTGGTGCATAAATGTTTAGGACTGTAAAATTCTCTTGGTGGATTTTCCCCTTTGATGAGTATGTAGTATCTTATCCTATGTCTTCTTACCAATTTTGGTTTAAAATCTATTTTATCTGATATTTTAAAAGCTTCACCTGTTTGCTTCTTGTGTCTATTTGCTTTAGCCTTTCCCATCCTTTTACTCCAAGGTGATGCCTGTCCTTTGTACATTTTTTTGGTGTATTTCTTGGATGCAGGACAGAAGGATGGATCCTGATCTCTAAGTCAGTCTGTCAGTCTGTCAGTCTCTCTTTTTATTGAGGGATTGAGACCATTAATATTGAGAGTTGTTAATGAGCAGTATTGTTGATTCCTGATATTTTGTTGTTGTGATGTATTTTACCCCATCTTGACTTACTGTTCTTGGAGTGTTTATCGCTTATGTCTTCTCAGATGTGGTTTTCCTTCCAGTACCTTCTGTAGAGCTGGATTGGTAGATTGAGCTTTCTTAAATTTGGTTTTAGTGGAGAATGTTTTTCTTTCTCTGTGGATTGTGGTTGATAGTTTTGCTGGGTATAGTCATCTGGACTGGGATTGGTAATCTCTCAGAACATCTGAGCAGGCGCTTCCAGCTTTTACAGTTTCCATTGGGAAGTTAGGTGCTGTTCTAATGGGTTTGCCTCTAGCTCTTACTTGGTCCTTTTTCCTCGCAGCTTTTATTATCCTTTTTTTGTTCTGTACATTTAGTGTTTTGATTACTATTTATCATGTTGAGTTTTCTGTTCCTTCGTTTACCTTGATAAGCATTTCTTTCTTTACATTGGGGAAACGTTTTTTATGATTTTCTTTAAAATACTTTCTGTAATTTTTACCTGGGTTTTCTCTCCTTTTTTTTATATATGTAATATTCATAGATTTTTGTCTTTTCATAGTATCCTAGATTTCCTGGATGTTTTGTGCTTGCCTTTTTTTTTTTTTTTTTAGAATGAACCTTTTTTTTTTGGACTGAGCTATCAATTTCTTCTATCTTGTTCTCAAGATCTGACATTTGCTCTTCCATGTCTTGTAATGCATGAGTGAAGAATTTTTGTTTGTTGTGCCAAGTTTTTCATTTGTTTGAATTTTCTTTAGTGATTCTATTTCTTTGTTAAAGTTGACTTTCATGTGTTGGATCATTTTAATTGTTCTGCTCAACTGTGTTTTCATGGTCTTTATTAAGGCATTTATTCTTATCACTTCTTTATTAAGTTATTTATTCACTCTACATCCCAATCGAAGCTTCCCCTCCCTCCTCCCCTTTCCTCCCTCCTCCTGACTCACTCCTCCTCCTCAGAAAAGGGGAGGCCTCCCGTGGATATCAACCAGCCTTGCCACATCTTCTTCTATTGAGAAGGCAGCCCAGTTAGGGGAAATTGGATAATATAGTCAGACAGCCCCTGTTCCCTCCTTAAGAGTCCCACATGAAGATCCAGGTGCACAGCTGCTACGTGCGCAGAGGGTTCTGGTTGGTAGTTCAGTCTTCATGAGCCCCTATGGGCCCAGGTTAGTTGATTTTCTAGGTTCTCTTGTGGTGTCCTTGACACCCCCCCCCCCGCTCCTTCGGTCCTTCCTCCATGTCTTCCACTGGGATTCCCCAAGCTCAGATGTTTGGCTGTGGTTCTCTGACTCATTTTCCACGTCCATATCATTTTTAAGGCCCTTGGGCATTTTCGTAATTGCTACTTTGCAGTCTTTGTCTCATGCTCCAGGGAAATTGCTTTTTCTCAGAGCCTCCTGCTATAGGGCTGCTGGCTTTAGGAAGGGGCATGTTGTCTTAGCTATTCATGTTTGTGATCCTTGTGCTGGGTCCTGTGCATCTGGAGTTATGAAGTCTGAAATATGGTGTAGATACCTGGCCTCATCTTTGTTGGGCTGCTGTTCTGTTCTTTGGTTGCCGTTGTTCACTCTGGATCCTAGATACGTGTGGAATCCTGGAAGAGACTGTTTCTTCAGGTCAGTGGGTGACACAAAAGAATGAAACGGGCTAGGAGGAAGCGTTTTTTAGAATGGTGTAAGGTCTGCATCTATATTTCTCTCTCCTTCCTTCTTCATCTTTCCCTTCCTCTCCTCCTTCCTCTCTTCTTATTCTTCCTCTCTCTCTCTCTCTCTCTTTCTCTCTCTCTCTCTCTCCCTCTCTTGGGAGGGGCTAAGATATCAAGTTTTTCCAGATTTGTTGAAAAAAGAAAACTACCTTTGCTCCTTTGTCAAATGTCAGTTCTAATGGGTTTGTTATTGATATATAGTTATTGAGTAAATTGACTGTATGTCAATTACTCAAACACTCGGACTGTTTCTGGGTTCTCTGACACATTTACATATTGTTACATATTACACTGGTATAGATGTTTATTTTTATTTTATTTTACCAACACTGTCTTGATCACAGTTACTTTAGAGTATGCCCACAAGTTAGGCAGTGTCTGTCATTTGACTCTATGCTTCAGTATTGAGTTGGTAATTCTGGATCACTTGCATATGAACTTCAGAATCAGTTTCTTCATATGCGAAACACCAGCTTGAGAGCTTTTTATTCAGATTGTATTGAATCTATAGATAAGGTTCGGAGGAAACGACATCTTAGCATTATTGAGTCTTTCTATCTATGAGCATGGGATATCTTTCTATTTACACAGTTTTCCTTGATGTCGTTCATTCTAGTTTTCTGGGATCCTGTCAGTGTCTTATTGGGTTTTTACACAAATCCTTGTGTTTGAGTGCGCTAATGTAAGTAGTAATGCGGTTTTAATATTTAAAATCTCCTAGCTTATTCCTTAACGATTTCATAAACATGGACAACACATGGTGGTCATAGTCATCCTTCTGTCTTCTCCCTCCCACCCCATAAGCCTCTCTCTTCCCACTGAGTCTCCATCCCATTGTCCTTCCTGGTCTTTTTTCACATTGGGACCCATGGGCTTCTCCAGGGTTGTCCATCTGGTGAGGTGTGGCGTCGAGGCCACTCCCTCTGAGTACATCACTGAAGACAATGGCTTCCTCTTCTCCAGCATCCCTTGGCTGTCATTAGATCTCCTAGGCAGGGGTCCATGAGCTCCTTCCCCAGCTGTGAGGAAACGTTTAGGGAGGAACTCAGTGCTGGCCAGGCCTAGGCAGGCAGCTGCAGCTGTTCTGAGTTCATGGGTGCTATGGTGATATGGATTCAAATCCTACTTGCAGAAACCCGAAAAGTCTCTTTTAGGTCGATTCTATCAGTCACGATATAAAATAACCGAGAAGAAGGGCCGGGGAAACGGCTAAGTGTGTACAAGGGCTTGCTGTGGGGCAAGAGAACCTGAGGTCAACATCTAAGCAAAAGCAGGCACGACTGCATGTGTCTGTACCCAGCACTGGCTGATGGAGACAGGTAGAAGCTCGCCGGCTCGCCAGCCTAGCTGATGCGGCAAGCTTCGAGGTCAGTGAGAAACCTGCCTCAGACTGCAAGGTGGGGAGCCATAGAGAGAGACAGAGACACGTGCCACATCTTTCTTTGGGTCCCACATGCACAAACACAAAAGCTCAGATGGATACATATTTGGGCACGTAGCACACATACATCTCTCTCTGACTCTCCCTGTCTCTCTCCTCTGTCTGTCTGTCTGTCTGTCTGTCTCTGTCTGTCTCTGTCTGTCTCTGTTTCTGTCTCTGTTTCTGTCTCTGTCTCTCTGTCTCTCTGTCTCTCTCTCTCTCTCTGTCTCTCTCTCTCTCTCTCTCTCACACACACACACACACNCTCTCTCACACACACACACACACACACACACACACACACACACACACACGAGAATACATCATTGAAAACAACTAATAAAACGGCCATAGAGGACCCATCCAAAGCACGGCACGCAACAGCGGCTGAATATTCTTCTTAAAATTCTCCCACGAACAGAGCACATTCCGACAGACATTAAAGGGTTAAAAACCACACTTCTGATTGCTGCGTTGGGGTACTGGAAGAGTCTGTAGCCAAAAAAAAAAAAAAAAAAAAAAGACTAACTAACTCAAAAGCATCCCCGATGTTTATAAATGAAGAAGTGTGTTTAAAATAACTCACCAACTGATGTGGGGAGTGCTCAGCGGACAAAGCGCTTGTCTAGAAAGCTGAGGAGCAGGGTGCAGATGGGAGAAGCCACAAAAAGGAGGCAGGCACAGTGGCCTCCCTCCCAAAATCCCAGTGCTCTGTAGGCAGGAGGAGATGGGGTATCTGGGGACTAGCTAGCAGGATGAGCCGAACTGGTGGCCTCGGATTCAGCAAGGGACACACTTTAATAAATGAAATGGAGACTCATCAGGACCTTCAGTGTTATCCTCTGGCCTACCTACACGTGCTCACAAATACATGTATCCCCCCTCCCCAACATACCACATACATATGTATGTGCACAAGTAATAAGATGTGTGGGCCATGAAAAACAGAAATAGAAGGCCTATTTTAAGCTGAATTATTGTATTTTTTCTACCAGATAAAATAGTGGATCTAGGCAAAGGGGATCAAATGCCAATAAGAGCAGAGAACCCCAGCCCCCAGGGCCTTTTGGCCTCGTGCCCCTCCCAGATGTGTCAGCCTGGCTTGGAGTGAGCCTAGTGGACTAGCTTTCCGACAGAAGAACACGTTAGGCATCACTGCAAGAGTACACTCAGCAACAGTTAGCCCAGAAGGAACTAGAAAGGATAGAGGACAAATTGCAAGGAGTGACAGTGGAGGCCCAGCTGCAACGGGGCGGAGTAGGAATTCAATCCCAGAAGGCAACTGCGATGAAGCAGCACAGAGAACTGAAGCGTGCGTGTTTGCTGAGACGGAGGATTTGGTAGAGTGATGTGTGTGTGTGTGTGTGTGTATGTGTGTGTGTGTGTGTGTACCTGTCTGGCTGCCTATCTGGGTGTGTATATGTGAGTGTGTGTGTCTGAGAGTGTGTGTCTATGTGTGTGTGTCTGAGTGGGTGTCTGTATCTGAGAGTCTGTGTCTGAGTGGGTGTCTGTGTCTGAGAGTGTTTCTCTGTGTGTGTCTGAGTGGGTGTCTGTGTGTATATGTGTCTGTGAATACATGTGTGAGAGAATGTGCACACATGTGTGTGTGTGTGTCTGTCTGAGTGGGTGTCTCTGTGTATCTTTGTGTCTGTGTGTGTCTCTGTTTGTGTCTGCATGTGTCTCTCTGTATATCTGTGTGTGTGTGTGTGTGTGTGTGTGTGTCTGTATGTGTCTCCCTGTGTGTTTACAGTTTGAACAGAAGTTTACCCCGCAAAGCTAAGTAAAGCAAACCTTAGGGAGAGAGGTTGGCGTGTGCTGTCACAGAGGAGGGAGCTGTTTGTTTTGTTTTGAAAAGGCTGTTTTCTTTTTAGAGTTAGGCACTGGAATGTAAAGATGAAAGGATATACTGACATTTGTTTCCAAGTACGCCACTGCTCAAGTGAGCTCGCAGGAGCTATGATCTCACGAGTGCTCAGAGTCAGCCCTGAGCCGCTGTTTTGAAACTGGTAGATTTAATTAATTTACTGTTCCTCGGCTATTTTGAAAATCTTCAAATGTCTTAATGAAATATTTAAAATGCTTTACAAATCACTTAAAATCAGCCGAAGAAGCATTTAGACGGCGATTCATGACCTTAATTAAAAGGAATCTAGGAAACAGGAAGCGCTAAGAACCAACAGTGACTGAATAGCTGTTCTGTTAGCAGAAGTGCTCAGACGTGAGGCTCCTGCTTGGTCAGTCCTGGTGTTGTCCCGTCCCCCATAGAGTTGGAGTTATCTGTGTCCTATCCCCAGCACTTCCACTACTAACTAACCTAAAGGAAGGAACGGAAGGCTCAGTCAGTGGAGCCTGTGACTTGCATGCTCTAGCACCTGGCTTTTCCCTAACGCAGAGGACCAGAGTGATCCCTAGCACCCTTGTAAAGACTCTGGGCATGTTGGCACATATTGGTGCTGTGAAAAGCAGGGCCAGGACAACTCTCAGGTATTGCTGGCCAACCAGCCTAGCATAGTCAGTGAGCTCTAGGCCAGTAAGAGACTCTCATGAAGGAAGGGGCTGGTGTTCCTGGTGATAGCAACCCAAGGTGGTCCCCTCGCCACATGCTCACCTGTGCAGACAGATAAACCTAGAGAAAGACAGGCAGCTGGCTTTTTAGTTCAACAAGAATTTAATAGCAGCACACAACAGCCCACCTGCCAGACACAATAATAGGGTCACACAGTCCAAGTCATATATGCAAAGGGATTCTCTATGCTGGCAGAGCAGGCAGAGCCACGACTATGTAGAGCGAGCATTTTAACACTAGTGTTACTATATAATGTGTCTAATGTCTGAGCTACATTGAAAGACCCTATCTTAGAAGAAAAGGGAGATATCTGGAGAGAAGAAGAGAGGGAAGGAGAGAGAGAGACAGAGAGAGAGAGAGAGAGAGAGAGA
>NC_034608.1:40931444-40972411 GCF_900095145.1 Mus pahari
AGAGAGAGAGAGAGAGAGAGAGAGAGAGAGAGAGAGAGAGGCCACAGCCAAGGAGACATGATTTACTACAGTGCCATATAGCTCACAAAAGACCTCTCTTACAGAACCCGAGTATGCAAAGAATTTCTTTCAAACCAGGAACAGTATAATCTAATTACTTTTTAAATGGCAAGAGTTTTGAGCAGAACTTTACCAAAGAAGGCCCACGGATGAGCAGTGGCAAGAAAAGAGGTTCCCTGTGGTTAGTGAGGGGGGAATGCCATGTCACAGGGCCACAGTGGAGACGACGACGACGAAGGTTGACCCAGGGCCTCTGCCACTGAGCAGTTCTCCCTCAGCCTCAAGGCTGCTGATCTACAAATGATAAACAAGGCGTGTGGGACAGACATAGATTGCTGGTGGGTGTACAGTGGTGTGACCAATTTGCAGCTTCTCTTTTTTTATTAGGATCTGTAGACATGGAAAGCAATGGGTTTCCCTGTAACATTCTCATGTCTACACTGCGCTACTTTGTTCTGATTCACTCTCCCTCTCTGCCCCTCTTCCTTCTGGCCCTCCTATTGCTGTTCCCCTACCTCCCCTCAAATAGTCCCTCCTGTTATGACACCACATACATTGAAGAGCACCTTGTTCCTCCCCCCGCTGCTTCATTGATAAATCCCTTCTCAAGTTGTTTTTTGTTTTCATGCCCTAGATATATATGCATTTACAAGTTTAAACATAAACTTTATATATGAGAGAAAAACGTGTGATATTTGCCTTTGTGAGTTTGGCTTATGCAGCATACTGTGTTTTCTGGTGTGTGTGTGTGTGTGTGTGTGTGTGCATGCACACACATGCTAATTCTTCTTTATAATTGAATGGAAACCCATTGTATACATCTGTTGCATTTTCCGTATCCCTTCACCGGTTGATGGACTTTTACATCCGTTCTATTCCTCGGCTACTGTAGTAACAGAATGTGTGGACACAGAAGTATGAACTCAGGGTGAGAAGCTTCAGTATACAGTTCTATGTTTCCATCTTTTAGGAACCTTCACATCGATCCAGAGTGCTTGTTCCAGTTTGCACTCCCACCCGTATCCAATGCGGGCTCTTCCCCCACGTCCTCACCAGGCTTTGATGTCATCTGTTTTCTTGGTAGTAGCCTTGCTGACTGGGGCAAGACGGAGTCTCCGTGTAGTGTGGATCTGTCGTTTCCTGGTGGCTGAGAATACTGAACATTTTGGGAAATACTCACTGGTCATTTGTATTTCTTCCTTTGACAAACGTCTGTTCATTTCCTCGGCCAACTTGTTGATTGAATGAATTTGGGGCCCTTAATTTTTAGTGTTCTTTATAGATGCTAGACTCATTCAGGTGGATGTGTAGCTGGCAGAGACCCCCTCCCTCTGTGGGCTGTCTCTTCACTGTGCCGTTTGCTTTGATGTGCAGAGGCTTTTCAATTGTGCAGCATCCTATTTGACAGTTAGATTCTCTCCTGAGCGATCAGAGGCTGTCTCTGAGAGCCCTTGCCTACACCTGCACCTTGAAGTGTTTGTCGTGTTCCCCCATAGCAGCTGCAGAGTCTGAAGCCTTTGACCCACTCTGAACTGACTTCCAGACAGAGTGAGTTGTCCTAGTTTGCCTTCCTGTGGCTTCGACGAACACTATGACCCAAAGCAGCTTGGGGTGAAAGGATTTATTTCATCTTGTGCTTTCAGGTGAGAGTCCATCACTGAGGGAGGGCAGGTCAGGAACTCAAGGCAGGAACCACAGATGACAGCTGCTTTGTGACTCATCCCTGAGTCCCTTTCAGCTGCTTACCCCTCCCTCCTCCCTCCCTCCCTGTCTCCCTCCCTGTCTCCCTCCCTCCCTCTTCCTTCCCTCCCTCTCTCCCTCCTCCCTCCCTCCTTACCTTCCTTCCTTTTTATTTATTTTCAATTTTGAGATTATTATACAATTTCAACCTTTTCCTCCTTCCCTTTCCCACCTCCAAACCCTCTCACATATCAATCCCACTCTCCTTCAAATTCATGGACTCTTTTTTAAAATTGTTATTGAATATATTAATATTCTTTTTAAAAAGATTTATTCATTTATTTTATGTCTATGAGTACACCATTGCAGTCTTCAGACACACCAGAAGAGAGTATTGGATCCCATTACAGATGGGTGTGAGCCACCATGTGGTTTCTGGGAATTGAACTCAGGACCTCTGGAAGAGCAGTCAGTGCTCTTAATTGCTGAGCCATCTCTCTGGCCCCTCATATTCTTAAACATAACCCACTCAGTCTAAGAGCTTCACACTGATTCTCCAAGGAGAATCTACAACTACTATTTTACTAAACCAGTATGATTCTTAACAGTAATCTATAAACATGTGTCCTTATACCCACAGGTAAGTGTAGTCTTCACTCCTCGTAAAGGAAACTGCCCTTTGCAACAGACAGAAACCACCACAGAGAACCTCAACCACAAATATTGCAGAGTTGTGGAGCCCAGTCCCAGTGGATACACCAGACACCTTTCTTATACAGCCCTGGCCACCTGCTTAGGGATGGCACCACCCACGGTGAGTGGGCTGGGCCCTACTACATGCATTAGTTTTCAACCCATCCATCCCACAACATCCCCACAGCTTTTCAATCAAGGTCCCTCTTCTAGCTAGGTGTGGTGGCACACACCTTTAATCAAGAGTTAGAGGCAAGGGGGAATCTCTGTGAGTTCAAAGCCAGCCTGGTCTACATAGTGGGTTCCAGAACAGCCAGATCCAGTGAGACTTTGCCTCAAAAAACAAAAGCAGAAAATAAACGACAACAACAAAAGATGATGCGGGGAGGGAGGGGTCCTCTTCTTAGATGTGTGCTGTTGACAACCAAGGTTAGCCATCACTATAACAGACTGGGAAGGGGAACAGCTCCATCCCTCTGCCTGTGGATATCCAGTTTTTTCAGCACTATTTGTTGAACAGGCTGTTTTCTCCACAACATATGTTTGGACACCTTTTTTAAAGTTTAGGTGACTGTAGCCATGTGGATTTATTTCTGGTCCCTTTATTCTAATCCATTGGTTTACACACGTCTATATTTGTCTTCTTGCTGTGGGTCTGGAGTGTAGTTTGAGAATATATATGTATATTACATATATATTAATATATATTAAAGAGTGTAATATCTCTTTCTGCTTAGGATCACTTGGCTCTTTGGTATCTTTTGTGCTTCCAAAATCTGGTGGCCAGCATGCGATGCAGCTGTGGTCCACCCCTCAAGAACACAGCTTCTGCGTGCTGATCCTGAGCAAACACTCCCAGAAGAGTTCACTCAGTGATGCTGGTCTCTTCTTAACCACCTCTAACTCCTTAGCTCCAGCTAACCAGCATCCATTGTCCCAGCAAAGCAAAGGTTCCCGTCGGTGGTTCTGGACTCTTGTTAATCACAGTTGATTCTTCAGTCCCCAGCTAACTAGACACTACGGATTCTTAATTCAAAATATCACATAAACGGCCTTGATAGTTTTTGCGTCCCTCTGAAATGTCACAATCCAGACTTCCCTCGTCTGCATCTCTCTGAAAATTCTTATCTTTCAAGCTCTCGCTGGAAAGCCCATTCATTAAGCTATGAGCACTCAGTAGCTTTTCCAGCCCAGAGTTCTAGAGTTCTTCCACAAGTCTCCCGGAAAACAACGTGGTCAGGTGTGTCACAGCAATGGACCTAATGCCAATGTCCAGACTTAGCTATGGTTTCTATTGATGTGCTCAAACAAACAAACAACAGCAAAAACATAACCAAAAGCAACTTGGAGTGGAAAGTGCTTATTTCGCTTTATATCCCGAATCACAGGCACATATCCTGAAGGAAGCCACAACAGAGATTTGAGCAGAGGCCATGGAGGAATGCTGCTAGCTTTCTTCCCGTGGAATGCTCAGTCTGCTTTCTTAAAACACACCCTGGGGTCACCCGCACAGGAGTGGTATCTTCCACAGCGAACTAGGCCCGCCCACATCAAGGAAACGCCCCCACAGACAGGCCAATCAGATAGAGGAACCTTATCAACTAATGTTCCCTCTTCCAAAATGACCCTGGCTTGTGTCCGGTTGCCAAAGCCCTAACAAGTAGCAGGTGAATTTAGCTACCGAGCCATCTCTCCAGCCCCTGGACAGCCCGATCTCCAGTAACACTCACCTGGAGGTCACAAAAGGTGTAATAGCAACAATAGCAAACAAAACAAAACAAAGCGACACACTCTGTGGGGGAGAGGAGGGCACTAGCACATCCCACGGTATGACTCAGGTAGTGGTGCACAGGGAAATGTGAGCGTGCCCTTTGTGCCCGAGGACACAGCTCTCAATGCACAACCCTAAGTGTTGAAAGTCCACGGGCTGAGGTCAGCGTGTGGGTCAGCTTCTGGCGCAATCTTCTCATTATTCGCTGCACTAGAGTCTTAAGGATACTGAAGGTCCGACGGACACTTGAACATCATCCTTACAGCAGGGTGGGTCGATGCTTGGACAGTTGAGGAATTGTAGAGACAGACCCTCTACCCACACGGCTCTAAATGATATGAAAACGTTGCCTATTCACACCGCTCTGGGAGACGTCTTCCATCCAGGACATTAGCTACTCCCGAGGGTAAGATCTGGGTAAGATCTGGGTAGTCCGCACCACATGCCCGGCCCACAGCCTTCCAATCTAATGTGGGCAGCAAAGACCTCTGGTACGCAAAGTAGAGAAGAGAGCTCTGGCAGATGCCAGACACTGGACACTGTCCCCCTCCTGCCGTTGGGGGCTGATTTATACCCTGGGACCATGGCGGATTTAATCCAGGCTCTCTACTTGTGACTTTTTGGTTTTTAAGGACCCCCATGATAGATCAGTTTAAAACAGTACATCCCTTTCCAAAATGGCACCCCGCCACTGCCCTCGAAGTCCCAGATTGGATTCATCTTCATGGCTGTCCCGTGCACCAGAGGAACCACGGGGTCTGTGCTGGGTGTCTTCCTTTGTGTCAACTTGTCACAAACTAGAGTTAGCTGGGAAGAGGGACCCTCAATTGAGGAATGCTTCCCTCAGACTGGCCTGCAGGCATGGTGATGGGGACGTTTTCTTGATCAATGAATGACAGATGTGGAGCGTTGCATCCAGTGTGGGTGGTGTGACCCGTGGGCATGTGGGTTGTTTAAGAAAGCAGGCTAAGCAAGCCGTGGGCAGTCTCTGCCTCTAGATTCCCGCCTTGAGTTCCTGATTTGGCTTTCACTGCTGATGGGCAGTAGCCTGAAAAGCAAATACATTTTTTTTCTCTCTCCAGGTTCTTTTAAATCATTTCTTTGTATTGTTCAGATTCACCTATTTTGGCGTAGTGATGGGTGACTGACTAGTGCCCGTCTCAGAGGGAGTCCGCCACAGCCTCTGCCCTGTCGAGAGGTCTCAGGAAAACAGATATTTGGTAATTGCTTCTTTCCTTCTAACTGGGGGGTAGGACAGGATAGAAGAGATTCCCTTCCCCAGTTCAGCTTCAGTTAGGATGTATGTCCACATATGCCAGTCAAAGCACAGACCCTGAAGACGATTTTACTTATAGTCATAGGCCCAGGGACTTGAGCTTGAATATGAACAAGTCCAATTCCTTGATTCTCATCTGTAAAAAAAAAAAAAAAAAAAAATTCATGACCCTGGTGGTCTGCTTCTCTAAGCTGTTCTTACGCTAAACAAGCTCACGGGAATGTCTAACACACTGGTATGTTTTAGCTGTTCATATTTAGTTCAGGAGGTGGCTTTTATGTTGGGAGGCTGTATTAATTATTAATAATGTTCCTTTTAAAAAAACATAATTTGGTCCAGTTGTAGAAACCATATGCTTAGAGGATGGAGCTGTGAGGGAAGGGCTGCCTAGAAACCTTAGAGGAAGCAGAAATATATCAAAGTGGATTTCCTCTTCTCTTTATTAAACAGACAAATGAAAAGGCTTCCCTGAAATACAGAACTCCATATGGAAATGGAAAGGGGAAGCTCCTTGGGGCTATCCTGGCCCAGTATGTCCAAGGGAGCAGTCTCCCTCACCTCAGAGTTAGAAACAAGTGTTGGGGTTGCTCAGGGGTAGACAGTTCCTTAGGAATGGGCAGGAGAACCACAAGGAAATGTCCCCCTAGTCTTAGCCCAGGCGCCTGTGAGAGCTATGACTGCCATGTGGGACTCAGCCTTCTGGAGCTACACAGAGGAGCTCTTTACTCGATCTCGACGTCTCGTGGGTTTTGCGTTGGACTTCTGGCTGGTTGGTCGTACTGTTTTGTGTGTGTGGTGATCACAATTGCTTCTGCTCCTTGGAAGCTGCTACCCGTTATCTTCAGTGTGACTGAGGTAAAATGCCTGACCGAAGTCACCTTAGGAAAGAGGGCCATGGGATTTCTTCTGGTTCACAATTCTAGGGCACAGTCCATCATAGAGTGCGAGGCAGCTGGTCACACTGTGTCCATAGTCAGGCTCAGCAGCCCATTCTCTCCTTTATATTTAGCCCTGCGTCCCAGACTACCGAATGCTGCAGTCCGCTGTTCAATCCCATCTTAATTACTCTAGTCTAAATAATCTCTCCCAGGCATACTCAAAAGAATTGTTTCTATAGTGATCTTAAACCCTATCAGGTTGACAATTAAAACCAGCCACCACAAAGATCTGGCCCATCCCTGGCACAGCTGGCCATTTGATGGCCTGTCTTAAGCCAGGCTTTTGGAGGGATACCTCACATCCAAGCCATAACTTGGTTCAAGATATTGGGCCTGAACCCTGAATGGGCTTCGTTGGAACATGACCTTAAGGAAGCCACTTAAGTGCACACAGCCTAAGCTTCCTTATCTGAAAAATAGGGGTGGTGACGCTTTGCCAGTCACGGTCCTGTCTCTGTGACAAAGCACCAGAGAAACAACTGGAAGGAGACAGGACTTGTCTGGGCCCTGGGTTCAGAGGTTCCAGCCCAAGGTTGGCACTTCCATTGTTGGGGCCTGTGGTGAAGCATAGCAGCATGCTGGTGAGGTTGTGCAGTACGTGATGCCCATCCCAGGGTCGAAGGCAACAGAGAGGAGAAGAGACCTCTTCAAGAGTCACTGCCAGTGACCCACTCCCTCCAGCCCAGACCCATCGCCCATAGCTCCATCACCTCCCAATAGTCTAGACAAAAGTTGAATCCTTCAGTGGATCAGTCTATTCATGAAATCGGAGCCCTTCAGACACACCCACTGTCCCCCAAACTCACCTCTGAGCACTGCTTGCACAAGAGAGAAGCTGGCGCCTCGAGATCTTTTGGCAGAACATTTTATATCTAAAGTATGACAGGTGCTTTTGTTGGGATGCAATGAGATGCTCAAAGAAAGAATCTCACCTCATAAAAACACTCAGGATCCCCCAGCCTCAGCCTCTGATGTTGTGGTTAGAGGCATGTTTTGTTCTGATAAATACTTTATAAATGGTTGGCAGTACCTAGATCCCGGGAAACATCAGGATACAAGTTAGCAGAGGATACAGATGGGCTGTGGTAATGAGGAGTTACCAGGTATCCTAGTTAGGGTTTCTATTGCTGTGAGGAGACCTCATGACCACAGCAACTCTTTTAAAGGAGAACATTTCATTGGGGCTGGCTTACTGTTTCAGAGGTTTAGTCCATTATCATGGTGGGAAGCATGGTGGCATGCAGGCAGACACGGTGCTGCAGAGGGAGCTGAGAGTTCTACACTGGGATCAGCAGGCAGCAGGAAGAGAACATAGCCACTAGGTCTGGCTTGAGCTTCTGAGACCTTGAAGCCCACATGGCTAGTGACGTACTTCCTCCAACAAGCCCGCATCTCCTAACAGTGCTACTACCTAAGGGCCTGTGGGGGCCATTTTTATTCAAACCACTGCACCTGAGTAGTGTTCCCACCAAGAACGAGGCACTCCCTCCAGCTGCCACCATGTTGACCCCACCCACATCCTCATTCCCATAGGAGAGGGTACCTGCTATGTCCTCCAGCCTCCCTTTGGGTCCAGATGAGCCTGCTGAGCAAAATGGCCATGGCCCGTACTATCATGCTTCTTTCTCTGAGGCAGAGATCTCCCAGCGCCTCACGAGTCCTAGAAGACCCTGCCAAGAGAACCCAGAACACAAGCAACACTTACACCTGGCCTCATGGGAACTGCGTATGTCCAGAGCCACCACCTTAGTGGTGACTCCAGGGACAGCTGAGGCAGGAGCTCTGCTTCTTACTGATGCTTCACTTCCAGTCTCAGAGACATTTTGTTTCATTGTATTTTGCCCCCAAGGGGCCCCTGTGCAGGTTTTGCTACATGGGAGGCATCTTAATACTGGAGATACTTTTGCAGCAGTTTAGATGAGGCTCAGGTTTTGCCAAACACCGTTTTAGTCCACTCCGTGTTTTACTGGAGCATTGCACTGTGACCTCTTCCGTGTCTCTCAAAGGAGGTACCATCACCATCCCTGTTTACAGACTAGGAAGAGAAACGGTTTCCTGGTTTTTCAGAAGCGGAGTGGTGGTGGTGGTGGGGACTCTGCCACCCGCTTATTGTTCTTCATGAATCTCTCCATTAGCTGTGTGATCTCAGGAAAGCTACACAACCTCCCTGTTCCTCTCTTGTACCCACCGGTAAAAGAGTGGAAATGTTCAGTGCTGCGTAAGCGCTACCATTGTAGTTCTCGTTCCTTAAACCAGAACAAAGCTGACTTGGTTTTTAACGCCATTTCACTGAGCTCCTGGGAATGTACGGCACTGGCCAAGGTGCTGAAGATGCAATTCCGAACAAATAACTTCGCCTCTCTTCACCGAGCTTAAAGATCTAGTGGAGGAGACAATGCACGAATGTAAAAAAGTCCATATCCGGTGTGGTGAGAGAGCAGCTTGGTTACAGTGAAAAGGCTGTCTCTCTGAAGGCTTCTGAGCTCCACTGAGCTGACCTGGGAGTGTGTGTGTGAGTGTGTGTGTGTGTGTAGAGGTGTGTGTGTGAAGGTCGAGTATGGACAGAGTAAGCTGGGCAGAGGAAGCAGGGATGTAGGTCCTGATGCAGATGGCCCCAGGGAATTTAGATAACACGTGAGTACCAAAAAAGCCTGGAGTAAAAAATTGGAGGTTAGGGTGGGGCTGATCATTCAGGTCCTTGTGGATAGTAGAGCAGATTTTGATCTCCATCTTGGAACAAAAAGGATGTTTCTTAGTAATAATAATTACACCAGTTTGTAAATATTATCATGACTACAGTTACAGTCAAGGGACTTAGTGGTGTGTGGCCAGAGGGATGCCAAAGACATGAGGTTGGGGCTCCAGAGGGTGTCCTTCTGAGCAGGCTGGTTACAGCCAAGGTGTGTTATCTAGAGAGGGGCCTGTGGTGGTGAGGGAATAAGCCTCATCTGAATCCAGACGAGAATAGACCAGATTCTGAAGACTCAGCATAATAATGTAAAATCGCATCAATAATATATCAACTTCATGTTGAAACGATGGCTTGGGAGATATACAGGCTTAAAATATACATTTAAAATCAATCTTCTAGTTTCTTTACATGGAAAGAAAAGTGCCTACATGACCATTGAAGTTGCATGTGTGATTGGTATTCGTGGTTCTGACTGCAGTGAGAAGACCCAGGACTCACCCCTGAGAAAAGACAACAGTTAGACCTATCAGACCCCTGTGTTTAGCCAGCCCCTTACTTTCTGTCAGTGGCCCAGTAGGGAAGACAGAAGTGGAAATCACTGAGCGAGATGTGTTTGTGAGAGAGGGGTGGGAACAGTACCTAGTACTACTCCATACGCTCCTCACCAGAGCTGCTTCAAACCTGCACAGGCTCCGGGAGGGGTGCGGGCGGGTGGGGGGAGGACAGGAGGGAGCAGGCTGTTTCATAATAACTTCTCCAAGTCTCGAACACCGATGCTCAAGACTAGACTGTCCTTACCATCCTGTGGGATGGGGAAGGAGGAGGTTGGGAGCTGCACCAGCCAGACTGAAAGGGCAATGTTCATAGGTCGGGGCCTCAGTTTCCCCGCCTGTCACATGACTGAGTGGTGAAATGAGCTTAAGCCGTTTCCCATTCCCACAGTCTACGTTGGTAGCTGCGTGACCCCCAGCTGGTAAGGTTCTTTACAGCAGCTCAACACCGGTCCAGACCACAGTACCTACGGAGGGAGGGTGGGGAGAAACCTGGTATTGCAGGGTGGGCGGTCCCTGATGAGGAGACCCAGTTCCACTCCCCTCCAAAAGCAGCGAAAAGAAAAAGAATGGACTTGACGCTGGACTCGTATTCTAAGTATATTTGGTAAAGATGCAAAGGAAAGGCCCACTTGGTTTGACCGGGGCAGATCAAGCTCTCCTCCAGGAGCCGCGGCCCTTCCCGGAGGGCGGCCCGGGCCAGGCTCGGCGCTAGCGGAGTCGGTGCCGCAGCGGCGCCCGGGTCCCACGCTCCGCAGCTCGGCCGGGCGATGCCGGCATTTCGTCCGCCGCCGTCAGGCACGCCGGTCCGCAGGGTCGCCGGGTCCGGGCCGAGCGGCCCGGCTTTGTTCCCGTCGCCCCCAAGGCGCCCCGCGCCCCCCACCCCGGGACCCCGCCGCAGCGGGGACCCAGCGCCGGCTCGCAGCGCCCCGCGCCCAGCCTGGTGCGGCGGCCGCGCCGAGCTGCCCCCGCTCCTCCCGCGAGCCCGCGAGTCCGCCCTCCGCGGCCCGCGCCGCCGTACGAGCCTCCTCCCTCCCGCCCCCCGCGCCGCCGCCGCCGCAGGAGAGGGGGGGCCCGGGCGGGCGGGCGCGGCGAGGGCGCGCGGCGAGCCCAGAGCCGGTGCGGGGCGCGGGCGAGCGAGCTCCGGCCGCGGCGGGAGGCGCCACCCCGGGGCTCGGCTAGCCGCGCGCCGGTCTCTCCTCGCCCTCCGCCCCGCGTCCCGGCCCCGGCCCCGGCCCCGGGACGCCGCAGCCTTCGCCTCCGCCGGCGAGAAGCTCGCGCCCTGCGCAGCTGAAGGAGCCGGCTCTCCCCGGGAGGGTGTCGTAGCCGCCGGCTCGCAGAGGGCGCGGGCCCGGGAGGCGGGGACCGAGCGCCGCGACCCGCCATGGCTCAGGCGGCCAAACAGCTGAAGAAAATCAAAGACATCGAGGCGCAGGCCCTCCAGGAGCAGAAGGAGAAGGAGGAATCCAACAGGAAGCGGCGGAACCGCTCCCGTGACCGCAAGAAGAAGGTAAGGGGGCGGCGGCGGCGGCCCCGCACCGAGGCGCCGGGAGTAGCTGCGGGAAGGCGATCGGCCGCGCTCCGGCTGACCCCACGGGAGCGGCCAGGGGGGAGGCGGGCAGGGCGAGCAGCGAGCGGCCCCGGGGCTCGGGCGAGCCTCCCCGAGACTCATTTCAGCACCTTGAACAGAGGCCCGCGCTCGGGAGGAACTTTTGCCGCCTCTGAGGTGGCGGAGCGGGCAAGGGGCTGCACCTCGGGGCGCAGGGCTGCTCGCCTGGCTTTCTCGGGGAGCTGCTTTGGGTGAACAGGGCAGGCGCTCCAGAGGTGATACTGTCCGCTTCTGCTCAGGTGACTAGTGAGTTCTCCTGCGCCGCCGGAGAGAGAGCATCTTCCCCCCAGATCTTTCAGGACGAACTGGGGCGACTGCCCTTCCCGAGCCCTTCTTGACCCTGTGGGTCCGCGGGTGGACCTGGAAGATGCAACTCACCCCTCGGGCATTTGGCAGCATTTTATGTTAAGGTCATTCCAGAGGAGTCACTGGTGGCAGGGAAGAGGAATTCCCTTAGAAGCCTCGCTGGGGCTTTTCCAGTCTGACCCAAGGCCTGGTCGGAGAAGAGCTCTGCCATGGGACATCATGGGGGCAGTCTTTCATGGGACAAGGGTCTGTACTGAGACAGCCCAGGGATCCCGACCCCTGAAAGCAACTGTTGCTATTTGCGGCCCTTCTTTCAGATCATGGCGGGGTAAGAACCTCCTTAGTTTAGACCCACAGTGTAATTACAAGCACCTGGATGTCCACAGCGACTAAGCTCTACCGCCGGCTAGAGCTTTAGGGATGCACAGGCTAGGAAAGAGTGAGTGGAATTCTGGGAGTCCAAGGTAGAGCTGGACCCTAGCTGGGGAGAGCCATCTTAACCTGGAGAAGTTGATGTGGGCCTGCAGGAATGTCCCCTGGCCGGAGAATTTGGGTTCATGGAGCTTCTTCACAGAGACGCTTCCCGTGCTTAGGAAAGACTCCCTCCCTGAAACTGACTCGTTCTGAGAAGGAAATATGGAAGCTGCGGTTGACAGCCATGTAGGGGACAGTCTACTTCGCAGTAGGTGGCAGGGCTGATAGGGCTCTTTTCCTGGAGATAACACTGGGCCGGCTGAGATGTTCTCTGACTCTTAACCTAAGGAACCACCATGATAGGTGTTCCTATACCCCTGAAAGATACTATAGTGTCCCTCCACCCTCCCTCTCTGCCCCTTCTTCTCCCCCCTGCCCCAATATTGGCATCTTGTGTGTAAATAGTAATTTCAGCATGACACACTCTTTAAGCAAGAGGTCTTTCCCAAACCAACAGTGAATCAGAGTTTGGGCTGGTGCCACTTACAGGGAGAGTCCCACGTTAGGGTCTCAGATCTGGTAGGTTAGGCAGGGAAGTCTCCTAAGAGGGCTTAGTGCTCCTCCACTCTCTTGGCAATGGCGTTGGGCCTCTCTGTATTTCTATCCCTGTTCTTGATCTTGGAGGAAGACTCAGTTCTTCATTCTCCTCTCATTTCTTGCCTGGAGCTTCCTCTTCGTATCCCCAACCCCTGAGATGACAGTCTGACCAACAGTAAAAGCAAAACTCTCTTTAATTTCATTTCTTCTTAACCGACCTCATGCGATGTGTGTCTATGAAACACAGTGATTTGGAGATTGATTCTATGTCTTAAGTCTTTGTCTTTGCATTCTTGGTGAACTTCACCCCACGTTTGGGTTCTGGATGACCATAGGTTCCCCTGTCCCTGGGTTGCGTCGTTTCGACTTACTAGCTGGTCACAGCACACTGCGTCAGTAGGTTTTCGGAAATCTTCCATACAGATTTTTCATGGTTTTCTGCAGTGTCTTGAGAGGCTATGATTGGTACAACAACCAGGAAGTTTTAATCCAAATGGATAGTGATGATGTGAACTCCCAGCATACATTGTTTATCGAGGGACACATTATGGGTCGATATTTGGGGATGCTTTGTTTATATTTCACGGTCATTGTGAGGTGTTCTGGGTGGTCACATAAGGTATTATAGCTAGCACCTACAGCAGAATATAAAACTGCAAGAAAGAAGAAAGACCCTAGAAGAAAAGGAGAGGGGCAAAAAGCAAAGCAGAAAGGACCATTTCTTTGTTTCCATTTAGTGAAGGGCACTGGGTATCAGATCCAGGGCCTGTGTGTGCTAAGCAGGTACTTTACCATTGAGCTATATACCCCTAGCCCAAAGGAGAATTGAGAGAAAGTTCTGCTGTATCTATGTTAAGCAGTGGGCTGAGCACTGACTGAAGGTTCATATAAGGTGAGGTCTAAATCCAGTGTTTACTAGAGAAGGAATGTCTCGAGATATAGCATATTAAAATCAAGCAGTGGGGGAATGCTGTAGCCGGTCTCACAGATGACCCTGAGAGTCATCTCCCTTGTCTTCCATGAGCACGGAAAAAGAGCTTCCTACATACAAATGGACACATTACTACAGAGACAGGGCAATTTATGGCCGTGGGTCCCCGAGCCAAGGACACTCTTGAATTTACTAGAAGGGAAGAAAGGTGTCAGTCTCGGGTAACTGCTTAACTGGGGCTGGCTGAGCAGCATCGCATCCCTCCCCCCACCCCCTTCCTAGGAATAACCGAGGCTGTAACCTGAACTGTGGCTGGAGCTTTTGCAGTTGGGATACTGTGTGGGACAGTGCTTGCTCAGGGTGCTGCTGTGCACCAGGGGATGGATGCTGAGGCTGTGACGTACTGACTGACTGACTGACTGACTGACTGACTGACTGACTGACACAGGAACCTCAGTACAGAGACTGGAGCTGAGCTCGGGAACTCTGAACGTGCTTCATTCAGTTTTCTGGTTAAGTAGCAACATCTTCACCAAGCCCTTGCTGCTCCTAGCTGTAGCTAATTATATCTTATTGTTTTTTTTTTTTTAAAGGAAGGCTCAGCATTTATGACATTTACCGTTATGTACAGTGGAAAGGAATAAGCGGTAAGCCCCCCCCCCCCCGTGTAAAGCAGGCATTTGCATTAAAAAGGACAGTTTCCTAGGGCTGGAGAAATGAGGATTTGTGTGCTTTTTATGTTTATCTAGAGCTTGAAGCTGGGGGGGAGGGGGGGAGCTGGGACATGGAGGTTGGAGAAAAAAATGAGGCAGAGGACTGAGGAGGGGCAGAACTCAAGGCAGCAACAGTGGGTGGCTGGGTGGGAGACAGAACTATTGGGGGGGGGGAATGTCCCAAGCCGGCTACACCAATACCCGTGAGCTCCCTGGGTAGTGCTGCCTGGGCTCTCTCCATGGCCTTCATTCTGCCCACTTCCTAGACGCAGGGAAAGCTCTGTGTCTGACTGGGCACTCAGCACTTAGCTCGGTACTTCACACACAAGGGGCATGCAGTGGGTGTCCATAGAACTAACAGTTTAATGAGTGAATTCTGCTTGTCTCTGCCGGCCTGGGCTCTGTCTTGGCTGCAGCATGTATTCAGGTGGAAACGACCTGGCCTTGGCTATCTTTTGGGGGGGGGGATTGGAAGGGAGCCTCAAGTCATCTGCACCTTGGTAGAAACCTCAGGCAGGCAGACAGGGGGTCGCCCAGATTCTTTGGGTGCGGCATTCTGCTGGCGAGCTTGGAGTTCTTCCTTGCAGGGTGTCCACATGTCAAGTGGTTCTAGCTGTTTGGAACAACAGTGTCTTAACAGGGTCTCAGGGAGGCAAAGCCTTGGGGATAGGCACTGGAAAAGCACAGGCAGCACGAAACAAAAGTCTCAGAATGGGAAGGGCTCTGCCCTAGCTGCAGGCACACGGGAGCTCTCAACTTGCCTCCTTTGCCCAGGTTCTGAGTGATGGAGAGGGTGGGGGAGTTGGTGGGATATAGTGGGATATAGCACATGTATATGGTGGGTATTTAGTGGGGTACATAGTGGGTAGTTGGTGGGACATAGTACCTGCTTAAGTGTGGGGTAGTTGGTGATATGTATACATCTGTCTGCCTATCTATCTATCTATCTATCTATCTATCTATCTATCTATCTATCTATCTATCTATCTATCTATGGTATTTAGTGGGGTATATAGTGGGTAGATTATGGAATATAGTGGAGCAGTATTGAATGCAGGCAGGAGTCCTGTTGGCCCAGGACTCCCACTTACCAAGAGCTTCAAGTCTAAACTTCTGTTATCTCCCAATGGGTTTAAAAGCTCCACCCAAAGGCTGAGTTGCTGGCCTCAGAGAATGCTGTTCCTTGTGTCTTCCAACCTGGGTCCTGTGGTTAAACCAGTTTCCTAGCACATGCTGTAGGGAGTTGACATTTGTGAGATAAGTCCCAATTTGGACTTTGAATTGCATAATTTGTGCACTGCACTTGAATTCTTAGAAGCACCAATTTATTAATAATTGCAAGACTTTAAAGTCTATCACCACTCTGGTAGCCCTGTTTTGACATTTGATTGTAGTACGTGGAGAACCCCATGAAACAGGAAGAGCCCTTCGTGCTCTAGCTTCGGAAGGTGCTGGCTCTGGCTGAACACCGGACTTTCCTTGCTTGCCTCCAGCTCAGTGGTTGGTTCAGCTCTTCCTTCCCTGCAGTATGGTATTCCTTGGGGGTGATTTTCACTTCCCGGCCATAAGCCAGAGCAGCCTAGCAGACAGACTGCCTGCGTGTATACCCAGAGCTCTGGGGTTTACAGGTCACAGTCTCCCCATAGCTAGATGAGGCAGAAGCTGAAATGCAGCCAGACTGTGGACCTCCTTAGGAAGGCACAGGAGTTTGTGGTTTGCCCCCAAACCTTTGTCTTCTTCACCCCAGCAAAGGCTGCTTGCTGACCAATATTGCTTTGGGCTTCTCATCAATGACAAGATGTTAAATTGAGCTTTGTTTCTTCTGTTTTAATCAGCATGCGAGAGTTGTGCGCGTTAGAGGTAAGAATTGCACAGGATTATACAGGATGGTTGCTGAACTTTGTATCAGAAATCTTCGTAAGGTCCATGTATTGAAAATGTGGTCCTGGGCCAGGTGCTTCAGTTAAGTGTCGGGCCACTTCTGAGGTGGACCCTCATGGGAAGTCTTCAGGCTACCTGGGAATATAGCCTAGAAGTGCATTATGGGAACTTAGCCTCCTCAGACTCTTCCTCTCTCTTGTACCTCAGTGGTAAAGTGAGAGGTTTAGCTCGGCCAAGCTTTCTCCACTGTCACGTGGTCATCTCCTCACAGGCTGCAGAGCAACGGGACCAAGTATTCATAGACTGGCGCCTCCAAAACCGTGAGCCAATAAATAGGCCTTTCTTCCTAGTAAGTTGGTTGTCTCAGGTATTTGTTACAGTGATGGATATCTGATAGTCTACAGCTAATTCATTGTTTTTTTTTTATTAAAATCTATGGCCAAACCTCAGTGTGAAAGTGTGAAATGTTGATTTTTGTCTGGGAAGGCTGGCGCATTATTGTCTTAGTGCTAGTAAATGAGGAATAGGTGCTTTAAATCATTTCATTTTCAGGAAAGAAGTGAAGTTCCTGTTTGGAATAGGTTTAGTATCACATGCCCACTCAGAGTCACCTGCGGAGGCAGTTTGTACTGTGAGCTGGGCTTGGACATTTCAGGCTCTGTGAAAGTCCAGTGCCGTGTAGAGCTGTTCAGCTGCAGGTTAACATCAGAATGGTCTCCGGTTTTTCTGACAATAGTCACGACCAATGTCACAGCCAATGACTCTAGAGGCTTAGAACATACGGGAGAGGAGACAAGTTGGATTATGCGTCTACTGGTCAGAGGCTTCCACGGATGTCTCAGAGCAGCCCACTTGATGGCTGGGAACTCCTCGCCGAGCGTCCAGAGGAAGGAGTGGGTAAAGATTGAGTTCTCAGAGGCTGCTTCCCTTGTGGTTAGTCTGCCTCGAAAGAAAACGGCTATTTCCACCCAACTTTCTGATTCAGGGATTCCTGCCCTGCACACAATCAGCATCTTTGCCGTACAAGCCTTTAATGGTGTGCTCATGTGTGTAAATGCACAGCAGCAGCACTTGGCGATTTGCAAGGAATGTGCAGAGTACACGCAGACTCCCAAGGTCGATTGGAACCCGCTGAATTGGTCAAGAGCCGACCTTAGCATATCGCACAGTCTATAGGTGATCCTCATGCCCGGCTGGCAACACAAAACTAGTCTTGGAAAAAGATGTGTGGTGGAGGCTCCCTGGGGTCAGGGAGGCGGCTTCTCTGGGCTGGTAGGGTCACCCACATGTGTGGAACAGAGCATGTAGCGGTGCCAGTAGCGTGTGTCAGTGAAAAAGTGGATCCTTGCTGAGGAGATGGTCAGGAGCTGTTGGCTCAGCAATGGTAGCCAGCACCACAGACTGGAGAGGGAGCTGGGCAGGTCCAGTCAGGAGGACAGAGGAGGCCCTGAGGTAGAGAAGGTTACTTCCCTCTGAGGTAAGCAAGATGTAGAGAAAACACCGATGCCCAGGCTGTCCTGAGCTGGGACAAAAGCCACTGAAAAGCTAGAGAGCAAGGAAGAGGAGGAGTCCCAGCAGCTCCAGGTTCCCTTTGACTGTGTTAGCATATTTGCATGTACACTGATTGATATACAAAAGTGGGTGATGCAGATGTGTGAGCCTGTGGGATTCAGTGGGTCCCGCGCTCTAGCAGGGAGGGACTCATCTCTGACCTGGTGTTGGAGTAGGTAGTTGGTGGCATGTGTCACTGAGCTTGTAAGGAACGGAGCAATGGAGAAGGCAGGTGTTTTCTCAGACATCCGCCCTTAAGTATTCCTGACAGAGGGAGAGAGCGTATGGGAGCACGGTAAATATGTGTGTGGGGTCTATCCAACCCTGTGCCCTCCGGCAAGGCTGGGAATGTAGACATACTGGGTACTTTAAATATGGTACATATGGCTGGGCTGAAAGAAGTCAAGAGCTAAAGAGTGTTACTGGAGGATGTCATACCAGTGGTGGGCTAGAGAGGGCTGGCCCCCTCCCTCCTCTCCCCTTCCTTTCTCTCTCTCCCTTCCTCTTCCCCTTTCTCCCCTCCCTTTCTCTTCTCTCTCCATCTCTCTCTCCCTCCCTTCCTCTCTCCCTCCCTCCCTCTCTTCCCCTCTTTCTCCTTCTTCCTCTCTCCCCCCGCCTCTGTGTATGTATGTATTATCAGGAATTGAGTATGCTCCAGGGCCTTGTATATGCTATACCAACTTACTACCACCAGGCTACGTTCCCTAGCCATTTTTAAAAAGTTTCTGTTCTGAGATAGCGTTTTGCGTTAGGTTGGTGACTCCGTGAATAAACTGCTTGCTGCGCAGGCATGAGGACCTCAGTTGGATCTCCAGCACCCACAAAAGATGTGGGTGCAGTACCGTGTGCCCGTAACTGCAGGGCTGGGGGGGGGGCGAAGGGGTAGATCCTCGAAGCTTGCTGGCAGTCTGTCAAGTCAGTTAATGGACTCCAGCTTCCGTGATGGACCTTCTCTCAAGAGACAAGGTGGGCAAGGAAGAGGAAGACATTCAGCAGGCAACTCTGGCCTCCACATGAGTAACCATGGTTCACACCACATCCTCATCCCTAAAAAGGGGGCAGGGTCTTGTTAAACTGCCCAGGCATACCTCAAACACCTATTCTTCTGCTGTGGGACTGGAAGTACCTGTCGCCACACCCCGCCCAACTTACTTTTTAAAAAAGGGACTGTCGCACAGTCACCCAGTTGACAGCATGCTATACATTAAAAAAAAAAATGCTTTAGGGAGACAGGATGTTTCTGTGTTACTCAGGCTGGTTTTGAAAGCCTGGACTCAAGCAGTCCTCACGCCTCAGCCTCCTGAGTCTTGGCAGTGTAAGCACGCATCACCACACTTGGCAACACGGATAATCTTGGATGTGTGTTTCCAGGTGACTTTAAGTTTTCCTTTCGACTCTCCTCTGTGCTCGCACAATTAAAAAAAAAAAAAGCAGATAATTTATGCACAGAAGGAAAAGAAAAAGACAAAGGCTGCCCTGCTTGTCAACGGGGACATCTGGGGAGGAGAGCTGGGACTGAGGGATGACATCACACTCAATTAAGAATCCCAAGGTGATATGAACTAGAGCCAAGTAGGTGGCAGTGTCCTGGCTCAAGGCGCAGCTGGGCCATGGTCCTTGCAACATCTGGGATAGGAAAGAATCCGTTGTAAACTAACATGGAGATGGCTGTTGGACTTCATACTGTACTCTGCATTCAGGGTGAGCTTCTAAACATGCAAAGCAACTTTGCTCCCTCCTCGAGACCTTCCTTAGCCTCCTGATTCCCTGAGATGAAGTCCCAGCTAGGTCTGGGCAGCTTGGTCTGTTATGTCTACCACGCTGTCATCTCTGAGATGAACTGTGAGCATCTTCAAGACCTTAAGGATGAAGGCTTTCTCTTGCTGCCAGAGCTTCCTGCATCTAAACCCTTGGCTTCCTACACTAGCAGAAACTCTTCCGTTAGAGCTCAATTTCAACCTTGCTTTCCAAGTCCGAATGGCCACCAGATAAAGCTATCCTGCCTGCAACGTGCCCAGATGTCTGCGAGTAAGGTCGCTGGAACATCACAAGGACTTTAGTGTTGTGTAAGGAGGCTTGCTATGTGTTAGGTATCAAGGATGTAGGAAGCACTCAGTGATTTCCAATCAAGTACCTGGTTGGAACTCCCACCTCCTGCTCCTACCCGAGGCAATCTGAAACCCCAACACAGGCACGGACAGGCAGTGGGTATGTTAGTGACAAAGAGAACCTCATATCTCAATGGGTAAATAAGATTTTGGAAAACATAGCCATTGGAGTTTTCCTCTTTACCCCTAAAAAGACTTAACATTTAGTCCCACTTGTATATAGTTTAAATATTATGAGTTCCTTTGCAGAGATGACTATGAAGGTGTTTATTTAGTAGTGCCAGAGTTTTGTTAAATGAACCAGGAAACACTAGAGAAGTGCGAATCTGACCCAAAGAATGAGAAACAGATTAAGTCAGAATAGCTTTGGAGCCTGAACTGTCTGCAGGGATGGTGTTAGATTTGTAGACATGGCTTTTCCTCTTACCACGGATACTTAGCAGATCTATTTAGAGCTATTCAAAGAGCTATGACGATTTCTGCCGTTGACCCTGGAAAGTAAAGAGCTTCTGTTCTGAGGTCACGTGGTGCTGACTGCAGACTGGGAGGGCAGAGCTGATAGACGTGTGGTGGATCCCACCATCGGAGTCCTCTAAGCGACCCAGCTCCTACTGCTCACGTGTCTGTCTTGGGAATCATGGTACTACTACTGAATTCTGGAGGGAGAGCACTTTTCTTTTCTGCTTTAGGTTGAGCAAACCATAGACAAAGTATCTTTTAAATATAAATATATATGTATATATACGTGGATACTTATATATATGAATACATGGATATATGGATACAAAAATATATGGATATATGATATATATGGATACATATATATGGATAGATACTTACATATATATGGATACATATACATATATGTGTGTGTGTGCGCGTGTGTGTATTTATATATGTCTTCTTCCTTGTTTCACACATAATGGACTTTTGACTTCATGCTGAACCCAGCTGCATTTGGAGGACATTGAAACCACAGGCAATGTGAAATAAATGTATAAATCTATCATTTGCCTGTCCATTTGTCTTATACAATGTTAAGGATAGAATCCAGGGATTCCCTCATGTTAGTAAAGTGTGTTATCACTGAACACCACCTAACCCCTGACTTTAGCACTTCAGACCCAAATGTCAGCATTGTCACCACATGGAGGATGGAAAAAAAAGTGCTGAGTGAAGTGCACACGAGTGCCAGCCATGCCACTGACCGGCTCACGAAGAACATTGATGGCTGTTGGGTTAGAGAGGTGGGTGACTCGCAGGAGAGGCACCAGCTGTGCAGGAGTGGTGACCTGGATTTCATCTCTAGATGTGTGTTCCCGCACCTGCAGAAACACTCTGGTCTGGGTTTGTACTGAAGGGCTTGAACATCCTAAAAGAGAATAGGATGCGAAAGGAAAATGAATGTCCTGGCAATGAACAATGATCAGGGCTCTGTTTTTATTAATCGGACTTTGCTTAAGTACAAGGAAAGATTCCCAGCCTGCCCTTGAGTCCCTTTGAAGATGCCTTGGCCGTCCAATTGTAGGTGGGTCCAAGGGATGGTGGGCGGTCCGAGGGATGGTAGGCGGTCCCAGGACACTGCATTCTGGGAGATCTGGGGAGGTCCTCTCCGTAGCAATTCTGTGCGCCTGTAGGAGGCGCAATATAATATTTAGAGGGAGTGATTAGTGGAGGTGGGAGACCCCAACACCTAGAGACCAAATAAAAGCGGGAGGAGAGAACAAAGCCACCTTCTGACCTTCATACGCACACAGTGGTACACATGCTTACACGTACACCATGCACACACATGCTTGCATTTACACCACGCACACACAGTCGTAATGCAGTTTTAAACGGCCGACAGGCGCCACGGTGCAGGAGCCTCTTACACTCTGATGTCAATTGTCCCGATTCCAAGGAGCTTTACCGCCCCTGCCTATCTGACACAGTATTTCTCCGTGTTACCAGAGTGATGGTACACATGTTTTATTTCATGTGCAGGGGTGCTCTGCCTGCATGTATGTCTGTGCACCACTTGTGGGCCTGCTGGCTATGGAGGTCAGAAGAGGGTTCTGAAACCCCAACTGAAGTTATGGTTTCGATGGTTTCGAGCCACCATGTGGCTGCCAGGAACCGAACTCAGGACCTCTGGAAGAGCAGCCGGTGCTCTTAACCTCTGAGCCATCTCTCTAGCCCCTAGAGTCACTTTTATAAAAACACAAAACAATGGTTGTCACTCACCTTCACTGATCCCTTCATTGCTCTCTAGGACCTCTAGGGCAGGAGCAAACTCTCTCCCAAGGCTTACAAGCAACTCATTAGCTGACAGCTAATCAGGCTTCTCTGGGGTCCTGGCAACCCGCTTAGCACCCTGCAGGCTGCTCATTTGCACTCTTTCCTTCCCATTGCCCCATGCCATTGTCCAGCTGTATAGGACTGCAGACCCACAGGTAGGTAGATGGATGTTTAAATGTGTGAAATTTACCCTCCTAGGGTTCTGGGTTTTCCTACTTTGTCTCCAGCCCCTGCTGTGCCTGGCTTTCCTTGCTGCTGCTTCTGTGAGCAGGTAAGGAGACAGTGGGCTGATGGGGCAGCTGCTGGAAGGTTGTCTGTGCTTATGCTTGGCAGGTTAAGTCCTTTGAGTATGTGTCTCTGCAGACTCTGCTCCTGCAGAGCCTGTGTGCTTAGACATCCTGCGTCTCCGCGAGCCTTATGTAAAAGATGAGATGCTGCCTCTTCCTCCTCTTCCTTCTCCTCCTTCTCTTCTTTCTCCTCCATCTCTTTCTCCTTTTCCTCTTCCTCCTCCTTTCCCTCTTCTCCTTCCTCCTTCTCCTCTCCCTTCTCCTTTCTCCTCTCCTCCTCTTCCTCTCCTTCCCCCTCTTTCTCTTCCTCCTCTTCTTTCTCCTCTCTCTCCATCTCCTCTTCATTCTCTTCATCCTCCTCTTCTCCCTTCTCCTCTTTCTCCTCCCCTCAGCCTCTCCTCCTCTTCCTCTTCCTCATCCCCTCTTCTCTGAGAGGGTGAGAGCACCCGCCACACGTGTAGACAGAGGAGCGCAGGAGCCTGACGACCTACTGTTTGTAGCGCAGACTGACTCTGTGACAGGCTAGTTGTCGCTGACAAGCTCTCAAGATCTCATGCAGCCTACAGGAGTGTAGGAAATTCTGATTCTGGGGGGAAAGAGGGCTGAACATCCGTGGCTACCCCTCTTTTTTCCTAGAAAGCCGATTTGTCACTCTGTGGTGTATGCGTTTGTAGTTTTCTCGTCAGCTGGTGTCTTAGGAATCAGATTTTTAGAGGCTTCTCTGGGTGTGTTGTACCCTAACCTGGTATAACTAACTTTCAGAGAGAAAAATGTTTGTTTTGGCTTAAGATTTTGAAGGCTCAAGGCCATACTCAGTGAGTCATATTGCTTTTAGACCTCTGATTGGGGCGCCATATGGCAAGGGTAGAGAGTACATGCTGGAAACCTCCTCAAACCATGGAAGGTTGGAGTCTGAGAATATCAAAGACCTTTGTACTTCCCCGTAGGCCATACCATATCTTCCAACAGTGCCACCCTGGGGACCAAGCCTTTAATACACAAGTTTTTAGGGACACTAAACATCTAAACTAGAGTGGAAGTGAACTTATCTACTGGGGGAAAATTCTAATCTTTTTACTTACTACGTTTTCTTAAATTCCATTTTTTGTTTTGTTTTGTTTTGTTTTTGCAATACTGGGGTTTGAACCCAGAGCTTCACACATGCTAGGTCCGCATCCCATCTCCTATCTGTGTCTCCAGAGTCTGGCACATGCTAGGTCAGCAACCGATCACCGATCTGTGTCTCCAGAGCATCTTGGACATTTGAGACAGGGCCTTGCCATGTAGCTCAGTTGTGCCTTGAACTCAATCCTCTACACTCAATCTTCCTAGTGCTGAGTTTCCAGGTGTGCCCCTGGAATTACTCTGCCACGGAATTCTTTTTGAGTCAGTCTCTGACCCAGGGGCCATCTCCACTGTCCTCACGCGCATTGCTTCCTTGTCTTCATGGAAGCATGGGTGCTAAAAAACCTTCCACAGTCGTGGTTCTGTAGGGGTTGGGGAAGAGAGGAAATGTCTTGGTTGGGGCTGCCATCAACCAGAAACCCAGAAACTCTCTGTAGTTGTGCTTTGGGAGATAAGCTCTTGGATGCCCTATCTCTGGGAGCCCTGGGAAGCAAGATACCCCGAGTCCAGTGGTCCCCACATGCCTTCCAAGGCATTGTGCTATCATCATTCCTCCTTGCATCTCTGCAGGGATGGAGAGACTTGCTTCTGTTCCACAGAGAGGAGGTTAAGTGTACTTCACACCAAGCCAGTGTCAGAGCTGGGGGGGTAAAACCTCAGTCTGTTTCTCTGAAGCCCCGGCTTGTAACAGACACTTGGTGGCCTGTGTGGGATACGTTTTTCAGGGTTCCTATCATTTTCCGGTTTCCTCAACCAATCCCCTGTCTGCCCTGCTTGCTTTCAGCGGGAGAGCAGCCGGGATTATCAGGCTGTATTGGATGCTTTCTACACAGGGGAAGTGGAACAGGAAACGCAGACAGCACAAATGCCACCTCTCATATTCCCCTGACTCCCCCAGTCTTGGCTGGTGCATGGAACAGCCATTTTACACCTGAGACTCAGAGGCACGGGGAAGTCAAGGCACAACTCCTAGAACTAGAGCGGCTTCATCCAGAGGCCTGGCCAAGAGGGGGCAAGAGAATTGGGAAGACAGGGCACAGGAGGGCTAAACACATTTTAAATGTATGTCTGTGTGGCGTGCGGGTTCTGGTGAACAAGCATGTGGTGATCAGAGGCCAACCTCAGGTGTCCCCCTCAGTCTCTCCCTCCTTATTTTTGAGACAGGGTCTCTCAATGAACCTAAAGCCCAAGGGTTCTACTATTGCCCCGATAGCAAGTTCTAGGAACCTGCCCATGTCCACTTACCCAGCATCAGGGTTACAAAAAGATGCTAGTGCATCAGTGTGTGTGTGTGTGTGTGTGTGTGTGTGTGTGTGTGTGTGTGGTGGGAAGCAGATTCAAGTCTTCATGCTTGTAAGGCAAACACAGTACTGACTGAGCCCCAGCCCCTAGGCACTGTTTTAAATCTCAGCCCAAAGCCCAGAGCTTGAGTGAGCACTGTGTAGCAGCCTCCTTGGCTGATTAAATAACATATTGACCCCAACCATGTTAGCCTTCAAAGCTGCTCAGGATGTATTCCCTTAAAAAGAATAAACAGTAGGAAATGTTTATGACACGAATACAGGGGTGTGTGTGTGTGTGTGTGTGCGAAGGGAGGAGGAGACAGAGAGGAAGAAATGGAACTATGACCAGAAATATGTCTGGATACCTGTGGTAGATGAATAGTGGCTTGGAATAGACATGTCGGAATGAGTGCTAGTTCTGACGGTCCCTTTAGCGATGGCTGTATGACTTTGGGCTTCTTTATTTTCCCCTCACCTACAGAATGAAGACCTTCGACTAGGTGACAAGCTTGTGCATATGTATATACACATATAATATATATAATACACTATATGTGAATATATATCTTTATAATTCACCTATCTTCATACATATCCATGATGTAGGTATATATCTTTTATTTATATGTATACCAATTATATATTTTACTTACATATATTTATCATTTTATGTACTTATTATTTTACTTATTTTGTTATGCTGTGCAGACCAGGTTTGGACTTCTGGCTCAAGCATCTTCCTCCCTTGGTGCAGTGGGGATCCCATGTATACCACTGTGCTAGACAGACAACATCTCAAAGGGCACCCAGGAGATCCCACGTGCTTCTCCTTCAAGGGAAAACACACTGGTAGAAAGGAAATGGCCTGTCCAGGGCACACATCTATTTTTAGCGGCCAAGCAAGTTCTAGAATATGTGTCCAGGCCCAACTCCTCTGCAGGCTGGTGAGAAATCCCAGGTATTAGAGGCAAAGAGTCTGTGTCTAAAACAGAGGGACAGACCTGGAGAAGCGAAGGCCCTTGTTCTGTGGTCCAGCATGGAAGCAGGCCTCTTGCCAGAGACAGCCAACGCAGCTGCTGCAGGATCTTTCTCAGCACTGCTGCTGCAGGTGCTAAATTATTCAGGATCTACCGGTGCCTGCAGAGGAGGAGGCAGCGACCACGGGTCTCAGGTTCAGCTGTAGTCCTCTCATGTGGGTCCTGTGGGTCCGGTGGGAGGGATGTGCCCTTAGCTGAGAATTCCAAACTGTCCCTTGCTTCTGGGCTGAGTCTATGGGGGTGCCACATTCAGTTAGGTGGGTTAGGGAGTGCTGGAAGCCACGGCCTGCTGAAAACACTTAGTTTGTTCTTCAGCTCTATACTATAGTACAGTATCAAAGGGCATGCCAGTTCATAGGGACCTGGATCTTTCATGTCAAGGAACAGTCTGGGGTGACTCCCTCGAGAGTCAGAGTGGAGCATTAGCCTCAGAGGAATGGTAGTGTGGTAGCAAACCTTCCCTGACTGCCCTAGACAGAGAGATTGTTTCATGTGCACTGGTCGTCTGCCTACATGGCCCTTGCCGCTTGCTTTGTCTGTTCAGATAAGGGCCTGACAATCTTTTGCTGTGAACCAGCAGAGAGTAATATTTCAGTCTCTGTTGCAAATGCTCGGCTGGGTGACCAGAGCAGGAAAGCAGCCATAGTCAGAGAGCACATGACTATGGCAGTGTACTGATAAAGTTTATTAATTAACACTCAGCGTGCTGGCTAGTTTTATGTCAACTTGACACAGGCTACCTTCATCCTGGGTTAGGGGAGCCTCAATTGAGAAAACGCCTCTGTAAGATCAGGCTGTAGGCAAACTCGTAGGGTATTTTCTTAGTGATGGATGGGCAAGGCTCACCCACTGTGGGCAGTGCCATCCATAGGCTGTGGAGGGCTGGAGAGATGGCTCAGAGGCTAAGAGCACTGGAGGGCTGGAGAGATGGCTCAGAAGTTAAGAGCACTGACTGCTCTTTCAGAGATCCTGAGTTCAATTCCCAGCAACCACATGGTGGCTCATAGCCATCTGTAATGGGATCTGATGACCTCTTCTGACAGCAACAGTGTACTCACGTGTAAATATAAAGTCTAAGAGAGAAAGAGAGAGAGAGAGAGAGAGAGAGAGAGAGAGAGAGAGAGAGAGAGGGCTGAGCAAGGCACGAGAAGCAAGCCAGTAAGCAGCACCCCTCCATGGCCTCTGCATCAGCTCCTGCCTCCAGGTTCCTGCCCTGTTTGAGTTCCTGCCTTGACTTCCTTTAGTGTAAACAATGATGTGGAAGTCATTGTTTTCCTCCCCAAGTTGCTTTGGTCATGGTGTTTCTCCATGGCAACAGTGACCCTAAGACACTCAGACTCAGACTTTATTGTTCATAAATATCACTCGTTTTCTCCCAGCTGTGTGGAAATGTGAAGATAATTCTTAGTTTGTGAGCTACACAGAAACTGGCAGTAGGCTGGCCTAAGCCTTGGGGTCTCATTTGCCAGCCACTGGGTTAAGTGTTTCCTTCCCATGCTGGGCATGTGCAGGGCCTCACCCAGGTCATCTTTATAGGTCCTGAATCTGTTAGTTGAATGCATGGATCTAGTGACTTGCCTTCAGCTCAGACACACAGGATAATCAATACTACAGCAGTTGAGCCTCCAGCAGAACAGACAACACAGGCATTATTGTTGCCTATGTTCATGTAATGCTGGGGATGGAATCTTGGGCTTTTGCATAGATGAGGTAAATACTCTATGCACACTGAGCGATATCCACAGTCATTGGCGATAGTCATTGAGATAGGAGCTATGAAGTCCAAGGTTGCCTAGAACCACCTAGGTGGGCCAGCCTTAAACATGTGATCCTCCTGCCTTCACCTCTTGAGTGCTAGGATCACAGGCATGCATACCCCATTAGCACAGACGTTATTTCTCCTATTTTACCGAGAGGCCAAAATAGTTCATTGCAAGAGCCCCAGGGCTTCAGGTCCCACACCAGCAGGGAGGCTGCTGCTTCTAAATGCACAGGGAGGTGTGCAGGATGCAGACTGATCAGCATCCAGAGCCTCCAGAGCCTATGGGGCTTTTTCAGGAGGGGGGCAGAAAACAGAAGTAATCTATCCTCACTGGCCTGGGTGGAAGGCCTGTGTCAGAGTGCTTTGCCTTCCGGCCTGCGTCTCCCTGGCACGGCACTTCTGGAATGAGGCAGGGATGTCTGTTCTGTTGAGGCAGAATTGTTACACATAGCTAAAATTAGATGTTTTGTTTGAACTATGTTAATTTGACTTAATTGTTGGGGAACCGTCAGTGTTCTTCAGAAACCCCAGAGCTCTGCCAGTCTTGAATAGCAGACTATCCTGTGCGCTGCCTCTCCAAGCCCGGCCGGCATGTTTCCATTCTCACTTCTGGTGTCTCGAGATAGACCCAGAAGGGCTGCAGCCAGGGATGCGAAGCCCGGGGAAAGGCCTGTGAAGATGAGCTTATGTTCCTCAGGCCCTGCTCTTGTCCGATTTCCCTGTGGCTTCCATTCTACGGGCGATGTATTTTAAACACCCTGGGCTTGGGGTTTTGTTTTGATTCTTTTGAGTTGTCAGTGATGTTGGCTGCATAGATGGGCACCCTGCATGGTTTCACGGGGCCTCACCCTCTAAAGAGTGCTTTCCACTGTGCTGAGATCACCTTGACAAGGGACCCTGCGTTTTCGTTTTGCATTGGACATGAGGGCTGCATAGCCAGTCCTGCCTGTGTGATTGTCATCATAGGCCAACACTTGTAGTTTTCTGTTCAAATGACCTTGAGTGTGACTTGCTCTTGGCCACCCCGGCTAGAACGTCCAGAGGAGCTTCTTGTGTATAAACAACTTTCCCAGACCGTGTCTAAGGTAAGCTCCTGAGTGGCCCCTTGGGAGAGGACCAGGACCTGCCTCTAACCCTCTTCTCTCCACCTTTGTCTGTGCAATCAGGGCACAATTGTCAACAAAGGTAAGGTTGAGGTGCAAAGAGGACCTTTAGGTGCCATCTTCCCAGCAGGGAATAATGAGTCTCCCCACCACCTAGATCTCCGCTGTATAGTAGGTTCCACCATTGCAGCAAATTGCATTTCATATATATATATATATATATATATATATATATATATATATATATATATATATATATATATATAATGGTTTGTGAGGGATGGGGGTCTGGAGCTCTTGGGCTCTGCTCCCCTCTAGAATGTCATGGATATACTCTTATTTGATTATTATACCAGGAACAATACCAGCCATTATCAGGTCAGTGATTACTTGTGGGGGGTGGGCAAACTGGGTGTGAGTGATCCCTGCTGAGCTCCGTATTTCCCCTCACACAGCCACAGCCCAGTGGCCTTCTTTGTTCCAGCCTTTCACACATACATGACTCTTTATCCCCTGATCTAATGCCATTTCTGTTGCTGTGACAAACACCATGAGCAAAAGCAAATTAGGGAGGAAGGATTTATTTGGCTTACACTCTCAGGTCACAGTCCATCTCTGAGGAAAGTCAGGTCAGGAACTGAAGCAGGAACTTGAGGCAGAAACATGGAGAAATGCTGCTTGGTGGCTCATTTGCAGGCTCTTGCTTAGCTAGCTTTTTCATATAGCCATGGCCATCTGCCTAGGGAATGATGTTGCCCACAATGGGCTGGGACCTCCTACCTCACAGGACAATTGAGAAATCCCTTAACTGAAACTCCTTTCTGAGATGATTCTAGGCTGTCTCAAGCTGATAATCAGAGCTAACCAGGACACTCTATTCCTTGTTGATATGACATTAAAAACACATGGCTTTAAGACATAACTATTCAAGTCCCTGTCCTTCAAGGTCTCTTATGTTACTGTTATAAAATTAAACATAGTTCAATTTTTAAATGCCCAGAGGTCTTCATGAATTTCAGTGCTTAAAATGTTTAATGTAGCTTTTAAAAGATGTTACATACTGCTTATTCCAAAAGAGAAGAGCCAAGACATGGGAAAAATCAGATCAAAACAAAAACTAAAACCCACTAGTGTAAATCCATACCCTAAAGTTCAGTGTTTGACACTGGGAACATGATCACTGTGTAGTCCTCTGGCTCCAGATCTGCCATCAGAAGTACACATAGCTTGTGTCAGCCTTCATTCCTCACCTGCTGTTGTCCTTGGTTGAACTGCAACAGTCCTGGAATCTCCAGGGTTCTGGGATCTGGGGTCTCCATTGCAACTGAGGCTACGTCCTTGCTGACAGCCTCTTTTGGACTCTGACCTTTCTCATGGTGAGAGCTGCTTACCATGATCCTTGTGAGTCTGCCAGTTTTCTAATGAACAGTTGGGTTTGATTTTCTACATCTTGAGCTCCATGGCTGCTTGAGAAGCAATTCTATTCCAGGATACTGTTTATATGAATCTGAAGCTGTTATGGATTTTCAATAAGCACATCCTTTTCATTTGTCAGTTCATCTGGTTAACAATAGTGGACATTTTTTTTTTATTTACCCACAAATTGTCAAAAGTTTTATGTACACAGGCTAATCAAGAAAATCCCTTGGAGGTATGCCCAGCATCTTGGGTTTTAGTTGATTCTAGATGCACTCTAGTTGACACTCAAGATTAGCCATCACAGGCACAAAACATTGTGCTTATGGCCAGATTTTCCTAATAAAGACATGATAACTCAAGGAAGAAATAGCTATAGTGTCTAGGACCCCAGGGGTTAGTGTTCCCTGGCTCTGAATTGACAGAACCCAAGGTTTTGGTCTAGGGCTGTCCATTGTGATAAGACCCAGTCTTGATCCCCAGAAATATCAATAAACTTCAGTTGAACATTGGTCAGTCTACTGAGTCCCTTACATGTGATTCTTGGTTTACATGAATTTTCATGTTAGCATATGATTATAGCTAGAGTTTTGTTTTGTTTTGAGACAGAGTTTCTCTGTGTAGCCCTGGCTGTCCTGTACCTCATTCTGTAAAACAGGCTAGCCTGGAACTCAAGAGATCCATCTGCCTTGGCCTCCTCAGGGCTAGGTCAAAGGCATGTGCCACCACATCCAGAGGTTTGAAGTAGGACCAGTTTAGATCCTAATCTAGGCTCTGCTGCTTATAATCATAGGCCATATATTAGTCTGTCTTCCAATAACAGAACGCTGGTAACAATCGGCATCAATATGCAATGACAGAATCTGTGTATGTTATAAAGAAAAGACTTTACTTTATCTCACACGTCTGGAGGTCCAAGTGAAGGGGTATGATGGCTCTCTTGCTGGCAGTCACAGGTGGTATTTGGATGGCAAGAGACAGGGAGCAAGTATGTCTTCTTTGACTGTTCCCTTTTTCTAAAACCAATATAATTTAATTATGGTCCTCTAACCTTATGGCCATCTCTAACTCTAATCAAATCCTATGAATACCACTTTCAAAGCCCATAGGTTTATGCAGTGTCTTGGTTTTCTTTCTGTTGCTATGACAACACATCCTGACATAATCAACTTGAAGAGAGAAAGGGTTAATTTCAGATCTCAGTTCTAGGCTACAGTTCATCCTTGTGGGAAAGTCAAGGCTTAAAACATCCAGATCATGAGCAGGGACAGATGGATGTATGACTACTTGATTGCACTTAGCTAGCTTTATCCTCTCAGACTGTTCAAGACACCCTGCCTAGGGAATGGTATCACCCACAATGGGCTGGGATTTCCTACATCAACTAACAATCAAGACAGTTTCCAACTGGCATGCCCACAAGCCAACCTGATCTATATAATTCTCCATTAAGACTCTATTCCCAAGGGAGCAGAAAGATTATAAGAACCAGAGCTGATGGATGACTATAAGAAAACATTTTTTTCAGACACAACAGTGTAGTTGAAATTATGAACTCAATGAAATTGTGACAACATGTATAAGACCTGTACAAGCTCTAGCCGGATAAAACCGCACACACGGAGGCAGGGAGGTGGGCTTACTCCTAGGTGTGGAGCTATTGGTATTTGATAGCTGTTGGGAGAGAAGAGCCAGTTTTCTTTAAAGGTGTGACCAGTGGTGAGTTGACTACACTCAGGACAGGCCTCACACCTGAGAGTATTTAGGCAAACAAGTTGAATTTAATGGTGGCAGGGTAGAGATAGTCACGAAATTGGGAAGGTCGGGAGGTGGGGGTAGATCTAGGAGGATTTGGGGTAGTTGAATATGATCAAAATATATTGTAGGAAATTCTCAAAAAATTAATAAAATATTGTTTTTGTTTGTTTGTTTTTTTAAAGAGACTCTCTTCTCAGATGATTACAGGTCACATCAAGTTGACAGGTAAATCTAACCAGAACATGCTCTCAATGGGAGTGAAATCCCAGTGCATGAACCCTGAGGGACACACTTAAATCATGTCCAATGGTTCTTGGTGGGCTGATGCGGCCTTAGCTTTTTTCTGATGTGCAAAATGGAGATAGACTGATAATACCTGTCTTGTAGGATTGTCGTGGGCTCTGTGACATCCTAAATATAACTAGCTTGATTGATAGAAGAAGCTCAGAATGTAACTCATTGCCCAGACGTTAGTAAGGAAAAAGGGCTCTGGAGAACGGCCCTGTCCCAGAGAGACCCAGAGAGAGAGGGGCTCTACAGGGATGCAGTTACCATGCCTATGAGAAGGTGCACACCCCAAGGGAGCATTGGGAAAGCAAGGGTGATTGGACTGACAGCCATCTTTCCACAGATGTCTCCATTTGTTAGTAGTCCCTTGGCCTCATGAACTGCACATGGGAGGCAGCCCAGGGGTGGGGTGAGGGCTCTGGAGAGTGGATGGGATAGTGTGTATGGAGCCTTTATCAGGTATGTGACAGATGCACAGAAGGCAGGATGGTGGGTCCTCTAAACTTGCTGGGGCTTTGGCCTTCTAGCTATGGTGATACTACACTTGGCCTATTCTATAGACCTGTTTAAGGAGCCAAGACTCCAAGGGATCATGCAGAGAGTGTATGAAGCCATGGGGCATAAACATGCTAAGGACCCCAGAGTTTCAGGCTCAGAGGGGTGGCATGCAGATGTTGACAGTATGGCAGAAATATCCACCATAGCTTCCTCCTCTCAGATATTTATGATGTGAAGACAGCATCACTACAGAGACTGCTCCTACCAAGATTTGTAAGCCTGTCCCCTTGATCCAGCAGTAAATTATAAGCTGTATACAACACACATATATGTAGTATATATATAATATGCATAATATACATTAATGTATATGTTAATACATATATCATAGAGTATAATATATAATATGTAGTATGTAATATTCTGCATATAATGTAATGTATAATATATAACATCAATTCATAATATAATATGAAGTATCTTATATATTATATAATTTATTATTCTAATATTAATACATAATATAACATTATCTTATAATATTATTTGTTATATATTATATATTAATATATCTAGATTTATATTTCTATCTATCTATCTATCTATCTATCTATCTATCTATCTATCTATCTATGGCAAGGGATTCCTGGGACAGATGCGAAGCCCCTGCTTTCTGTTTCACTGCAGCTGCCCGAGCTCAGAGGACTCCTGCCTACTTTCAGAGCCCCACTTTCACTTGGGGCTCACAGTTATCCAGGCTAGCTTTCGAGGGCTGCTCTACAGAGTGACACCACTCCAGGGTAGGGGTGACGATAGCCCGGTCAGCAGAAATGTGCTTCCTGTTTGGGGGCTGAAGCCCATCTGGGACGTAGCAGGCTTGGTTCCTTTGAGAACTGGAAAGGGACCCTGGCTTATGGTGGTGGCTGTCTCTGATGTCCCCTGGCCCTGTTGGTAGCTTACTTACCCAACCTCTACCTTCAACTTCACAGGTTAAGCCTGGCCAGCAGCCCGAGGAACTGTTAGGAGTTGGTGGGGCTGTTGAAAGGTGGGGCTTGGTGAGAAGAGGTTGGTTTGTTGGGGAAATGGACCTCAAGAGGATAACAGAACCTGAGTCCTTTCCTCTTCCTTCCTTTGTTTCTTAGCCATGGCAAAGAGAGCACCTTTCTCCACAGCTTACTCTCTGGGTCTAGCCTTGCCAGAGACCCAGAAGCAATAAAACCAAGTAACTGCAGATAAATAGACCCTCTCTCCTTGTACGTATTTCCTCTCAGAGATGGCAGGCTAGCTGTTCAGGTGTGGGTGTTGTTTGGGTGTGGGTCTCTCAGTCTGTCATGGAGGGAGGTTCCACAGAGGTTTAACTGAGGAGGGAAGGCTTACCCTGGATGTACCAGACTGAATAAAAACTGAAAAAGAAGGAAACCCACTGCTAGCTTCCATTTCTCTAGTTTCTGACTGCATGCAATGGGGCTGGTTTGAATGAATGAAGACAACTGAAATAGATTTCCATGAATACAATGTAACCATTAAAAAAACTCCATTCTCAAAATAAAAAAAGAAAGAAAGAAAGAAAAAATACTGACCCAGGCTCCTTTCTTATTTCTTTAGCCCCCCCCCACACACACACCAACACACACACACACACCCCAACACACACACACACACACACACACCCCAACACACACACACACACACACACACACACACATCAAGGATCATTTGGTAAAAACTGCGATTTGAAAAGTGTAGAGGGCTCTGCTCTCTATCAGACCACACCCCTCCCCCTCCACACACAAGGCAGAGAGAGGCTCGGGGTGCAAGGCTCGCTTTGTATCCCTGCAGAGTAGTGTATGGCTCACTTGAGTTCTGCTCTTCTAGAGGGGGCTTCTTCAACATTTTCTGCTTGAAATCTCCTTACACACGACCCTCAGGCATATAAAATAGGAGTACAAACCAGATATTTACTAATAATAAATCATAAACTTTAAAACAATTCTTTGGTATACATAAAATTGTATTTCTTAAACATGGAAAGCAATTTTGCGTAATGAGGTGGATGTGTTTATTTTTATGTAGGCAATTAAATCTTGGCGAAATGTTTGATATCGCCGGCCTTAGAGCATCTTTGGTGCTTTTCAGAGCAGATCGATGTTTTGATTTTACAATAGTCAGTGCTGAGAAAGCTGCATCACATAAATACATAGTGCAGAGTGGCAGGAGCGCGTTTGGGTCATTTCCGAAATCGCTGGAAATTCTGTCCCAATCCCAAGCAAAAAATCCATCTAATGATTATCTATGATACTCAAGTCAGTAATATTTCAAGCAGCAGTTTTTAAAATCAATCTTTCTAATGCAATACAAAGGTAATGCCGATTTGGTGCCTACCTGGTAAGGAATGATAGTAGGGAATATTAAAAATCTTTGTCTTCCATAATTAAACCATTATGTTTCCACAAGAACAGGAAAAAAAACCTACTACAATTCATAACCTTCAAGAGTGAAATCTGAGTAGAGGCATCGCCTCTGACAGTAAAGTGCATGCATGTGTTTGGAGCTGAGGCCACAGTGAACCTGCACAGGAGATCATAAGGCTTCCAGAAATAACTCAGATTCATCACATGGTCGTAATTCATTTATCTTTGGCCATTGTGCATTCAGAAACCTTCTATTGTTGCCAAAGCATTTGTAACCCCTTCATTCAGTCATCCAACCCCATGTGGGGTCTCAACCCCACAGTTTAACATTGGGTATGTGTGCGTGTATGTGTGTGTATGTATATATGTGGGTGCCGGTGGGTGTGGGTATAGGGTGTGTGACTTATCTAGAGGCCAGAGGTCAGCACACATGTCTCCTTCAACCATTCTCCACATTTTTTAAAACAACATCTATCACTGGACTAGGAAATCACTGTCTTGGGGAGCTAGCTCCTAGACTGTGCTGTCCGCCTTCCCAGCACTGCTGGATTTTTATATGCGTGCTGGGGTTTCCGGTGGAAGTGCTCAAGCGTATATGACAAGCACTTTACCCACCGAACCCTACGGTTTGAGTTCTGACTTGTCCCTTACTTCCTTGGCAGACAGATTCAAGGGTCCCTGCAGATCGTGCTTGTGCTAAGCACTGTGACTCTTCTCGGAACTTTCCGGTCTCCAAAGGGCAGGAGTGGATTTTAGGCAGATCTTTAACCCCACTCTTGTCCAAGGCCCTCTTCAGCTGGGATATGACACTGAGCATCTTAGTTTGTTTTCGCTTTCCGAGTTGCCCCCTGTCTTGCTCTTTTGCTAACTGCCCTTGTGTCTGAGTTCAAAGTCTGTGACCAATGTCTTGAAACAGCTTTCTGCCACTGTAACCAAATAACAGGAATAATTCTTTCCAAGAGGAAAGATATGTTTTGACTCAGGGTTTAGGGATGTTCCAGTCCAAGGTTGGCTGGCCCACTGCTCTGTACAGAAGCAGGAGCTCTTTCTTGGTGAGGCAACCTCTCGCTCATAGGCTAGAGATGGGAAGGGCCTGGAGTCCACTGTTCCTTTCAAGGTCAGACCCCCAGGCCTCCCAAATGGTCCATCTCCTGGAGGTTGTACACTTGTCAATAGCACCACCAAGTCTTTACCATGGACCTTTAGGGGATATTCGAGACAGAAACTAGAGCAATGAAGTGGTTCTAGAGACTTCGCTCCCTGCCCCAAGATTTCATGGTGCTAAAGATAGCATGGACTTTTACTCTACAGATTTTTTTTTTTCTCTCTGTTCCCTGAACTTCTTGAAAAGATGCTATGAAGCAGTTTTGACATAGCCCTTTCTCCAGACTTAAGTGAGCTTTGCAAATGAACTAGACCAAGGTCAATATCCCATGGCAAATTATTTCATATTCTCCCAAAAATTCTGTTGGAAGAGGTTCCCAAGCAGATTTAATTATTCATAAGATATAGCAAGTTATGAATTATGTACAGGCGATAATAAGTATCGTGGATATTTCTGATGAGGTTTTGTGCATTGTCCCTAATCTGCATTCAGGCTTTGCCTTTTAGAAAGTCCCAGAGCAGATAAACTCTGCCCAAGCCACCACACATCACCTTGATGCAATGGTTCTGAGCCAGAGTGGTTTCCCCCCTTGCCACTGGCAGAGGACACACAGCGATACCTAGAAAAGACTTGGGTTGTTATAACAAAAAAAGAAGGCTGCTCTCGGTGTCTAGGGTGTGGAGGTCAGCCCCACGTAAGACATGCTCCAACTCCAATGTCAGGTGTGGAGGAGGGAGCAACCGACCTCAGACTAGCACTGCCTCTACCGCTCCTCCTCTAGCACTGCGTCTCACCCCTTTGTGAATCTGTCTGCCAAGGAAGTAGGGGATGAGTCAAAACTCCAAGTGTAGGGTTCGATGAGTGAAGTGCTTGTCATATGAGCTTAAGGACTTCCATTAGAGACCCCCGATCCACATCGGCAGAGCCTTACATAGGCATGTCTGTGTCCGAAGTGTTTACAGAGCTCCTGTCCTGAGACACTCATCTCCTCATTTACATGGGTGATGGTACGGGAGGTGAGAGACCAGCCAAGGGAGTATTCGGAGCCATTTGGAGCAGAGGAGCTTGACTTCCGCCAAGCCCAGGAGGCTTCTGGAAGGACATGATGGACAGAGATGGGTGACCTCAGTACTGGGAGGTACTCCAGGCTGAGGGATGGCATATGCAGAGAGGTGGTCCAGGTGCTTTGGGCTTTGAATCTTCAGCTGTGTCCCTAAATTCTAAATTGAGCTTTGTTTCCTGTTGTCTAAGAGGTTTTAAAGCATTTGGAGAAATTGTCATTGGTGCTGTGATAGCCCTAGGGACCCTGAGAAGCAGGACAAAGGCCTTCCTGTTGATGTCAGGCTCCTTACCTGACACACGCTACCCTCACCACTGAAACATAATCAGGAAGGGGGCTTCCTGCACTCAGCCTGTTCTTGGTATGGAGGTCCTCTTACCATCTCTCAGAGCAGTTTTGGGGGAGAAAATGGAATTACCACATTCTAAAATAGATTTTAGATCTATAACCCAAAACTTCTTAGCAGCTTAATTCACAGCCACTAAAAGGCCGAGGCAATTCAAATGTCCATCAGTGAGTGGGTGGGTAAAGAAAATGTGATGTATGTATGGTATGGGCCATTTGCTCAGCCTTGGGGAAAAAAAAAGTCCTGTCATGGGCTATGTCTTAGTCAGGGTTTCTGTTCCTCACAAAACATCATGACTAAGAAGCAAGTTGGGGAGGAAAGGGTTTATTCAGCTTACACTTCCATACTGCTGTTCATCATCAAAGGAAGTCAGGACTGGAACTCAAGCAGGTCAGAAAGCAGGACCTGATGCATAAACCATGGAGGGATGTTCTTTACTGGCTTGCTTCCCCTGGCTTGCTCAGCTTGCTCTCTTATAGAACCCAAGACTACCAGCCCAGGGATGGCACCACCCACAAGGGGCCCTCCCGCCTCGATCACTAATTGAGAAAAATGCCTTACAGCTGAATCTCATGGAGGCATTCCCTCACCTGAAGCTCCTTTCTCTGTGATAACTCCAGCTTGTATCAAGTTGACACACAAAACCAGCCAGGACAGGCTATCATGTAGTTTGACCTGGGGATCTGTGGGACCATATGCCCAACAAAATAAGCCAGTCACCAAAGGACAAGTCCTAGATGATGAATCTTCTGTGGGCTTCCTAAAGTAGTCACTTTCAGAGACAGGAGTAGATGGTAGGTGTCAGGAGGCCTGTGGTGGAGCAAGGAGAGGTGGTTTCAGTGAGTGGAGCTTCTCTTTGGAAGATGGTCATTTTGTCTGTTTGTTTTTGTTTTCAATGACTGGAGGTTACGTACAAGTGAAATGAATGTTCACTGAAAAATGGTCACACTGGGAAAGTTGAAGTTGAAGTACTTTACCTTAATCTATTTTAAGGAAAGGTAATTACTTGTGGTGGGGAATGAGAGCATGATATCTGCAAACAGAAGGGCTCGCTGGCCTTCGCTTAGGTGAAAGGGAACAAGAATAAAGGGGGCAGACTGCAGAGTCTCCGGACAGCGGAGGAGAGCGGTGTCCTGGTGGAGGGGCTGTGAGGGTGAAACTTGGAGCTCATCACATCCTGGTGGAGACAGTGATGGAGTCAGGGAAGGGCAGCTTGTGGAAAGGCACTGACTGGCTCGTTTGCATCTGAGGAAGTTTGCAGGAGGAAAGAGATGGTGGTGATTGGGAGATAGGCCGTTAAGAGGGGATACTATAACCCTTCTATGACAGGGATGGGGAGGGAGCTAGCTACTCCACCTAGAGTGGAGGAGTGGGGTAGGGAAGAGGCAGCTGGCTCTGTGCTGCCGCCTTATGTTGTGTTGGGTGAGGCAGGAAAACTTGAGCAGGTTCTGTTTCATGAGGGTCCCATTGGGTGCCAAGAGCTGTCTTCTCTGCCTGAGGGGTTGGGTTTATACATTTGATCTGAAGGCAGCTGGACCTGAGACATGGATCTGGGACCCTGTGTACACTGATATGAGCGGGAGCTGTAAGCAGGAGGAAGTGACTTTGGGGTGTTCATTAAGCAGCTGGTTGGGCCCTGCGCCTGGCCCTGCAGAGTATTCAGGCTTTCATTTAGCCACAGGCCAGGTGATCATGTGACAATCTCATATGGACCTGGCTGGGAATGGAACTGAGATATGAGCCCTGCTAGACTCCACGCACACCCAGCCAACAGTTACTTCCCAGAGGTCAACTTCGGGACAGCCACAGCCCATGAAGACCCAACAGAACTTAAGTGTGGGGTTCACAGAGCTTATGGCTTCTCCATAATATGTTGTGTCCCCCTGAGAGTAAAACACTGCAGGGCCCATGGTCAAGGTCTTCCTGGGGTGTGTCTGGAGTCAAATCTGAGCCACTCACAAGCACAGAATTCAGCTGCTCTGTGAATGTCCTTGTTGCCAAAACTCTTACCAAGAAGTTGGCCCTGGTTAACTGTAACTTGGGGCATTTTTAGTCTCATGAATCCAGAATCCCTAGATGAATTAAGCTGAGGAAACCCATTGATTCAAAGCTCAGAATCCTTGGGAGGCCAGAAAGTTCTGGGGCGGGGAACCCAGCCAAGAAACTATGCTTGGTTGATGGGTCAGCAGAAATAGAAGCGGGGTGATAGCCAGGATCCCCAAGAGCCTTCAGGCTTCTAAGAGAGGTCACAGAAGATTGCTATTGACCGCCATGGTTTGCTGTTCCTTCCTCCTGCTAGCAGGCTAGCCATCCTTCCAACCCTTCCGTGCTGGGGAAGGAGAGAGTTACTTGGATTGCAACATTTGTATCAGGAAACACTTTCAGATGCTTCCCGGGGTTGCTCAGTGTGGTGGTTTGTATATGCTTGGCCCAGGGAGTGGTGCTATTAGGAAGTACAGCCTTGTTGATATAGGTGTGGCCTTGTTGGAGGAAATGTGGGGTGAACTTTGAGACTCTCCTCCTAAGCCATTTGGGAGCCAGTCTTCTGTCTGTCTTTCGATCAAGATGTAGAATTTCGGCTCCTCCAGCCCCATGTCTGTCTGGATGCTGCCATTCTTCCCACCTTGATGATAATGGACTGGACCTCTAAACCTGTAAGCCAGTCCCAATTAAATGTTGTCCTTTATAAGAGTTGCCTTGGTCACGGTGTCTCTTCACAGCAGTGGAAACCCTAACTAAGACAGTCAGGAGCCCCTGGAAGGAGGCAGACAACCAGAGTGATAGCCTCTCTCTTCCACAGTTGCTGCCATGTAAGGCTCCAGGGGCAAGACGTGGTCTTCTTTCTCCTTCCCCTCTGAGCTAATCCCTCTGAGAGAGTTAACTGCTCATAATCTCCCATCTGTTTGGTTTACCTCAGTCACTGTGACAGGGGTGAGGAGGCACTCCACTGTGTTAGAGTGAAGCTGGAACATGGTCACCAGATGGTGAATTCTTCACTCTTCTTACCCTGTGCTGCATAGTGAAGGCTGAAGGAGCAAACACTACAGATCAGGCCACGTGGCCGACAGGCTGCATTTTCTCAGTGTCGCTCATGAGCAACAGTGGGAGGTGCCAGCTCTCTGAATACTGGCTGTTGTCTCAGTGGCATCTGTAGAAGATGCCCTTGGCCCTCTGGGGCTAGGAAAGAGTGTCTTGAGTGTTGTAAATATGCCTTACTACAGACTTTCTTCATATATTAATCCAATGGGAGAAATAGTATTCCAATCCCAAGATGTGGGTTTTGGGGGTGAGTGGTACTATTAGATGTAAAGATAACTCTACATGGGGACACTTGGCAGAGGCAGTGTTCTGTGGGGATTGAGATCCCACAATCAATTTCTCTCTCTCTCTCTCTCTCTCTCTCTCTCTCTCTCTCTCTCTCTCTCTCTCTCTCTCTC
>NC_034608.1:40972486-40978243 GCF_900095145.1 Mus pahari
TCTCTCTCTCTCTCTCTCTCTCTCTCTCTCTCTCTCTCTTTCTCTGCACCATGTTCCATTCAGGCAACCAGGGTTACATGAAACCCTGTCTCAAAAACCAAACCAAACCAAGCAAAACCAAAAAATTACAAAGTACCCTTAAATGTAAACAGATTTTTACAGGGTTGTCATTGTCCCTCCAGATAAAGGTGATTTCAGAGTTCTGTCCAAGGGCTGTGAGGTGGCTCAGTAGATGAGCCTGGAGATCTGAGTTCCATGCACGGGACCCACATGCTGAGAGCCTTCTGATCACCAAGTGTGCCTGGTGGCCTGTGCACACCTACACACCACCCACCTCCCCAACAACGCCCCCCTCCCCATCTAACTTGGTAATTGTCCTCCTAGGCATGTTGTGCATGTAAATATTGATTTGTGACCAAAATGAACTGCAAAAGGTAGTGCTAAGTAATGCAGTTGGTTTCCATATTAACAACTAACTCACATCAACACTGTTGGCCTTAAACCTTGTTTCTGCAGTCTTGGCTCTGGGTTGCTTAAGGCCTTGCTGGAGCAACAAGCAGACTGGCTGGTGAGAACCCAGGCCACTCTGCTGAGCGTTGATCAGAGGTGGGCGCCAGGCTTAGCTGACATTGGTTCTGTTCTACGGTAGCAGTATCATGAGTAGCTAGCTGCTCAATGGGCAGCGCATTCTTCCTTTTGCTTTTTGTTGTTGGTGGTTTGTTTTTGTTTTTGTTTTTGTTTTTGTTTTTGTTTTTGTTTGAGACAGGGTCTCTCTGTGTAACCCTGGCTGTCCTGGAACTTGATATGAAGGCCAGGCTGGCCTTGAACTCACAGAGACCCTCCTGCTTCTGCCTCCCAGTGCTGGGATTAAAGGTGTACACCACCATGCCTGCAATTTCAAATTTCTTTGATAATATAAACAGATTCTAATCATGAAAATTTAAACTAGTGACATGTATGGTTTGACATGTAAAGAGTGATAGTTTTCTGTATTGTGGTTTTTTTCCTTCTACTCAGTGTCTAGACTTAACTTTTTTTTCTCTCTCTCTTTTTCTGTCTATTGCTTTTCCCCTTCGTTGTCTTAAAATAAATGTTCTCACTTAAAAAAAATAAACAAACACATCCCCAGCCTCTTGTCTTTCAGAAGTTGGGTTTAAAGCAAGGACTGGAGGTGGAACCCAAGACTGAGTAGACAAGGCGGGTGTTGGCTACCAAGCCACAACCTATTCCGTATCTGCTCCAGGCTGTTAGAGATGATGAACCACCAGTTCTATGTTCAGCACAGAGGAAGGGACATGGTGAGCCCTTCTACTCACTCTCAGCACAAGGCCGGGAGTTGCCCTTGCCTTTAACGTTTCATTGGCCTGTGTCTGTCCCAGATCTCTCCGTGACATGCATCTGAGCTTCGCCCCAATCCTGTGACACAGTTTGTTAATAAGGAAACCAAAGCTCAGAAGGTTGAATAACCCGGTCTAGGCCGATGATAGACTCTCCAGCCTCCTGCATGCTAGGCCAGCTGTATTCCCGACCCGAGTCTCCTAAGAAGGCATGCTACTAAAATAAAAAGTGACCAAGGAAATTGGTGAGCCAGGCCGTGGTTGAGAGGTGACATCTGCCTTCGGTGTCCAGATGCCAGCCTCAGGGAGCGTCTCATTGATACACGTTATGTAGAGGCCTTAGAGTTCCTCCGGAGTTCGTCTCTGGTACAGCGCATGGATTTGGCCATCTCAGCTGAACTTGGAGAAGTCTGATGGCCATGGGGCTAGGGATAGGAAAGGCCAATGGCCCCATGTAAGAATTGCAGCTAGAAGAGCAGCGGGGTGGGGATTCCCACACCAAAGCTGTATCTCTCACAAGACCCCAGTGAAGAGTAATCTGCGGTGGACCACAAAGTTCCCTGCACGGAGGGGCAAGTTGGGCCTTGTTTACTGCACGGCCCCTGGGTTATCTCCTCATTCTCTGAGTGTATATTCGGGTTACACTTTGCACACCTTGGAACACACCACCTGGGATTATAACAGACTGAAAGCGTGCTCAGCGACCGCTGCCCAGCCTGGAGGAGAGCCTCGCACAGACACGCTCCCCTACTGCTGCCCCGCTGGGGGAGGGCTTCATACAGGGTGCGGTGATGCCCTGTCTGATCGGCTGCTTCTACTTCTCCAGTAGCAACTGCCAGAGAGCTTGTCCTCCTTTCGGTCCTTGAGGGCCTTGGCTCCTGTGGATGTCCAGATGAGCAGTGGGTACAGAGGCCCCTGCTACTGTTCCTGTCTCTCACTGCACTGTTTCCTGATTGAGATGGTTAAGGATAACTTGGGGAGACTGAAAATCTCTGGGAGATTAATAAAGCAGGCCTTCCCAACTTGTTGAGTGCATCTCCAGAGGATTAAATAGTAAGGGTCTGATCGAATAAATGGATTAATCTACTAATGGGTTCAATATTTGATGGACTATAGTGAGGTGGAAAGTGGGGCCTGGTTGGTGGAAATAGGTCATAAGGGTCAGCGGGGGACGGACACTCCAGGGCTGTATTTCACTCTGGTCCTCTTGCGTCTCCATTGTCCTTCCTGTGTGCTATGATGCAAATTTCGCTGCCTTGCCTTGCCTGCCATTACAGGCAGAAACCTCTCACACCAAGATTGAAGAGCGTCTTTCTTTCCATCCGTTGTTTCTGTTGATAACAATAAAGAAAAGCTTTACGATCCAAGGGAAGGGATGGCCGAGGCTAAAATAACAGGATTTTTGTAAGGCAGCCGTTGGACCCTGCGCCAAGTGAGGGAAGGTGTACTGTCTGCCTTGCAGTTTGCTGCTGGCAGCTCTGCACCATGGCTTTGGAAGGCGGCTCACTGGCTCTCCAGAGGCGTTCCTAGGGATAAGCAAGCTCCTGGAAAGCCTGTCCAGTCTCACATCATTTCCTTGGGTACCCTGAAACGGTTCTAGCCCAGAGGAGCTCTCATGCTCCTGTGACTTCTTTACTATTGGCTTTCCCCCATATTTGGAGAAGACGTTGACTGTAAAGACATTCCCCATTCTGCATCTCCGTTTTCACCTCTTTGTAGCAAGCTTCACAGCACCTTTATAATTTTGGGATGCCTTATGCCTTCCCCTTCCCCATATTTTAGAACTGGAGCCAGAGGCTCAGAGGGGTTGAGGACCTTCTCGGGAATTACCTTTCCGCCATACTCCACAGCCTGGAGCTCAGCCCTTAGCCCCCAGGCATCCCACAAACACACTGTTAATATTGATTGCTTACTGGCCTTCGCTGTGCCGGGACTGCACCATTCCCTGGGAAGGGCTGACCTGGCACTTCTTGGTAAACTGGAATGCCAATGAACCCCAGGCACAGAGCTGTGCAAAACCTGGGTAGGATTACACAATTTCCTCAGACGCAGCATCCTGGCGAGAAGGTCTGTCCAACGTGGAACATAAATCTTGAGCTATTCTTGGCCTGCAAAGACAAGATTATAATGATCTGATTCCTCTGGGCTTTGGACATCGAGCAGAGTTTTAAAATGTCCATCAAGAATACAGACGCATACTTCCATATCAGGGCCCTCCCTCTCTTTTATATCATAAATGTTTGAGCAGATTCATCCTGTAGCCTTCTTCTCTGCTGAAGGGAGAGTTTGGAAGGATGCCCTCACTCTCCCTTCCCCTGTCTGAGGAGGGCTCTCTCCTCAATTATGAGCCAGCCCATGGCATCAGAGGTCAAAGGAAGAATGACAATTTTCTTAACAACTCAGACAGCAGGTACATCAGTGCTTTTAGTTGGTTGGGGCCAGTAAAACCTGCCAAACTGCTTCTGTTTTACTCATCGGAGAACCACTGATCAGACTTCCAAAGCTCTAGTCCCTGGGAGGTGGGAAGACAGGCAGCCTATAGCCCTATACTGTAGCCATTGTGCAGATAGTTTAATTCTTGGCAACACTAACCCAGGAAGAAATCAATGAATCAATAAGTGTTTATCGAGCGCGCAGTCTGCAACTGTCAAAAAAAGAAGCCATTAAGGCAATATGGGTTTAAGAAACTTGACTCTCGTCAGAGAGCCAAGGCCTGGGAAAATTCTTGAAGGTGCCATTGGGTCTACTCACCTCCTACCAGCCGTCCCAAGGGGCCTTCCATTCCCATCATGCTTTCTCCTCTTTTTCTTTCTTTCTTTTCTTTGTCCCTCTTTTTGAGCAGGCCCCCACTCTAGCCTATTCTGGTGATCTGTCCCAATGTTCCTGCATCTCTCTCTTGAGTGCTGTTGTCTAATTTCTAAGTCTTGCTCACCCCTCCACCTCATTAAAAAAAAAAAAAACTCTTATTTTTCTTCTGTTGGTGTTAGTGTGCTGCAGTTGAGCTGGGTTTAGAGAAAAGGCTCATAGCCTCATTTCTATCAATGACTATTAACCTAGAATTTCTGCACTCTAGGGAGTCTCTGAATAACTCTCAATAAAGTTCCCCTTTGAAATTAAAGTAAAATGTCCTAGTGCACGTTTTCCCTGGGAGAGAGAAGAGATCCATGGCTTCTATCCCTCTCTCAAAGATATCTACAACAAAAAAACTTGAAGGCCCAACTCTGGGAAAAAAAAAAAGAAAAGAAAAAAGATTTCAAAGGAAATATTACCCGTGCACCTCTGATGGAAAGACCCCCATTGTACTGACTGGTTTTGTGTGTCAACTTAACACAGGCTAGAGTTATCAGAGAGAAAGGAGCTTCAGTTGGGGAAATGCCTCCACGAGATCCAGGTGTAAGGCATTTTCTCAATTAGTGATCAAGGGGGGAGGTCCCCTTATGGGTGGTGCTATCTTGCCATAGTCTTGGTTCTATAAGAGAGCAGGCTGAATAAGCCAGGGAAAGCAAGCCAGTAAGTAACATCCCTCCATGGCTTCTGCATCAGCTCCTGCTTCCTGATCTGCTTGAGTTCCAGTCCTGATATCCTTTGGTGATCAACAGCAGTATGTAAAGTGTAAGCTGAATAAACCCTTTCCTCCTCAACTGCTTCTTGTTCCTGATGTTTGTGCAGGAACAGAACCCCTGACTAAGACACCCATCCTGGGTGCTTGACATTGATATTTCTAGTGCTAAGGAGCACGTAGGCAGAAGTTTCCTTGTGCCCTTTGTCTCTCTGTCTGTGGACTGCAGCTTCTAAGCCCATCCTGCACTGGGTGATGGATTGGATGTGACAGAGGTAGGTGGTCCAGGAGCCTCTTGGCCAGGACAGATTCTGAGCGTGCTCCCAAGTTAACGAACGCATTCTGTTATTTTTGCTGGTGCCAGGGGAGAGGAGGGCAGGAAACAGCCAGGCTGCAGGGCACACGCTGAGCACGGTCCTTACTGCCAGGACCGTCATGATCAGAGTGACGGAAGCAGTGGCTTATCCTGAGTTGGCAGAGACCATCTTCCTGACTTCGAGTCTTCCAAGTAATTGCCAACGTGGCTGGAAAAACAAAACAAAACAAAAACAAATAGATCCTAAGTGCCCCATGGTCTCCTCCACTCCCCCCCCCCCGCTTTTGAATTGACCAGGACTTGTGCAACAGACTCTCTGACTGAGTTGTCTGAGATGTTAGCCACAGGAAGATGGTGGCTGCCGCACAGTACTGCACCTTCTATGTGGGCACATTCTAAGGAGGAGTTTGTGGGCTCTGGAGACTTTATCAACTCTTTTTTTTAAAAGAAGAAAGAAGAAGAAGAAGAAGAAGAAGAAGAAGAAGAAGAAGAAGAAGAAGAAGAAGAAGAAGAAGGAGGAGGAGGAGGAGGAGGAGGAGGAGGAG
>NC_034608.1:40978323-41024101 GCF_900095145.1 Mus pahari
AGGAGGAGGAGGAGGAGGAGGGGGAGGAGGAGGAGGAGAAGGAGAAGGAGAAGGAGAAGGAGAAGGAGAAGGAGAAAGTGGATGAGAAACGGCTAGGATTTCCAAGTGTTTTGTGTCAGTCTGACTTTGGTAGTCAAGCATTTTGGTTTCCCACGTCAGTGAATCTTATTCATTTATTTAATCAGTTATGCGTTCATTCACTGATCCATATATACAGCCAGCAGAACATCTATTGGTCCACCCATCCATTCAGATGTCTGTGTGATCCTCTGTTATCTGCCCATCTAATACATCTATCTTGACCACTAGCTGGGAGTGCGGCTATGAATGTGGCTCTGGGTCTCGATCAGGGCTCCTCACTCTGGATGTGCACGTGAGTTATCCAGGAATTTTGTTATGAGCAAAGCCTGAGTTATGTGTGAGAAACAGGGCCATGCATTCTGCATTTTTATCACTTAAACCTTACCTTATGTGTGTGCATATATGTGCCACATAATTCATGTGGTGGCAAGAGACCAAACCTACTCCATCTTAGGACCGGCCTCCATCTTAAGAGAAGCTTGACCTAAGGCTGAACCCAGGCTGCACCCAAGTACCAGGAAGGGCCCCATGACTTGTCCTTGGCCCATACCCCAGAGTTACTCCCTAGCTACTTCCTAGCAACAGTCAATCAAAGATTAGTCTGGTTGTCTCAGGTGTACTTACAGACCGTTTCTGATTGTTCATGGTTTTGCTTCAGAGCACCCACCTGTCGGCTTACAATAGGCATACAATGAGATGCTTGCCAGGCTGAAACCCGCTTGCTTGCTCACCATTTCCTATAAAGCTTTGTCCTGCTGAGAGCTTGGGGCTTCGCCCTCCTGTCCTGCTGTGTCAGAGGAGACAGTGGTGTTGCTCAAGCTTGAATAAAGACCCTAGTGCTATTGCATCAGAGTCAGCTCCTTGGTGGTCTTTTGGGGTTCATGAACGCTTCCTAGCACAACAGAGGTCAGAGGGCAACATGTGGGAGTTGGTTCTCTCCTTCTACCATGTGGCCCCTAGGCATCAGACTCGGGTCATTGGCTTGGCTTGGTGACAAGTACCTTTACCCACTGAGCCATGCCACCTGTACCTGCTCTGCATTTTTAAAGCACACAGAGGTGACAGTGGCAGGAACTTCTAGTTCAGCTAGACACTTTGAGGAGACGGGGCTGGGTGGAGCCCGTCACCTTTCTTTATCTCGGCATTGTTGAATGAACCCTTTGATGTTATACAGCATCCATGTAAAGCCACTTTCAAAATGCAGACGGCTCTTCTCAAATAGAATCCTTGACTTTGAAAGCTGTCCTCTGCTGGGCCCCATCATTTAGATGACATAGGCAACGGTTTGCTTGGAGTCTTCTGGCTCAGTAGCTGCCCTAGTGGGATTGGGACTGAAGTGGAGCTTGATAGCTGCCAGAAGATTCTAAATGCCTCACTAGAACAGGTGGCCACACAGTGACTCTCCTTCCAACCTTCCTGTTGGTTGCCAGCTTTTATATGAAAGATGCCTTTCTCCCGAGAGGGCCTGGAACCTACCACCCCACCCGTCAAGGCACAGAAACCCTCAACCCGGAGGTGTGGCTTTGCTATTTAACTAATTGGTGAGATAGGAAGCCATAGTAATACTTAAGTGTGTGGTCCAAGAGTAAGTACTCCATTAGCCCGATAAGGAAAAGCATTTCTGTCTTTTCTCAGGAAATTGCTGTACTTTATGCTGAGCTATGTCGATCGGAGTAGCCCTTCATTAGCTAATACATTACTGAAGTGAGGCAGTGCCCCAATGTGTTCACACCCATCTTTCCACAGACATGTTACTTGGTGGTAAGGGTGGAGCGGGAGGGGATCGAATTTTGAGAAGAAAGGCTATTAAAATTAAAACAGCCTTGAGTTTTCGAAAGTAGCTCATCAATAAAGCCTACAGCTAATCAATACTAGCATTTTAAGTTGAAAAATTACCTAGAGGAGGAAAAGCCTTGGATGTCCAGGCCCTGGACACCTCGGGCATCGTCTGTCAACCTTGTCAGAGCAGTTTTGAGTTTGCAGTCTCACCTCACTGTCTTGCCTTTGCAATGCAGAAATTTCCAGAGTTTATTTGGCGTGTACAGAAAAGACACTTTAAGTAAAGATGGCAGAACATTTTTTTTTTTTTTTGAGTAAATCATTTTTTTTTTTCTTCCCGGCAAACCCCGACTCTCTTTGGCATGTCAGTATCAGGAGCAAAGCCAAAAAGAAAAAAAGAAGAAAAAGAACACTGTTTTGTTCTCATAAATTGACAATAGTCATGTTCCTGAAAAGTTGAGTGCCAAAGGAATTTTTGGAAATCGAGTCTCATTCTTAAATGTGCTAGGGAAATCCCTCGGTTGTAAAAGCTGGCTGCCTTTTGCCTGATTAAACTCCTTTGCTCTCTTACTCTTTTTGCATTTGAAGCTACTTTGGATTTTCTTATGTGGAATGGGCCGAGAGTAGGGACTGCCTCTGGGCCACGAGCTGAAGGGCCGTGGATCCGCAAGTCCACATCACCACTGGCTGGAGGCTGGGAGGTTATTCCTGAGAATCAATGCCAGATGTAAGGAAGTACTGCAGCGCCCATCTTCAGGGAAGCCCTTCAGAGACTGGGGAAGACATCTATGTTCTTGGGTGAAATCGGTCAGGGCCGTGCTGACTAGCTGATTCCTGCCTCAGCCGCCACAGCTGTCTCATCCTAGATAATCCTTCAGTTCCCATGAGCCCAGGCTCTCCCCGGTTCCCTTAGCAGAGGCTGGCCCTAAAACAAGATTTACAGGGCAACAGAGGCTGCTGGGTACGTGGGGGCCACTCTAGGACACACTATTGGCACAGAGCTTGTCACCAAGTCAACCTGAGGTTCCCCTGGCACCCCCTCTTTCCATTCTGCTCTTACCCCCACATTGTGCCGCGTCAGTCATGCTGTGAGCTCGTGGCTTTCATTTCCGGGAGCTCATGCAGGGCACAGCAGCCTGAGTACAGCCCTCACTGTGCAGGAAAAGCAGATGTGGAAGTCAGGGAGGCTGTCTAAGAACCGTATTTACTTTGGGTGATATATACACTCCAGCTCTTTGGTGGAAGTCAGAGATAACCATCAAGAGTCAGATCTGTCCTTTCTACTGTGGGGACCCTATGTTGTCATTCTTGATGGTAGGTGACTTTACCCACTGAGCCATCTTGCAGGCTAGAAGGTTTTGTGTCTAGCTCTGACTCTGTGTTCCCTTCTGGGCAAATGGATGGGCAATGACTTGGGGCACTCAACTCTCCTTCTGACCCAGTGTCCGTTCTGTGGTTCTTGATGGGCAACCACCTTGTGCTCTGTGTATTTACACTCCTAACTGTGCCTGACTCTATCTTCCCAGTTAGGCATCTGAACTTGTGTGAGTCAGCTTTCCATTATTATGACAAAATACTGAGAAAACTTATAAGGCAGAAATAAATTAATTATAATATGACATATATTATAATAATGTTATACTATATTTAATATAATACATAATAAATATATTAATTATAATATGACACATATTATATTATAATATAATGTTATGCTATATTTAATATAATATATAGTAAATATGTTAATTATAATATGACACATATTATATTATAATGTTATACTATATTTAATATAATATAATATAATAATAACTTTTTCTATTATATCATTTAACATATTACAATTATATAATTATTATATAAGTATAATTGCATAATATATAATATACAATAATAACATAATAAAATATATATCATATTTTATAAAACATAGTATATTCTGTAATATGTCTACTATAATATATAATAATTATAATTAATTTTATATAATTATATTTTATAATTAAATATAGTATTATGATATGTTATAATTAAATATAGTATTATGATGTGTTATATATAACATATACTATATATGTATAATTATACATATTTATACATATGTATAAATATACAGTACATCATGGTGGTGGTAGGTGACAGTGAACAGTGCTCATCTCCCGATGGCCACGAGGCAGAGAGAATGGGAAGGAGCTGGAAACCAACATCCCCTCCAGTGGCTCCCACTCGCGAGTGTCCTAAGTCTTCATCACTAGGCTTCGCCTCTTATGTTTCCCCTACCTCTCCATAGTGCACGGGCTGGTGGTTAACCCTTCAGCATGGTCTTTGCAAGGTGGGGGGGGTGTTCAATGAAGATACAGAACATAGTAGGTCTCACAAACCGACTGGTTGTTCTACCTTACTATGTCCCAATTCATAGGTCTTCTCAGCAGCGAACAGGAAGGGTGATGATCCAGCAGCTCCTTCCTTTCTGAAAAGGAGGCATTACAGACAGCACCTGGATGTGTTGTTTGCAGCTCCTGGAGCTGGGCAGGGCTTTGTAAGGCTGTGAAGTGACTGAACCGTGGGGACATTTGTAGCTTCAGGGCCTTTCCGTGCCTCCAAGTGGAGAGCCATCTGCAGGGACAGAGGGAGAGGAGCAGGCAGAACATGCTCTCCAGCACCATTTGAGGCTGGAGCTGTGCTATGCTTTGTGCTGACTTCACTTTAAGAGAACCCTGTATCTAGATCTGAAGATTTAGATGTTGGCTGCAGGGTGCCGCGTGGCCAGCACTACCCCGCTCTGTAACTCTCCTTTCTCTGCTTTTCTCAGGGGGCTGCCTGGTGAAACTGGGTCTTGAATAGGCTATCTCAGAGTGATGTCCTCAGCCCCAGACCTGGATCAGGAGGGCAAACTCTGTAGGACTTTGGGATCCAGCCTTGGGCAACTGCCCTCCTGTCCCCAAACCATAGCCTGATGTAAAATGGAGAGAATAATTCCTGGCTTTCCGTAGAGAAGGCACAGACGCAAGCCGGTTACACAAGATGACCCCAAGGGGCAGTGCATTCAGATGTCTTCAGGTTTGTGCGATCTAGTCATATGCTCAGAAAGAATGAGATGACTTTGTTTAGCCCAAAGGGGTACACTCAAGACCACTTCCAGTGTCCTGCATGGTTTTATAAGATAGTGGTCCCACTGGAGAATCTTAGGGCAGGGGACAGCCTGTCCCTGACTAGGTAGCAGGCCGAGTGGTAGCTGCTGAAAAAGAGGGGCCAGGACCTCACCCCAGAATGAGTGTTAATGTAGAGTGAAGGTGTGAATCCTTCATGCTTAGTACCGCCCTTGGGAGCTATTTGTAATTAAGCCAAGATCACCTCAAGATTATACCTCATTTGTAAGAAGTTGCTCTGGGGTGGAGACTTGATGGTTGTGTGTAGAGAAGCACTGGATGCTTTTAAAAAAAAATGCTTGTCTTATGTATTTGTTGCAAAATAATGTATATTGTAGTTCCGTCTTTTAAATAAAATAATAAATCAGATAACTATTCATGGAGAGAATATGCACACAAATTATATGTACAGAGGTGTGTTTTCCTTTTATTGCTGTGATAAAACACCATGACCAAAAGCTACTTGAGGAGGAAAGGGTTTATTTCAGCTTGCAGTTATAGTCACCATAAATGGAAGTCAGGACAAAAACTCAAGGTAGGGACCTGGAGGCGGGAATGGAAGCAGAGGACACGGAGGGGTTCTACTTACTGGCTTGCTTTTCCTGGCTTACTCCACTTGCTTTCTTAAATAACCTAGGACCACCTGGCCAGGGGTGGCACTGCTCAAAGTGAGCTGTGCCCTCCCACACCAATCATGAATGAAGAAAAGGCCCTGCAGATTTGCCTACAGGCATTTTCTTAATTGAGGTTCTTCCCATGGAACTGTAGTTTGTGTTAAGCTGACAAAACAAAACAAAACAGACCAACACATCGGATATGTGGTGCTTGGCTGTAATCCCAGCACCTGAGAGGATTGCAAGTTCAACGTCATCCTGGATGACATAGTGATAAACTATCTCTAAACCAAACTAACATGTGTCACTGGTCACTTGGGGAGACTGAGCTAGGTGTTAGGTGGTTTAAGAAGGTTTTCTCTGTAATATTTCTGTTTTGCGCAGGCAGAGCAGGGGCTGTGTTCTCCGAATCTCCCCGTCTTATCCTCAGTGACCTGTCATGGGATTGGTGTGGGAGCTCAGAAGTTCTTAGTCTAGTCTTGACTCCATCAGTAACCCTCCGAGCCATCCCTTTGCCAGAGACACTGAGAAGATAGGATTCTTGGCCTCTGTTGCATCTGCCTTGTACCTAGCTCTGTCCAGTGAACTGTGTGGAGTGCGATATGAAATTGGAGCAGGTACCACTTCATTCCTCAGGCAAACAGTAGAGATAACAGTGTCCTTGGGAGATAGACACATGAGAAGCCTGCTGGCTCATGCGGAGCTGTGACCTATACAGGAAACAGTGTGTTGTTGTTTTGGGGGGAGGGTCATAGGTTATTAATCTAGATTCATTTAATTACCTGCCATTTTTTCTCTTCTACTTTTGAGTTTGTGGTTCAGGCCTATGACCATCTAAATCTCAGTCTCTTCCGTCTACAGTGGGGAAAAAATAAATCACATGATTTAGCCTTTTGCAACCTCAGGTGGTTGTGTGTGAAAACCAGAAGGAGATGGATTATGAAGCCGCAGCATGACCGCTGAGGGCAGCGGAGAACCTTAGGCCTTTGGTGAAGAACTATCAGGAGGGTGTGACTTAACCGTTTGCTGGGTGGATGGGGACTTGTCTAGAGTGCTTGCCACCTCTTCTCCGAGTGCAATACCACCCATGGTTAGGTAAGGATGGATTCCTGAGATCAACTCACTGCAGGCTGGTAAGAACTGGCTCTGTTTTGCAGACTGGGCCACTGTCCCCACCAACACAAAAACTTGCACGATAAGCAGTAATTAAGAAATGCTTTGCCCTTGGCCTCTGTTCCTGGGATGAATGCCAAGAGCTGCCTGCCTGCAAGAGTGGCTCAGATAAGGACAGGTGACATGTACCTGCACGTGTTTGCGCTTGCTCCTGGCCCTGCCATCTAGCACACCTTTCTGAGGGTGAGCATGGCTGGAAAGGGACTCGTAGGGCACAGTGAGAAGTCTGCCCACTGAATCAGTGTGCCAGCAGGAAGGGCAAACATGGCCATTGGAAGATTACTGTCTCAGAGGCAGGATGCTCGGGCCAAAGCTGGCCATGCTACAGCCCTCTTCTGAGCCTGTTTTATCCTCCGTGTAAAGGTCTGTAAGTGGGGTCTGGTATGTCCAATCACAGACGCTGGGGATACTGTGTTATCCATCACTTTGCTCATGAGGCTTCAGTTATCATGGGTCCTTTCAGTCCTAAGCCTTCCAGTCTACAGAGAAACACCCAGAAATCTAATTGAAGAGAAGCGGGAGGGTGAGACGAGAGTGTGGAATAGAACTAGACTTTGGGTGACCCTGCTACACCAATACTTTGCACATCTCTGTGTAATCTATGTATCAAGACGTACTTCTGCATATGGAAGCTTAAAATTGTTTTTGGTATTTAAGAAAGCAGTGGGAGGGAAGAGAGGACCAGATGGAAAGGAGCAGAAAGACACATCTCCTCTCCTTTACTCTTGGTCAGACAATCTTCCTGGAAGGCATAATTGATGCACATCTATTCAAATGAGCTGGTTTCCTGGAGTTCACCATTTCTCCTGTCTCCACTTACAGGGCTAGTGAGCCACATCTACAAAGCAGAAAGGAGCAACTCACTGTTTCACCAGTCGGGAGTTCCCTAACCCCAGATCTGTTTCCCTGAGAAACAGGTCACCGGGAGACCCCTTAAAGCAGAGGGGAGAGGAACCAAAAGCAAGAACCCCCAGGTGTCTGACTCAGAAATGCAGATCTTTGGTCACCCCATCACATGGAAAGCAAATTTAGTTTTCCAAATTAAAGATGAACACCACCAGTGAGCTGGACAGAGGTCCCTGCTCCCTGCGACTCTGGGCACAGGTACAGGCTCTGGTCTTAGATATGCAACAGATGCAGGAGGCTCACTCAGAGAGAGTGGTCTTCCAGTTCCTTTAGCTCCTCATGCGGACATTCTTGGACCAAGAAAGTTCATTTCCTATAGTCTAAAGCAGAACTCATCCTTTAATAAAGAAACTTACATTTATTCATGGCTAGCACTTTGCAATCCTGCTACAACAGTCCTTTGTCTGATTTATGGTTCTTCTGTCTCATTGGAGGGAGCTTCGTACAGAGCTTGGAAATCTAGGCTTAGAAGGTTCAGTGGTGTGCCTGAAGTCATAACAGGGCGAAGCACAGACCCACACCAAGGTCATCACTCCTAGCTCACCTCTGAGCTTGGGTGATATACCTCATAGGACATCTTACAGTTTCCTTTGGAAAGGGGGATTTCGTGCTGGTGAGATGGCCCAGCAGACAGAGAGGTGCTTGCATGAAGACATGACAATCCAAGATCAGTTCCCAGATTGTAGGAGGTGCAAGAGAGACCAACTCCTAAGAGTGGTCCTCTGGTTTCCATGGGTATACACACACACACACACACACACACACACACACACACACACACACATGAAGGGGAGAGAGAGAGGACAAAATTATATAATTCAAAATTATCGTGAAGACACTTCCAATGCCTCCTTACATTGATGGTCATGCTTTAATCCCAGTGTGCACTACCATTTTCTTAACAATTTTGCTTCAACCTGGTTTGGTCTGAGATTCATTTCTGCAGCATGTTGGCATCTGGATCTAAGTGGGCTTCCTAAGTGTGTGTGTGAATTCCCCCCACACAACAGTGTTGGGCTCTGTTTCCCACTGTTCTCATTCCTCACTGTCTCTATCCAACCGGATTGTTAGCAGCTTGCTGCTTTTATGTCGACCTGGTACAAGCTAGAGCCATTTGAAAGGAGGGAGCCTCAGTTGAGACGATGCCCCTGTAAGACCCAACAGTAAGCAAACATACAGGACATTTTCTTAATTAGTGATTGATGGGAGGAGGGTCCAGCCCCGTTGTGAGTGGAGCCATCCCTAGGCTGGTGATTCTGGGTTCTATAAGAAAAACTGAGCAGGCCATGGGGAGCAAGCCAGTAAGCAGGGCTCCTCCGTGGCCACCACATCAGCTCCCGCCTCCAGGTTCCTGCCCTGCTTGAGTTCCTGTCCTGACTTCCTTCAGTGATGAACCATGATATGAAAGCCAAAGAACCCCTTTGTCCCCAGCTTGCTTTGGTCATGGTGTTTCATGGCAGCAATAGTAACCCTAATTAGTACACAGAGCAAACCCATGATTCATCTGTGGGCATCCTTGAAGGTGTACTAAGGTTGAAGAGAGACATGAAAACCATAAATATGTAGACTTATGCATTCCAACGAAAATCCAGGGCACTGCTCTCAGGTTCCTTGGCTATAAATGTGGAGAGATTTATAGAACCCTCTCCTGACCTATGTATGCTTTCTAGCCCACACTGTCTCTCAGGCTAACAAGCCTCATAAATCACTATAAATTTATTCTAAAATTACATCTTTCAAAAGCTCCGGAGAGATCTGCCCACCCTGACGTTCTGGAGTTTGCTGAACAAGTTGATGTCTCTGCCTGTGCCTCTCACAGTAGTTTTCTGGATCGCCCCGTCCCTGGTGTGTGGCTTTCTCACAAAGCACTCAGGCCTCCAGCACGTGAGGGGACCTGCTGATGGGCCAGCAGTTCCATGTGCCCCATCGACCGTGTGCTCGCTCTCATGCTAGATGCAGAGCCAGGGGCTTCACACAAGTGGGCTTAAGTCACATGAGAGCTCAAACATTCTACACAAACGGTGGTGCCTGTGGATCATCGGAGACAGCTGTCTCTCTCCTACTCCATGCCTGCATTCCACAACCAAGATCCTTCATGATGCTGCTGTCAGTCCACAATCAGGTGCTCACGCGCACGCTCTTCTGGCATTCACTGGTAGAAGCTTATTTTACCATTTTACCAACGATCTGGCTTGGAAAGGGGAGACATGCTTTGCCCATGGTTGCTTGAGTGAGAAATGGAAGGCAGATCTCCAAAGCAAAAGGTGACTATTTCCTGTCTTCCCCCTGGCTCCCCTTTGATCCCCGGAGTCCTGTCTCCACCAGCTGGCCTTCTCTGGCCTCCAAATGGTTTGGTTTGAAATCACCACAACACTTCTTGCTTCCCAGCCTTCATGTTTATAGCAATGCCTTACCCACTGGACAACAAGGCACCATTTTTTTCTCTTTCCCCAGCACCTAACATTCATGATTACATAAAATGCATCTTTGCTATAGTTTGGATGTGAATTGAATGTATTCTCCATGTCGGGACACACTGGAGTGCTGGAGGCTTGGATCTAATGAAGTAGAAAGGTAGTGGGACCTTTAAGAGGTGGAGCCTGGTCAGTCAGCATGTGGTAATGAGGTCATTGAGGGCACCACCCTCACAAGGACTTAATGCAGGTCTCTAGGAGGCAGTGAGTCGTCCTAAAGAGAGCAGGTTGTGATAAAAGGAGCAAGCCAGGTTCCCAAGCTCTCTGGCTTCCTGTGTCACCAGGGGGTCTCTTTCACACACACCCTCCCTCTGGTGATGCCATCTGCCTTAGGTTATACTCTCTCGAAAGCTTGAGTGAAAACCTCTTTCCTTTATGAATCACCCAGCCTCGAGATTCTTTTACAGCAAGATCAGACCAATAAAACATTCAGATAAGTGGAAGCATACACTCTTTGTCCTTCTGTGACCCGTTTCCCAAGTGACATGTCTTATGGACTCATCCACGTGATCACAAAAATGGGATTTCAACCTCTCATGTTTTAAAAAATGTGCCTGTTTGATTGAGACGGGGTTAAGACAGCCCATTCTGTAGGCTGGCTTAGAACTCTGTGTAGCCCAGATTGGCCTTGAATTCGAAGGCACCATCCTGCCTCAGTCCTCCCCACCCCTCAGGGTTGGATGACCCCTCAGGTCACCTGGCAGGGTTGTCTTCAGTTGAAAACAGAATAATAATGCCATCACACATGTGACTGTAGTACTTGGATGTTGGTTGTCCAGGCCACACGGTAAGATTTAAGGTTTCTCCATACTGATTTCTGCACTTCTTTCTATAAGGGGTACACCAGGCTTATATCTCCTCTGCTACCTCTCCAATATGTTTGGCGTGCTTTTGATCACGGCCATCCTCACAAGCTGGAGGTGATAACCTGGTACTGCAGGTCATCACTCTGGGGACATCAGGGCTGTTACTGAGTTGACTGTGCTGCCCGTTTGTCTCTGTGCCTGGGTTACGTGACAAGTTCTACGCCTGTTGTGGTGTTCCTGGAATAGAGGTCTTTGGAAGTTCTAGTTGGCTTCAGCTGTCAACTTGATGGAGCCCAGAGTTATCTGAGAGAGTCTTAACTGGGGGCTTTCGTCCATCAGATTGACCTTGGGCATATCTGTGGGGGATTGTCTTGATTCTTGGCTGGTGTGGAAGAGACCTGCCCATTCTGGGCAGCTCCATCTTCTAGGCAAGTGGTCCTGGGCTCTGTAAGAAACCAGACAAGCACAAGCAAGCCAGCAGGCAGGGCTCCTCCATGGTGTCTGCCTTTACTTCCTGCTTGAGGCCCTGACTTCTCTCAGTGATGTGCTGTGACCCGGACGTGTAAGTCAAATAGATCCTGACTTCCCCACTGTGATTTTGGCCACAGTGTTTATCACATGATCACAAAAAGTAAGTAGACCATGAGGAGGAAGGCCAGTGATGGAATTAGTGCCATTATTGGTTAAAGAAAGGATGCTAGAACTCTCTCGGCTAAGTGAGGGCATAGTAGGAAGGCAAGTGAGGGAGAAAGCCTTTACCAAGAACCAATTTCCTGGTTTAAACTCCCATCTTTAACTGTTCCAGAACTGTGAGAATTAAATGTCTGTTGTCTACCACCCAGTATGGTTCTTTGGTAAGGCAGGCGGAGTTAAGACAGGGCGAAATATGAAAATTTCGGCTCTCAGTTCAGAACAAGAATCTTCACCAGAAAGGAAAGGAAAGAAAGAATACTGTCTGGGTTTTGAGAAGGTTTTCCGTAAAGGAAACTTTATACAAACCCTGTATACAAAACCGTTCCTCACTAAATCAACTCCCATGGCATCAGACCAAGGGCTGAGCTGTCTTGCTCACCTTCACCCCAGAACTAGCTCTGTCCTTGTGAATAGGATCCCCCGAGTGAATGAGTGCGTGGTGGTGGAGATTTATTGCTCTGTAGCTCCTTGCATCCTTTGTCTGGTCCAAGCCCTATGACTGTTCTGTAAGGAAGGGGCAAGAGAGTACTGCTGCCCCTTGTCCCCTGAGGCATCAGGCAACCATAAGGAGGTGGGCACCGATTAAGCTGTCTCTAGTGGACATTTCATGCTGTAAAATCATCTCATCGCCTGTGATGTCTCTTCATGCCTGCTCACTCCCAGGCTGTGTTCTGTGTCTTTCCCCTCCTATCTCCCTCTCTCAGCCCAGCCAACTGCCACCAGTCGGAAGGAAGAGCCCTGAGCAATTGACCCTTGTCTAGGAACTAGTGACACTCATTCCCCACCCCAGCACCATCACAAGAAAAGCCCACAATGCAGCTGCCCCACCCTGGAGATGGTGCAGGTGAGCCTGGCCCTGAGCTGCACCCAGCAAGGGGCCTGTGTCACTCCACATTCCTGTTCTGTGACACACGGTACCTGTTCAGGTCGACAGAGTATAGAGTGAAGTGACTAGACGGTATGGATCTCACTTCGTTTTTGTTACAAATGACTTCCCTGCTCAGAAAGAGCAAGAAGCCGGGATTTTTTTTTTTCTTTTAAAAATATTTTATTTATTAACAAAACCCCTGAGCTTTCAGCAGGACTGTTTGGCTGGGGAAAGGATTCGTAGCGTGGAAGGAGGCCATTTTGACAAATCCCTTGTATCATCTTGGATGCAGGGAAATTTTCTAGTCAATCTGGAGCTCCGGGAACGGCTGAGGTATTTTTCTGAGGCCTTTGCGGTTATGTAACCCCTGACAGAGCTGAGGGAGAGCGCAGTCCTTTCTTGAACAGCTGGGCTGGCCCACAGTGGAGAGCCTGAAGATTAATAGATCCGATCTGAACTGCTTCCAGCTCCTCCCGGTCTTGTCCGCTCCTGTAGTGTGGCCCGCAGAGGGTCCCGGCACCTCTGGGAGCTCTGTCCTAGATACAAGGAACTGAACCTTAAGAGTAAGGGCCCTTCACTCTCCACTAGCCAGGGGAACAGAAACTGACTATAAAAGGTCATAGAGTCAAACTTCAGACTGCCCACCACAGCCTCTGCCTCATTTGTAGCCTTCCTTTTTGGTTTCTTTTTTCAACTATTAAAAAATATTTAAAGCTATATATTATAGTTTGGATCCAAGATGTCTCCCAAAGGCCTATGTGTTAAAGGCGTGGCTCCCACGGTGGGGTCTGTTGAGATATCCCTCCATGATGATATTAGGGAACAGGGGACACCATGAATGGGGCCCTTTCTTCTTCCTCCTCTTCTCTTTCGATTTCTGGCCACCACATGCCTCTGTGGAATGTTCTGTACAAACCATGGTTGCATGAGTTATATAGACTACAGCTTCAGCAAGTCAGGTCTCCAGGCTGACGTTAATGATCACAGTGGGGGTGGGGGAGGGAGGGCATCAGAGAGGTCAAAGGAAGGTCCCAATCTTATTATAGAAGTAACATGGGTAGAAATAAGGAGTACCTGTCCCGTCTCTGGAGCTTAGCATCCTTGTTGTCCATGGACGGTGACATAGGGCCAGTGTCCTACTGGGGATCAAGGCCTTAAGTGTCGCAAGTCCTGAGGTCACTGGGCCACCAGACCATGAACTTCACCTCNAAAGCTGAGCAGAAACAAATATTTCCTCTTTTGGGTTGATCATCTCAAGTGTTGTTAATTGTAATAAAAGAAAGCAAATAAAAAGAAAACTGTTCTTTGTGTGTGGCTTGTTCAAAAAGGGTGACTGGTTTTGGGCCTGTTGGTTGTAGGCTGTGGGTCTCTCTGGCTTTGAATCTTTTCAGCCAGGGTCCCTGAACAGCGGCAACTCTCTAGCCTTGGCATGAATAGCAGCCCAATTGCATATCACCCATACCTTCTGTTAATGGATGCAGAAGGAACTGCAGTAGCTATGGGGGGAGGGGGCTCAGACCTCTAGGATCCCCATTGCTCTCTAAGCACAGTTCTTGAGCCTGCTCTAACTGGATCTATCACTTCTGCAATGTCAGCAACCATGTATTAAGCCATAGGGAAGCCTTAGCCAACAGAGCTTCAGAGAGCCTGTCCATTGGCAGTGCCCAAGAGCAGGATGATCAGCCTGAGCCGGAACCCTGCACTAGGAGGGAGGTGTTCCTAGGGAAGGGAATGGGAGGTGCTGCTTAACATAGAGGCATTCAGTGAACAGTGTACTGAGCTGGACTTAAGTCTTTGATCCCCAGTAGGACAGTGGCCCTATGTTGCCATCCTTGATAAGCACTAGTGGTGTTGATCTTTCAAGAAAAGATGGGTTTTGTCCAGGTACAGGGGACAGAAAGCTGAGCTTTGGTGACCAAATTCTCCCTCATTGATTTTGCTTTCTTAAGTTTTGGGTCTTTGGTTTAGCCTACCAGCAGGAGATAGGTTCTGCCTTGTTGACATAGGATAGGGAGTATATAAGCTTCAGAGAGCTGGCTGCTAATATTTCTGGCATATCTCCCTGAAGTCTAGGTGGTTAGTTTTTGCTAAATACCTACTGACTATGAACCTACAGAAAAGGACTGGTCTATGCATGTGGCAGGCAAACCTTGAGCCAGAAGGGTGGCTTGGAGAGAGGTGGGTCCAGACAAGTTGACTCTGGATACTGTGTTAGTCACCTTTGTGTTACTGTGATTAAATATCCAGCAGACATGACTTGGGGGCAGGAAGATTTAGTTGAGCTCACGGTTTCGGAGGTCCCAAATCATTGCGACAGGGAACCTACAGCTGACTGCCCTATAAGCAGAGACAAAGTGGGGGACAGGAGGGCTTACAACTTTCTACGGCCTGCCTCTAGTGACTTACTTCTGCCAGCGAGGATCTCGCTCCAACTTCTCTTACCCTCCCCACACAGTCTGGAATAAACATCCAAAAACATAAGCTTGTAAGGAACAGGGCAGATTCCTTACCGTGATAAAGACGTTTCTCTTTTTGCATCCCTGTCTTGAAAGATGTAAGCTTGGTTTAAAAAAAAATGGCTTGAGCCGTTATTTTTCAAGCTCACACACAGTAACACATGTTTCTCTTTTATTCAATCCCCAAGTCTTGATAAATGCACAGAGTCACGTACTTCATCTCAGTCGAGACAGAACAGGTCTACTGCCGCACAAAGCCTCTCTCACGGAGGTCCCATTCCCATCCACTGGCCCCTAGGCCTGTCATCCACACCCAGAATCTTGTCTCCTCCAGATTGTCTTACACATGAGCCATGCAATCTGCAATCTCTACATCTCCATGCGTCCAGAGCTGGTGGCGAGTAGTGACTGCCTCCTGGGTGGGTTACAGTAGGTGGATGATTCTCTGCCAAGGACACTGGGTTGATTTTCTAGGACAGCCCCAGGCAGGTACTCTAGAATGAGAACCCCAGGCCTACCCTGGTTATCCTTTAGTATAGTCAGAACTTCTCTGGGCTTGCCTTGTGTCAGGAGCAAGTAGATACACAGCCTGCCCTCGCTCTTCAGGTGTGTGAACTATCGTCATAACTGGCTTCTGGTTTTACTGTTGGGAGAAAGGAGATGCAGACCGGTTCAGAGTCTTAAGGAATTCGGTCAAGATCAAGCTGGAGTCTGGACCCTGCGTCTATGGTCGGTTGTTGCCTAGTTCCCTCATTCATTCGTCTCTGCTGTGTTTTTGAGAGAGCATCTTGCCATGTTGCTTAAGCTGGACTTGAACAACCATTGATCCTGTTTCACCCCACCCCCCAAAGCGCACCCCCCACTCCTAACCTGTTCTCTCGTGGAATATATTCTCGTGGAGACCCTCTTGGGACAGTTACCACTGAAGCTTCTCACTTGCGAGGGAGGAATGTGACCCACAGAGCAGGTTCAGGTGGCAGAGACCATGTAGCCATTGGGCATGCTGATGGACTACATCCACCTCTGAAGGTAATGACAGGACTGTGATACATTCTAGTTCTAGCAACCTGGTGAGAAAGCATCATCTACAAAAATCATTCCTCTGCGATTCATCTATAGAGTTCTTCTTCCGGGTTCTTGGTAGCAGGCCTGGCCTGGAACTGATGTTCTGGAACTGATGTTCTGGAACTGATGTTCTGGCATGCTCTGGCACGTTCTGGCATGCTCTGGCACACTCTGGCATGTTCTGGCACGCTCTGGCATGTTCTGGCATGCTCTGGCATGTTCTGGCATGCTCTGGCATGTTCTGGCATGCTCTGGGTGCTGGATTCTGCCTGCTCTTTCTTCATTGGCTCTGACCCCTTTCCCTCCGTGCTATCATTTCACACTTGGGACCTGTCCCTCAAGGTCCCTTTACCTTCTGCAGGCTCCCAATCAAGATGGGGTGGGCTCCTAGGACTCCTGGCCTCTAGCTCAGCTCCAGCCTTTGAAGATTGCAGCAGAGAATTAATTGCTATTCATTGTTATGTAGGTCACGTTTTCTTTAGAGGAAGTTGATGGGATTTCATTATCTGTAGAAAGCAGCCATACCAGAAAGAAGAATACTTTTGATTGATAATTTAGCTCAAGAATAGTGTCCCACTTTAACAAGTCTCTTGGGGAGCAGGTGACCCCAGAGAAAACTATATGTATATCTAGTAGTCTGTGTATTTGGCAAAACTTCGTGTGTTCTAAAGAGAAGCAGGGCCGGGACTGTCAGGACTTACAGACTTGATCTAGAAACCTGGGACAGTATATAGTGGTCATTGCATCCTGACCAATAGCTTACTAACGGAACCTAGAGAACCCGGATGTTCCCCAGAGAGGCAGGCCAGCTGAAAGCGCCTTAATTATATTCTTGTTAGCCCCAAATTAGATTGAACAAACAATTGTTTGTATTCACTGTAGGCATGAGCAACATTCTGGATATTCCCAATGATGTCATCTGAGGACTACCTGGCCTATGCTAGGAGACCTTCACCTACGAAATACGAACTTCTCTAAGGCTGGGCTGTGGCTCTGTGGATGAGGTCTTTTCTAGAATTCAACATGCCCAGATTAAACCCTAGCGCTGCAAAGAGCAGAAACAAAACCAGGAAGCACTCTGCCAACACAGATTTCTTAAAAAAAAAAAAAAAAAAAAAAAAAAAAGAACCAGTAAGGAGATAGTAGCCATTTAAATCACAAGATTTCCTAGTAAATTTATGCAGAGAATCAAAGAAAATCTGAGCATCACAAGAGTGCTGCACTCTAGAAAGCTGTGACTGTCACGTCGTAGGAGATTTGGACAGTAGCAAGCAAGCCTGCTGCTGGGGACTGGGACTCTGGAGGCTGAGCTTCTGGGGACAGACCCAACTTCACTCTCTGCTGGTGCTGCCTGGATCTGCTAGCAGCTGCCCCACCCCACCCCCACTCCCAGGAACCTTCAGTTTCCACATCTGTGAAATGGGGACAGTAACAGCCCTTCTCTGTGTTGCAAGGAGGACCAAGTGGCACCTCTAGCTCCCAGAAGCACAGGCGCGGCGCCAAGTGCTGCCGAGACCCTACCTTTTGGTTTTGTTCCAACAGCATGAGCTGCAAGAAGAAACCTTAAATCGTTTTGTTTTGTTTTGTTTTGTTTTTTCTAGGAAACGCCAAAATTGAGGTTTTTCCCTTGAAGCCTTGTGGGGGAAGCTTCTAAGAACCAACCATGTGTCCTTACAGGGCCCTGGTGTGTAAATAGCAGGGGGAGATGCCTCATCCCCAAACAGCAGATAAAATAAACAGTAAAATAAACAAACTAAGGTGCCAAGGAAGTATTCCACCGTGAGACTGGGGGTAGCCAGTGGCCCAGAAGGCACTAGGGGGCGCTCTGGAGCTGCAGGGCGTGGTTCTACAGGATAAGGTCCTGCCTGCAGGGTCCTTCCCTTTGCCAGCCTACTCATGCAGTCTGAAGATGCGTCCCCCGGTGTCCCTTTGGATCTTCCACAGAGAGAGTCTTCTTGGTAGATGCAGTAGATGAGGCACTGTGGGAAATGGGACCTGCTTTGAGCTGCCCTCGCACTGTGAACTAGACTCCTCCAATTGACAGTCGCTGGTGAGAGCATTTCAGTACCGCTTATCCCTAGAGCATCACAGCGGTATCAGAAGAGCCACAGAGTGATCAAGTTCACTCTGAGGCCGGAAGAGCAGAGGCACTCCCTCTGGTGGTGACTGTGGTTCTCCCGCAGAAAGGTTTTCTGGAGGATGTGTCTTGTCTGTTTCCCTGGTGGTTGGATGCCCCTGGGCTACTGTTGAAGCTGAAGGATCTGGCAAGACATAGAGGCTGGTGCCATAGAAGGAACCTGCAGTTTTCTCCACTCGTTGGCATACAGAGATGGTGCTGGTGCTGACAGATTTTTCACAGCTGGTGGGAAGTCACAGTGCAAGAACAAATGAGGGAAAGCAGCTCAGAGAGGGAGATTGGTGTGTTAGAATCAACACCGCTGAATAAGTGTGAGGTCTGGGGGGGGAGAAAGGGCTGTCGGGAGTGGGCGGGGCCAAGAAGGGCTAGTAAGGGTGCAGCAAAGAGAAAGATAAGCCCCAGGGCCCTGTTTCCTCTCCCCTTACACTGTAAGATAGAACTAGTAAATAACTCAGAAATGATCTTAGCACATCATTAATATAGACAAGTTGCAAAAAAAAAAAAAAAAAGTGTGTGTGTGCACTTGTGTTTGAGAATAGAAAATAACGAACATTATAAAATGGAGTCTGGAAAATCATTTTTGCCATTTTAATGATAGAAAAATAAATGTGTTAATTTATAATCACACCTAGCCTAATTTTTCTTTTAAAGGCTGCTGTATTTATTTTAAAGCCTTGAACATAGAATACAAAGGAGAGTTCAAATCTCATTATTTCTTCCTCTGATGTCTGGATCGTTCATGTCCTAGGATGACCCACTGTCAGTAAACCCCAGGAAGGCCCAGGATACTTCCAGCCCTGCATCAGTGCATCTCAAAGTTCTCACATGCACCTCCAAGGGATGGTAGACCAGAACTAGGAAGTTACAGGCAGAGAACCTCAAGCCTTTCTAAGGCATCAACTCGCATCCTCTCCTGAGCCTGGGACGCTCTTACCGATGCATAGAAAGAACAAGACATAGAAAGAGGAAGAGTCCAAGCCTCAGGAAGCAATCAGAAAACCTTCCCGTGTTTACTGAGCATGTGCTACGTGTGAGACATAGTTGTTGATCTTGAGGACTGACACTGTGGCCAGGAACAAGACAAGGGTCAGAATTATTAGAAAGACAGAGCATAGATTAAGCAGTGAGTTATGCAACCCATGCAGCAAAGGCTGAACAGGAAGAAAATGAATATAGATGAGGCTGTAGGTTATGTCAAGTAGATGAGAGAGGAACACAACTGGCTGAAGGCCGAGAGGGGAAAGGCTGTTTGAGAACAATATAGTGTACGCGAATACAGAGGCATCCTAAGGATGACACACGTTCATACAGCATGAGGCCCGAACAGATACGGATCCAAATTCTTAGGTGTAGGGTCTGGAGAGATGGCTCAGTGGTTAAGAGCACTGACTGTTCTTCTAGAGGTCCTGAGTTCTATTTCCAGTGGCTCACAACCCCATCTAACTCCTGTTCCAGAGTATCGGATGCCCTCTTCTGGCCTCCACAGACACCAGGCACAGCTGCACATGCAGGCAAAACACCCAAACACGTAAAGTAAAAATTAAATTAAAAAAAATCTCATGCGTGTCATAATTCCCATTTTCAAAAGTTATTTATTATTCATACATAAAGAAAAAAATGACTAAGAGAATATGTTGAATTGTGACTGTCGGTACTGTGATCCAGACATTGTGTGTGACTGTTAGATTCTTCCTTTTCCACATGATTTGTGTGGGCTTCCTGCCAGGAACTTTATAAGCCTGTGTGAGCAACTCACGAGCCAAACGTGTGAAGGATAATGGCAGCCACACATTGTCTCAAGTGGGAAAACCATAGAACCGCACCATGCACTGCTTGGGGATGCATAAGGGAGTTCTAAGGATCTACAGAGATGTGCGCTGTGGCACCAGATGAACACAGGCTGAGGGAGAGGGAGAGGGAGAGAGAGAGAGAGAGAGAGAGAGAGAGAGAGAGAGAGAGAGAGAGAGAGAGAGAGCTGGGAAAGAAGGCAGAAGGCGGTTTACCGATGTTCGTGATATTCCGGCCTTGAGCTGAGTGCACCGTATTCTTCTTTACCTTTTTAATACATGCCTTGACTTACATCATGCATTTAAAGATACGAACAACTCCCATTAAAAGTAACAATTGGTATAAAGTTTGCTTCGGATGGACAGGAGAGCTGAGTAAGTATGTCTGCTTCTTCCCTAAGCATGGGTGCTTTATCTTTCTTCTGTTGCTTGTTAATTCTTACTCTCTTCTTTATCTTGACCAACCATGTCTCTCCCCCCCAGACTGTCCCTTTTAGCATTTCTAAGTAACTATATCTTTCTTTGGCTATCGGGTAGAGGGAAAGTGCTCCCGTGCGTCGGTATGGAGGCTTGTAGTGAGGTCTGATCGGCTTTGTAGTCCATAGTTCTTGTATCACCTCTAACATGATCACCCGCTCTCTGTGAGACACAAGACACCTGGGTAGAAGCCCAGTGCTCCTGTTACAACACATCCATGCTACCTCGACTGTCCCTCAGAGCAGCCTGGAGTGTTGTGTTAGCGTTCCTGCTTCCTGTTGAGTCGGGGTAGCTCAGGGGTACTCAGCGACTTGCTCTGGATAAGGCTCGGTACCCCCCGATCAGCCTGTGAGACATTTGGGATCACAGCCAAATTGTTCTCTGCCGCCACCTCTGACACAGTTGTGCCCATCAGCGCTAATTCTGGATCTCAACTTTGCGACCACAGCCCTCATTAGTGAGGTACCTAGAAGGATGCCAGGCTAGGTAGGCATCCTGTGAACCCTCCTGGCCTCCAAGACACTGGCTTGTCGACCTTACTGTAAGGCCTAGTCCTGTGCACTCCAACATGGGAATCTGTGCATCTCTGATGAGTGTGGAAAGAGCTTCAAGAAGAAGACATCGGAACGTCTATTTTCTAGGTTGGAAACATCTCATCTTTGAAAACTTCCCGTTTTGCCATGTGTTTTGTGGTGCTCATAACGTATTGGCACAAGAATACTTGTGTGCGGTTTGTAAATAACAAGCAAATGTGCATCTGTTGATGGTGCACGCTCAAAGACATTTCCTTTGGTAGGGAGATGAGGTTTCCACAGTTTGGTTAATAGTGCTGGGCATGTGACCTGGTGACAGAATGCTTGTCTCTATCTGGAGTTAAGTCTCCAGCCCTTAGGGTTGTGGGCGGAGTTAAAGCAATGTGAAAGTCTACCTTGTTCCCAGTCAGCAAAGAGAGTACCCAAATTTCAAGTGAGCACAGGCTCTATGCCGAGGAGTGATGTCACCTCCCTGCCATTGGGTGGCCCTGCCAACGCAGTCACAATGATACTCTTGGGAATTTGGTTAAAACACAGCAAGGGAAAGGTGGACGCCTCTGTCTTTAAGAAATTGGATTTTACGAGGCCAAATTCCTGGAAAAAAAATGGAATGATTATTAAACAGATGGTTTCTGTCCAATTAGGGGAGAAACAATGTGTTCTGGCAGCTTCTGTGGGTCCACCAGAAATTAGTGATGTCCACAGAACTCATTTCCTTTATAATTCTCAGCAATTGTTTATTGGAAGAGATCTTTCATCCCTTAGTGCATATATGCACTTACAGCAGCAGTTCCTGGGCATCTATTATGTTTAAAGCCCCAGGCTAGTGATGAATAACTTGCGATCTCTACCCCCAAAGACTTTGCTTTTAATAAAGAAGACAAACAACACACACATACACACACACACAACCATAATAAAATTAAGCATCCCCTAAGTGCCATAAACAGATGTGACCTGGTTCAGCAGCAGGAAAATGCTACAGCGACCCCTGACCCCAGGACTGCTTCCACAGGGAAAAGCAGCCACAGAATTTCTGCTTATTTTCTAATATCATACTGGAAATTCAAATCTATTTTTGTGTGTGAAACAATGGAGAAATTCCTCTGGACTTCGGACATGATGAGCAAAGACGATATTCGGGCTGTAAGATAATGGGTGATTCGGAACCACACTGGACCTGCCATACCACAGTGGTTTATATAATGGACTGTAGCCAGCAGCCAGCCCAAAGTGGGGCAGGGGGTGTCTTCCATGATAGGATGCCAGGCCATCCCCAGCTATGATCCGTGATGTTTTGGGTTACAGATGCCGGCAGGCAAGCAACACAGGCGTCTTCAATGGGCTGTTGAGAGATAAATGTGTTCTGATGAGCAGAAATTATACTTTTATTTTGTGTTAGGACGTAGCCAGAGAGTCTTGTCAAAATCTCCGGGAAGACCTTGTAAAACACACCCTCAAGTGAAAATAGACAATTGACCTTCCATCTCCTAGATTCCGCACCCTTGGATTCAAGCAGCTATCAATTGAAGATAATTAGGGCAAAGGGCAATAAAATAATATGCATGGGAAAATAGGGTGGCAGTTCCCCTCGTGGGGTTTACATTGTATTAGTGAGTGTGAACCAAGAGAGGTTCATGGAAGAACTATGTAACTATGTAACGGCTGCCTGCTGCAGGAGCGACTGGAGAACCTCAGGTTTCGGTGTCTGCGGATACTGGAACAGATACTGAGGATGGCCTGTGGGCAGAGGGCACAGTATTCCATCTAGTAACAAGAGCTACATGCACCAAGCACACATCGCCGCGATACCATACTGCCTTGGCACATGAAGAGGTGGGGAGGCCTACACTACCTACCTTCTCAGGGTTCCCCTGGTTCAGGAAAGCAGGGGCAACCTGGGCTTCAGTTTTGAGCACTGAGATGGACCCTGGGGCTTCATCTCAGAAAATAAGGGAAAGGGGATATTATACAGCAGAATCCGTAAGCTTCTGGGACAGAGGAGTGACAGCACAGGCGTTGTCACCTGGGAGCTGCTTCTAGGTGCAGCTGAGGTCCCGAGCGCTCTGCCAGTGCAGCTCCTGGAAGAGAGCTGTGTGGTCCAGCCCAGCTCTCTCTAGGCTGGGCAGCTGGTTTGTCCCCGAGGGTAGCTAGCCTTCCCCCCAAAGGGTATAAACTCCTTGAGGGAGGGACAGTTCTGAAGTTAACTCCGAGACAACCCAGCTCCCAGTGATGCCAGGAACCTGAGTCCCGGGCTTCAGAGATCTGGGAGGTACTGTGCTGTCACCCAAAGCATCCCATGAGGACCAGCCAGAGTTGGTACAATAGCTACTTATTTGGCCCTGCTTCCTTCCTCTTAGAGTCTGAAAACTTGTATCGGGAAAATGTTGCTCTTCCATGGGATGGTGACACGGTTCCTTGATTTTATCCTTTTTTCTAGTGACAACCATGGATTAATCCCAGAAGTCTTTACTGAAGTCTTTACTTCTCCAGAGCCCTGCCTGTCCTGAGCTAGCCTCGCCCCATGTCTGTGCCTACATCAGACCACGTACTGTGTCTGAAGTGCTGCCCAGTGGGCCTGCTTCTTCTCTGTGTTTTAGGTGGGAAGGGAGGAGGAAGAATGTCACTGTTTTGAGTTCAGTGCTCCAGAGGATGCCAGCCGAAGGATGTGTGCCATTGGGAGCTTGCTGGCTATTTTTAGTCCTAAGAGTGCCTCCAATTGGGTTAGCCCTCCCCTGCTTGTCAGTGTTGGAGACCTTAGAGAAGGCTGGGACTCCAGTGGGGAGGAAGGGGTGGTCTCTAACTATTGCTAAACTAGAAGGTCATCTCGTGGCTGTCTAGGGCGGTTTCCGAGGCAGCTGAGCCCTCTCAGCAGGGCCTGTTTGGTTTTGCAGCAAAACTGTGAAGCCAGATGGTTGCCCTGCCAGGGGATCTGGCCCAGCTTCTGTCAAGCAATGAGGAAGGCTGGAGAGACCCTTTTCAGGAAGGGAAGGACAAGCAACGCCAGCCCCTTGGAATGGACCCCAGGAGCCCCTTAGCAAATGGCAACCCTGTCCATGAGCCCACACCCAGGTTCCAAAGACACTTAGCCCGCACCCCACCGACCTCACTGGACCTCACTGCTCCTTCCCTCCAGGTCAACCGCCCCCTTTACCTGCTGTCAAGTACTGGGGATGCGGTGTTCTCATTGGTCAGACACTGGGCTGGTGCCACTTCACCCCATTGTTGGATTGAACATGTATTGGGGGAAAAAAATCCTTCTCCTGCCGAAACTGCCGGCAGTGGTGGCGCATGCCTTTAATCCCAGCACTTGGGAGGCAGAGGAAGACGGATTTCTGAGTTCAAGGCCAGCCTAATCTACAGAGTGAGTTCCAGGACAACCAGGGCTACACAGAGAAACCCTGTCTTGGAATAAAAAAAAAAAAAAAGAATGGCCTGAAACTGACCCAGCCGGATCTGCTCACCCCACCCCGCCCCAATCTTTTCCTTCTTAGCAGTTTTCTTCTATAGATTCACCCCTAATTCCCAGGAACAGGGAGACTTAGGGCCCAGTTTATTAAGATTGTGCCCAGGTTCCCTACTTATCAACCATTAAACAACATAAAGACATCATTGAAAGTACTGAAAAAACGGAGTCCCGGTGTCTGTGTAGACGCGGACTTGAGAGGGTTTCCAAACCCCTTTGGAGGTTTGCAGGACAGCACAGGTTCCGCGCCAAAGCCAATCTGAGGGCCACACGCAGGCGCCGCCCTGCACCCTGGTACGCGATAAGGCCTTTTCTGGTTGCAGGGCAGCGGGTGGCAAGTCCCCTAGGGAGAGACTGTTCCTGCTGCTCTGACAGCTCTCCCGCTCTCCCGCCCTCCCGCAGGCCGGCGGGGTCCTGGTCCCGAGCAACGAGATGGGCTTCTGTAAAGTGAGTACTTTGGGGGCGACGCGGGGCAGACGTGGGAGCAGGTGAGCCTGAAGGCTGTCACCACCCGGCAGCCCTGGGGTGCAGAGGAAACCTCGCACTCCCCAAAGTACTTGCTGCTGAAGGTGGTGGGCGTCAGGGCAGGAGGCCTGCGTCCGGATTGGGTTATTTCAGTTCTTACTCTCCACAGCCTCGGAGGAATTGAGTTGCTTCTGGAATCGCTGATCTATGTTCTGCTTCGGGGGTTAGGCGTTGCGGTTTTCCATGCATCACAGAGGAAACCCGCTGAGATTCTAGCGGCTTTCCTGACCCTTGAGTGACTCGCCAGTGACCAGGGACAGGGAATAGAGAATAAAGGCGCAGGAGAGAGGTCACTCTGCTGGAGGGCTGCCACTCCCTCTTTTGAAAAGGGGTTTGCTTGTTTTCTCAAAAGCCAGGTTCCTCATGGACACACCTTCCGGGTTCTTAAAAAACGGTAGATTTTGAATTTCTGCTGCTCACCCTAGGGAAAGAGGTCTATTAGGAAAGAGACAGGGAGAGGGGAGACGAGGAGGGAAAGGGAAAGAGGGAAGATGAAAGAGAGAGAGGGAAAGAGAGGGAGAAGGAGATGAAGACGATGGAGAGGGAGAAGAAAAGGGAAAAGGAAAAGAGGGGGAGGGAGAGGGAGGGGAGGGGGAGGGGAGGGGAAGAGGGAGAAGAGACCAGTATGGCTCTGGGAGATAGGTAATGCAAGCTATCTCTCACTCCAACAATGACCTGTCAGTCTTTCTACAAAACTAGCTGTCCTCTCCTCCTCCTCCTCCTCCTCCTCCTCCTCCTCCTCCTCCTCCTCCTCCTCCTCCTCCTCCTCCTCCTCCTCATTATTATTATTTACATTAACCTAAGTGAAACATAGGAAGAAAGGCAGGATTTTTGTCACTACCACAGAAAAAAAGATAAGCCTAGCAGAGTATTCTCTAAAAGACACAAAATGCCTTTGTCTTCAAGGCAGTTCAACGGCCCTCAGCAGTGCTTATGAAGTGACAGGTGAGGGTCCTGTGTGGTGGGAACAGAGCGGGAGGAGAGAGAAATGCCACCCTGGAGTTTATGCCCTAGCTGAGGGGTGGAGGCTCAATGTTGTGTGAATGAGAAAATTTCACACCTATTAAAAGCCCGGGGGTGAGGCATGGCTAGGGACAGGGCTCTTGCCTAGCATGGAAGGGGCCAGAACCCATCCAAGAGAGAAAGAAGTGATGACAGTGGGAAACGGGGAGCAGACAACAGGGTTCTGCAGGCTCATGGGCACTCCAAGGCTGAGTGACACAGCCCAGGGAGACAGCCACGCCTTGCTTCAGGAGGGAGAGACAGAGGGGGAGAGCCCCTGCAAGGGTCCTAAGGTAGGCAGGGCTAGAGAACTAACCAGGAGGCCAGCAGCTACTGGAGGAAGAGCTGGAGGAGGGTGAGGTGAGGTCACAGGTCACAGGTCAGGAAGGAGAGGCTGGGGCACAGGTGCAGAACACCCGGGGCTTTGCATATCTTTATGAGGATTTGGAAGACAAGAGACTTTCAACAGTTTGGGTCTGAAGCTAATAGCGTTTACCTCCACCTATGCCAGCCACCTCCTGGCAGCTCAGAAACCAAACTCCAGAAGTCAGATCTCCCCTGTTCCTCAAGCTCTTCCTCTGGAATATTTGGGGCCAGTCTCCGACAGAATGATGTGTGGTGTTTCTGTCTCCCCGATGAACAGAGAAAACAAGGAAGGCCGTGGGTGCTCACTATGCAAAACATTACTGTTGGCACAATGGGAGGGGAGGCAGAAGCTGCTATGGAAACACAGTGTGTTTGCAGTATGGTCATTTGTAATCCCAGCTGCTAAGAGGAGAGTAGACTAGGGTTCTGGCGTGCCAGCCGTCCAGACCGCTCAGGATGTCAGCTCCGGAAAGCCAAGCTGCTTGGAGAGAGCCCGAGCCTTGCTCTTGTTTGAATTTTATTTTATTTTTTTACCTGTATACTTTTTTCCTTTTATTGAAAATCAATATTTTTTGTCTCACATTATAGATCCTGATTGTGACTTTCCCACCCTCTACTCCTCCCAGTTCCTCCCCACCTCCCCTCCCACCTGACTCCACTTCCACTCTGTCTCTCCTTAGAAAACAAACTGAGCTCTAGGGCAATGTGATGATATGATATGATATGATATGATATGATATGATATGATATATGATATGATACGGTTTGATATGGGCTGGAGAGATGGCTCAGAGGGTAAGAGCACTGACTGCTCTTCCGGAGGTTCTGAGTTCAAATCCCAGCAATCACATGGTGGCTTACAACCATCGGTAATGAGATCTGATGCCCTCTTCTGTAGTGTCTAAAGACAGCTACATACATACATACATATAATAAATAAATAAATCTTTTTTAAAATATATGATTTAATATGATAGGATATGATATAATATGACTTGATATGATATGATATAACAAAAATAACACATTGGAATCGGACAAAACAAACACAAGGAAAAGAGCCCAGGAAAGGGGGTAAGAACCGGACTCACTCGTCGCACACGAAGTTACCCCACGCTAACACTAAACTGGAAGTCATAATAGACAGGCAGAGGACCTGCAATCCCTGCGCGTGCCATCTCGGTCTCTGTGTGTTCACATGAGCTTTGCGGACGCTGGTTTAGAGCACCTTTCTTGGTGGCCTCCCTCCCTCTGGCTCTTACACTCTTTCTGCCTCCTCTTCCATGGGGTTCCCTGAACCCTGAGGGGAGGGACTTGATGGGGACCTCCCACGTGGGCTGAGTGTTCCAAGGTCTCTCACTCTCTGCACAAGGTCTGGCTGTGGGTCTCAGTGTTGGTTCCCGTCTGCTACAGGAAGTCTCTAATGATGGCGGTCCTGCTTTGTTTTTAGAAGCGGCAGTGGTATACCTCCCAATGGCCCCGCCCCTTCCAGGGCTTCCTTCCCACCCATCTTCCTTTGCTTCTTTCTCTTTTTCTGTCCTTCCTTCCTTCTCTGGTGGGAATCAAGCCCAAGACCTTAGGCCTGCTAAGCGTACACTGTGATACTTGAGCTCCACCCCTGTCCCCCCCCTCCCCCGCTCCTGCCAGCTCGCCTCCTCCCTCAGGCCCACCGCCAGCATTCTGACACTGGTCATCTTCACAGGGGGCTCACACACTCCGTGTGGTGGGATCTGTGGAGCTCTTATCCCTGTTGTATCCGTGGCCCTGAGTACCTGGCACACCATCAGCATTCATAAATCTCGATGACACTAATAGGCGAACCATTTGCAAAGCGCCTAATGACTGATCATCAGTTACCAACTTGATGGGGGAGGCTGCAGCTGCAGCCGACCCTGCCCCGCCTCCGTGTGGATCCCCCTCCTGAGGTGAGAGTCTTACATTTCACCTCACAGGAACTCCCCCGGGAGCCCTTCTCTTTCCCACACTTTTAGGCGTATTTACCTCTGTGTCATTGCTCCCTCAAACTGAGCTGGGGGAGGGCGCTCTAGACTGACTCATCCCTGAGTCACTTCCTCTCCTCTCACTCTCCTCCAACATCCCAGGAGCTCCTCCACACAGGACTGAGAAAAAAAAAATATTTTTTTCAAGTGAGTTAATTTAAAAGCAGTGAATGAGCGTGAGCCTCCCCGTTTCTCCTTTACTAACTCAGGTTGTGAGCACCGACTGTCAGGACCCATCTGGCTGTTATGTTGGAAAATAAATCTACAGGCAGGCCTGAGCCGAAGAAGGTGGTCACAGCTTAAAGACTCAGTGCCTGAGCCTTGGAGTTCAGGTGTCCCTGGCCTGGACTATAGCCTGCCCGTCCTGCTTTGGGCAAGTTTGGGGTTTCATTCTTGGACAGGCAGTGGCAATGGTTGATGATTTTGCTGGAGAAAGAACTGCTTTGATCCCTGACTCCTCTGTACCCCTGGTCACTACCATCCCTAAGCTTGCTGTGGGTGCTGAATTTCCTGTACCCATACAGGAAGGAAGCAATCCTGGTGCTAATGACCCTCACCAACCCACGAAGTCCATTAGTGCACAGAGGGAGGGATCCAGGAACAGAGGCAGCATGGTACCTGCAGACAAATTTGTTCATGTAGAGATGAGCGGAAAGTTGAACAAGCAAATGTCCCCCCCCCCATTGTCCTCCCCCCCCTCTTTCTGGAGAAGGTTCCTGGTTTCTCCTGGCTGTGGAAGGCAGGAGGGGGCCAATGTCTCAGGCCCTTCCCTGGGGTGACACTGGCCAGAAAACGGCCTTGTTTTCTCCCAAAGTAGGATGCAAAGCAATATTTTGGAAGAGGGAGCATCTATCTTCTGTATCCTTCAGGAAGCTAGATGCTTTAAAAGCCCTGCTCCTGTGTTCTGTGGAGGCTCAGCAACTGAGGATTTGCAAACAATGCTCAGTTTCCAGCTACTCCCAAGGCTGGGTAGTAGCTCTGCCTGCTGCTCTCTGCTGTTTTGAGAGGGAACTCTGCACTTATTTTTTCCTTCTTCAAAGTGGCAGGAACTCTTCATGGGCTGCTTGTGTAGCAACCAGCATTGATCTCCACGGTGTGATCTGAAGGTGCCAGAGGACCACTTTGGCCACGTCTGCCACGGAGTCCGAGGGACCAGCCACGGGAGGCTTTTCCCTAAGCTGTCTCTAAAAGTCTTCTATTAATGTCATACATGCCAGCTTTTTGGATAGAATATTGACTTATGCGCCACAAGGAACTAGTTCTGGGTGGCAGTTTTAGGAGATAAGGTAGAGGCAAAGAGTGGAGGCATTTGGGGTAGACAGTGGATGGAGAGCAAAGAGGGATGGTAGCCCTGGGCATGAGAGTCTTTTCTGGGAATTCTTGCATCTCCATCTTTGATCCCAGCAGTTGGGACTATCACACTACAGAATGTGTGAGTGGATGGGGGATGTTGGAGTGGAGGCTCAGGTCAGTGAGATCTTGCATGACGTTTGAAAGTCTTCTCATGCATGTGTCTTGGTAGCAGCCATGGAGCAGCCCAGGGACACACTGGGCTTGCTGCACCAACTGAGAAATAATGTAGTTAGTTTTGCTTTGTCTTTGTTTCCTCCTCCTCCTCCTCCCCCTCCTTCTCCTCCTCCTCCCCCATACATCCTGGGCAGATTTGGCTTAGAACTCACTATATTATTCAGGTTGGCCTTGGGCTTGCAAGGATCTTCCCGCCCTAGCTTCCCAGGTAAAGATGCACCACCATGCTTGACTGTAGTTTTACAAATGGCAAGCACTGTGCCTTGCATACATTTTAGACAAGGCCTCTTGATGTAGCTTAGGTTAGCCTCAAATTCATGGCAATCCTCCTGTCTCAGTCTCTGAAGATCTCGAATCATAGGCATACCTGTCTATTCCTGCATCTTAATGGGACATGGAGGCTGCTCTGTAAGACAGTACTGTTACTCTCACTTTGCAAGGGAAGAACTGGGGCTGAGCAGCTAACTTCTGGTCTTACCCCGTGCAGGGTACAACTAAGCCCGTCTTTTCAGTTTCCAGACCAGTGTTCAGGGGCCGTGTCTTCATCACTTACACCCTGGGCATGCTGAAAGCTGTTCTTTTATGTGTGTGTCTCTTGGCAGTCTCAGTGCCCTGTCTATGAGGCACAGGCCTCCCAGTCAACAGATGGCTCCACTCATGGGCTCTGCAGCCAGAACTCCTTGTTTTGAATCTTTCTTTGAACGGCTACTTTCTGAATATTACTCTTAGACTAGAAATAGCCACTCTCCCACCCTTTGGTCCTCACCTGTTAACTGCAGGCTACATTGATTGCCCTAGGATTCTTAGGAATGTTGTGTGTATGAGAACAGTGCCATATAATCCAGGAAATGTTGGGTATGTTGTCTTATATTTTGGCTCAAAAGTCCCTTGCATCAATAACTTGCATCATTTTAAGAACTTTGGAAAAACTTGAGAGTTCTTCCTACTTTCACCATGCCTTTAATTCAAGCTCATGGAATTTTATCTAGCTAGAAGCAACAGTTAGCTAGGCCCTGATCCCTAACAAGTGGGAAGCTTGCATTAGTGGAGTAGATCTAGTGTAGGAGGAGTTCATTCTGTGGGGCTAGGGAGATCACCAGCAAATCCTGGAAGGGGAGAGCTCAGGCTAGGCTTGGAGAAATGGCGGGGTTCCATAGAACGCAGGCAGCATGGGCTTGTGGGGTTTGTAGAGGCACTGCATGGAGCTGGCTGTGAGGTGCCGTGAGGGTGGGGGAGACGACAAGCAGGGGGTAGGAGTAGAGAGGAGAATGAAGAGATAATCAGAGACCATACGGCACATTCCCAAGCTTTCTCTGTGGGCATTCAACAGGCCAGCAAGGATTTGGGGCAGGACAGTGTCTGGATCTGTTCTGTGCTTCAGGAAGCTCCCTTTGGCTAGGGATGAAGGACCATGAGCGTAAACACCAGAGAGGACAGAAGTTCCTGTGTCTGGATGAGGATGACTGAAGTCCTGAAGGGTGACCATACTGAGGACCAATGCAGTATGGTTAAAAAACAAAAAAACAAAAAAACAAAAACAAAAAACAAACAAACAAAAAAACAAACAAAAAAAAAAAACAAAAAAAAAACAAACCAAAAAGCGCTAACTCATGTCATATTAGCGATGGCCACACGTATGTGAGACAAAGAACAAAACAGACTGTTCCTACAGACAGGGAGGGTGTTGAGATTAGGTGAGTGCTGACTGTCTGCTCACATGAGGACCTTAGGTCTGGGACTGTCCCATAGCTTGATTTTTGAGGCACAGTAGGAGGGAGGGCTTAGGTCTGGGTGTGACTTAATGCTAGTGGAACTCACTTGTGTCTGTGTTCACATCAGTATGTCAACAGCGAGGAATAGGAAGCCCCAGGCTCTGCGGTTCTTTCCTATTCTTGCCCATCTGTAGTCTCTGGTCAATGGATTCAGCATTTCCTGGCAAATGGCACTCAGAGAAGCAGGAGGGGAAATGACCTTGACTCCATCCATCATCAAGACTGGTAAGGCCGAGCAGTCCTCCAGGCCTACAGCCAAGGCCGTTGGGTTTGGTATGGATTGCTGACTCAACGAAGCAGGGATAGGAAATGAATCTTGCTGCCGGGGCTTGGTGCTGGCCCATTGCACGGGGGCTACCTGGGAAGCTACGCCGACAGAGTCTGGGGTTATGGTGACATGCACGGTCAGGAGCACTGTAGAAAGGTCCCCTCCGCTGGGCAGATGAGCAAGAGAGGCCATCTTGGCCGTCGTGTTGTGTAACCTTTTCTGGGTTGCCCTTTGTCTTCCTGCCTCCTTCAGCTCAGCCTTAACTAGACAAGCCGTGCTGCAGCTGCTGCTTGTGAGATGTCTGTCTGTCCTGGATGTCTGATGCTAGGTTCTGTTGGCTGCCATACACTAGTGCAAGTTCTCTTCCCAGAAAACAGTGGGACGTCACATATTCCCGGTTCCTTATTCTTCCTTATTACATAGTCAGTTTAGGGGCTGGGGTTCAACACCTCAGAGTCAGTGTGTGCCAGGCTACCTTCTGAGCCGGACCCAAAGAGCGCACAGTGGGAGAAACAATGGCCCATGGTCTTTTCATTGTCAAATGCGAGCAAATTGCCATGCAGGATTATCAGTTAGCTCGGAGCTGCCAGTCCAGCTCCCTTAAGCTTTCAACAGAATCACCAACACACTAGGCTTGACTGCTAGCCTCTAGGCCAGCTGCCCCTTCAACCTGTGCCATGTCTTTGCATGGCTTGGGTCCTGGAACCCTGACCAGGGATGGGGCAAGAATGAGAAGGAGACAAATGTGGACGCACAGCTAAGCTGCGGTCATGTGATCTGGGCTGTGGGTCCCCAAACAACAGTGCATTTACTACATACAGTTGAACAGGAAGACTGGCTATTGCATACAGCTGAACCAGGAGGCTGGTTTAGCTGACCTCAGTAGGAACCACCTCTACAGGGCAGCAGTCTTCAGACTGTACACTTGGGGGTGAAGGTACAGTGGTCTTTTCCTGCACAGACTATCAGCATTTACACTAGGACCCGAGGACGGCTTTTCCATCCCTTTGAGCCACACCCAGGGAAGACTTTGCCACTCCCAAAGTGTCAAGGTGTCTCTGTGACATGGCTGTTGTCCTTAAACAATACTCATTTCCTCAGCACGGGACTTACTCTTTACAACCTTGCTTCTTTTGCTGGAATAACTGCTTGTCCACCTCTGGTTCCTTCTGGCTCCACCCAGCAGCAGGTTCCTTCCTGTTTGGGATCTCTTGCACTAAATCAATACTTGCAGTTTTAAAAACTGCAAGACCACTCTGCATGCATGTGCATGGAGGGTTTGCAAAATGTGTCAATTCATTAAGGAAGGCTTGCTCCGTGCCGCTTTAATTCTGTGCGGACACTCCCATAAAGATAGCCTTCTGCCAGAGCTCCAGTCTTTGTCCGGTTTTGAGAAAGCAGCTCCTGATGGGGTGATGAATGGAGGAGAGAGACTGGATGTCCACTCTCCATTGGGATTGTTTGCTTCAGTTTTGAACACTCAATTCACTTTCAATATTCTTGGGGTTTTTGCACATGAAGCATAGATAGGCCTGGGCACCTGCCACTGACTCCCACAGCAGTACCCGGGTGTTAGGCACTGAGCCCTGTTAGCAGATTGCACTGGGTGTGTCAGGCACAGGGTGACATTAAGTGGGGACTCAAAGATTTAAGCCACTAGAGCTGAGTCCTGCTCTCTGCTTCACTCATTGGAGGTTTGGGCACTGGGAACTTGGTCATCAGCACTTTAATAGGCAGGATGTTTGCACAGCGAGCAGTGCCTGGGCCAGACTTAAGTTGTGGCTCATGTCTTGGCTTTGTTTTTTGGAGCTAATTGTGTTTGTTTGTTTGTTTAACAGCACTGGGCTCCCAGCCATTACTGACAGCTGATGTAGGTGGGGGTGGGGGAATCTGCCTTCAGAACACCCCATTATAGTAAGCTCCCTCTCCACACAGTCCTTTCAGGGCTCCGGGGCATCACGCAGGGATTTCCCGGGGTTTTCCCTTCCTGCCACTCACCCAGGCTTCCATAACAGTCCCATGTCCTTGGCTCGGGTCCTCACTTGATGTCCTTAGTGGCTTGCCTTTTCTAACTGATAAGCAATTGTCGAGCATTCTGGGATAGAGAAGGCCCACGGCGAGGGACAGCAGCTTTGAAGTGGCCTGCGATGGAGGCTCCCAAAACATCGAGAGCTTTGAGTAGAGCTAAGGCAGCCACCCAAAGGCAGAGAGAGGTACAGAGATCAGATGGGACCATCTTGGGAGTTTCAGAAGAGGGGAGCTTTGCAAGAGGGGGGAGCTGTGGCAAATCGGAGAAGAGAGTTGTCCCGAATTGGCTGTAAGGGCAGATTTGATGTTGGCACTGGAGAATGAGTGGAAGGGGAACTAGAGAAGGCAAGACTCTGTGCCATAGCGTGTCAGAGCAGCTCGAATGAAGCCCAGAAAGAAGAGCCACACACTTAAGGGAAGCGTGGGACCCACAAGGGACCTAACTTGGCTCTTCCGGGTGCTTGAATGATGTCAGAGCAACAGTGAGCAATAGAGGGTCCCCGGCAAACAGAAAGCCAGATCTTATGACATTTATAGTGATGCCATCACCCCAACACTCCAGAGGCTGATGCAGGAGGACTGCCAAAAGTTTAAGGCCAGTCCAGGATTTGTAATTGCATTGTGTCAAAAACTGGGAGGAAAGGGGGCTGACCAGATAAAAAGGTGGTTTCCACCAAGCCTGATGATGTGAGTCTGATCCCCAGAGCCTACACGGTAGAAGGAGAGCGCTGACTCACACAAGCTGTTCTCTGGCCTCTACATGTGCACCACGACACACATGTCTGCCGCCCTCACAAAACCGTACAACGGATAAACAAACAAAGAAATTTAATATTTGTTTTAAAATGAGAGAAAAACTTAGGACAGGATTCTGGCTGTGGGCAGGTATGGCCTAGACCTACTTGTGTGGAGGTCAGCAGATGGACGTCCAATGGTGGGGAGGTGAGGGGTTCAGCGGAGAAGGGGTGAAGGACAGAGGTCAGGAAGCCTCTGTCAGAATGGACGCTGAGTTTGTGAAGGCAAAGCGAGAATGGAAAATGCTTCCCCAGTCCTTGGACAGCTTGTGGTCTATACCCACACAGGGGTGACCCCCACAAATCATGCCATTTGACAGATAAGGACTCTGAGGCACAGAACTATTGGCTCATTTACTCCAGGCTGAATGCCCCTTGGAATGGGGTCCCGGGGCTTGGATTCTCCCCCAGTATCCCACTCAGTTTTCCTGGTTATACTGTCAGGGAAGCAGGGACCCAAGAAGACAATCATTGCTGGCCAAGGGCAGTCCTCCATGTGGTGGCTTCCCACTGGGACTCCAAGGAGTTGGAACTGGCTCCGAGGGTGGGAGTTGTGACCCTACGTAGGATGCAGGTAGCTGCCGCCTTTGGGACCTTTGCGTCGACTCCTTTTCCATCCCTTCTGAGAATCTTCATTGGTGCCACCAAGTAGAGAAGTTATCTCTACTTCCAAAACTCAAACCCAAGCCCCTCCACAAGCACACAGACGTTCAGATCAGCTGCATTGCAGTGCGCTTACTCAATCTGCTGAATTGTCACCACGGGGCCCCTCTAAGTGGTTAGTTCCCATGTGCATATGAGTGTTGGACACAAAGCGGCGGGGGGAGGCACAGAGAACGCTTCTGTCTTATAGAGATTCTGATCATTCACGTGCTAAAAGTACCTGGAAATGACTTACCATTTTCTCCAGGCTTTCCTCCTTGCCAGTGAGCTCAGGGACAGATATCTATCATGTAAAAGGGCTGGTGGTACGGAACTGTGCCTTGGATCTCACAGAAGGAAGAAATTAAAATCATATGTATAATGCCTTTTGGGGAATGATTGTAAGGTTAACCAATTAGACTCCTAAAGGATGCTCTGCTTTAGCCAGGGCGTTTTTAAATGAAGGAGACTGTGGGGAAAAAAACATTTTTTTTTTGTATTCTATTGGCTCTTTGGGACCAGGTAGACTGGGGGGTGTGAGTAGAATAGGTGTGAACAAGGAGGTAAGAGCAGCCTGCAGGAGTGCACTGTCAGGAACCACTGGTGTGATGGTTTTTAGATTCCAGTGGAGGGTTAGAATGCTCAGCTGACTCCTGGGTTTGTACAGCTACTCTTCCAGCATGCCTCCTCCTGGGTCGGAGTGGTTGTCGATGCTGGTGTTCCTGGGGGCACATTTATGGGAAGCACAGCCTCAGAGTGCTGTCTCTGAGGTAGGAATGCAAGCAGATAGTTGGCCATGGGAGAGTCTGGAACCATGCGGGGAAAGGTTGTGAAGGGTCACGGAGAGAAGAGAAGATTGACACAGCTGAAATCCTTTCTCCCTGTGCTGTCTCAGTAGGAACAGACTCATCTGTGGTGTGCCCAGCGTATGACCAGAGTAGATTCCAACGATGAGATTACTCCCGGGAAGGGAGATGCTCCCAGACTGTCAATGCATGGGTGAGAGGGTGGGTCCCCAGTGACTTTCATAGCGTTCCCCCTTCTGCTCATTGCCAGCTAGACAACTCTAGAGATCTGGTAGGATGACCTGACTAACAACGCTTACTGTGTGCAGTTACCAGAGTCTCCTCTGTGGAGAGCTGGCTTAGTCAAGACTCTTATTTCTTTCTCCTCCTGAGCCAGTGGGGCTTCAGTAGTTCACACATGGATGGTTTAATAGCTCTCTGTGGATATGGGGGAATCTTTCAGTCAGGTGAAATGGACTGGAGAGGAGAAAAAGAGGCCTTTCCACTGTGGATATTTTGGAAATGCCTGGACTACTTTGGTACAGGTAAAGAAAGAGACCTGCATGGGTTTTGTTGTGTTTTTTATTAGCTGGGGTCTAATGATCAAGTCAATGACACACCAAATTTTAAAAGCTGAGGATGGTAGAACTCTTCAGGTTGGGATCCAGATTTGTGTTTGGGCTACTCAGAGTTGTGTAGATGATTAGAGGATAGGATGATATTTAAAAAATAACTTGATGGGCTGGAGAGATGGCTCAGTGGTTAAGAGCATCGACTGTTCTTCCAAAGGTCCTGAGTTCAAATCCCAGCAACCACATGGTGGCTTACAACCATCTGTAATGAGATCTGTCGACCTCTTCTGGTGCATCTGAAGATAGCTACAGTGTGCTTACATATAATAATAAATAAATCTTAAAAAAAAAAAAACTTGATGTAATAGATCTTCCAGCTAAATGTGTAGACAAGCTCACTTGAGCTGGTTCTCCCCCATCTCTCCCAAAATTATAAACTACCCAGGGCTCAGGCAGGGTCACGGATATTCAATGGACATGCTTTCTGGATATGGGGCTGAGTCAATTCTACATGATGGTCCCACGAGGACATGAGATCTCAATTTTTGAAGGTGGAAATTGAGGACGGTATGGCCCAGCGACTCGTTGCACAACTTGAGCATCTGTTGGGAGGAGAGCGAGACTTGAGCTTGGTTATCGTGAGCCTTGAGGGCCTGCAGAGACCTCTTCCATGGCATTCGACGCCCCGCGGTGTGGGGCCAAGTTGCCTGGGTGCACAGTTCTGCTGGACCCGGGGGTGGTGGGTTCACACAGTATTCGAGAAGTACTGCTTAGAGTCATGACACAGTTGACACAAGTGGCTACTCAGCAAGACTCCTGGGATTTGCCAGGTCTCTGGGAGAACTTGAGAGGAAGAGAGATTAAAGGACCTGGTAGGGGACAGGTGACATGGGGGTTGGGATGTCCCAGACTCAGAGAAGCTTGCCTTCTTCTCCAGTAGAGCCCCTTCTTGTTGCAGCCTTCCAAAGGGAGAGGGTAGTAAAAAAGATGAGAGCTTGCACAAGCGAGCATATATCTGCTTGTGCGCCCTCTAAGTAATTCCTTTAGTGAAGTCCAAGCACACTTGCCTGCAGAAGGAACAGTGGGGTTGGCAGTTTTCTACTCTTCTCACTGTACTCCCTAGACCCAACCACAACCCAACCGCTATCTCTGCCTTCATACCCTGCGCCCTGGCCTTCATTCTACAGAGACCCAGCCCCCCCCTCCTGTTCCTGTCTCTCCCTTCATTTTGCCCCTCTCCTAAGCAACTGAGCCTTACACCCTCCAGTCAGCCTTTGACCCATAATCTGAAATGGTTGGGCCACACTAACAAGCCACACACATCCCTGCGAGGACATGAACAAGCAACTCTCAGAGGGGAGAGCTCCTTTGAGGAGCCTCAGACTCAGGAAAACCATTACCTCATCACCCACGGTGACGCCCACCAGAGATCCACTAAGCCCTACCCTCCCTCCAGCAAGGAAGATGCTTCATCTGTGAGGGGGAGGAAAGCGAGTGGATGCTCTATCCTGAGTCACTCAGGTTAATGCAGCAAACTCCCACAGGCCTTTGAGACATGCTGGCCTATTTATGAATTCGGTTGGAGTAGAAGAGGAAATGATTAGAGGATGTTGGTGTAGGAAATCTAGAAGAGGTGAACTTGATCTGTTTTCCAGTTGGCTGTGCTCAGGCCAGTCCCCAGAGGGGACCTGAAGGCTGCTCGCACTGCCAGTGGGGAGCACACTGGAAGTGTCCTGACACAGTGCCACCGAGCATGCCAAACGGCCAACAGAATAGACTCTCCCGAGGCGGTCTTCCAGCTTGACCCCGGCCAGATGCCCTGGCTTCTTATCTTTGCTTCTCGGAGTTTCTGAGTTTCTTAGTCACCCACAGCCCGGATGCCCACATCTTTAGGATACTGAACGTTCTGCGTGCACACACCATAGACTTGGCTCTACCTGCTGATTTCCAATCCGCAAACTGCAGCTTCTTTCTTTTGCCTGGCTCGAACATGCACAGGTCTTGTGGATGCCACCACAACCGACGTGAGTTCACATGTACAACTGCCCTATGATATCCAAAAAACCAGTTTCCTTCTACTCGTCCACAGTCGTTCTGCCTGCCCTTTCGCAATCATCCCTGGGCCTTGGGGAGAAAGGTTGTGGTGCAGATGCCTCACTTAGGGCTGAGCATTCTGCAGTCTCCCCGTCTCTGCACCTTAACTAGTCAGGGGTCTCTGCCCTTAATCACCATCTATAGAAAAAAGCAGCTTCTCCAATGAGGACCAACCGGTGTGTTTATGCAGAATAGGTACTGGGGTGTTCCCCTAGAGCCTAGAACCTGTCTAGCCCCAGCTTCTTGGCCCCATCTTTCTCCTCTAGCAGCATGCGTAGAGCACCCTCTAGCACTATCAAAGCTAGCCAGTAGCCAGTAGGGGGGACGCTCCCTGATCAGCGCCAGCTTGGTCTCTCCAAGTTCTGTGACCCAGAGATTCCGTGTCTTTAGCTATAGGGTCTCACCATTAAGGTTTCCTTGGCAGGGGTGGGGGTAGCGGTTAACCCAAAGCATGGCAGTAGTCTGTAAGGGTTGGGGATCTCTGTGACCTCCCAGCTCCGAAAGAGGTTACCCATTCCTGACACTGGCTAAAGAGTGTTGGAAGTGAAAGGGAACGTCCAGACTTGCTTTGCTGTTGTGTTGGTGAGAGGTATCTGGATAGACCTTGGGAGAGGGGGCTTCTCCCACGGTGGGAGGCGGCCTTCTGCAGGGGAGCAGGGAGGAGCGATGCTCACTGTAGCCAAGTGCTTGCCTTTTTATTTGAATAACCATAAAAAGGGAGACATTAGCACTGAGCTAAAAGGTAGTTAAGAGAGGAGCCAGCCAGAATACACACACACACACACACACACACACACACACACACACACACACAAAATTAAAAGGAAGGTAATGGTCTCCATGTAATTATTAAGAATGATGAGACCCGTATAAAATATTATGTGTGGCGCCTGCTCTCCATGCCTTGGCAGTGAAAAGAAAATAGGGCAGAGATATGGTGGTCTGAGCTGGACCATCCAGACTGGTAGCTTAGCCTGAGCTGTACTTTACAATGCTTTGGTGCCGGGCAGAGAGAAGAAGCCTCAGAAGTCACCATATAGCCAGTAGTGTGGAAGGAAAGTGACCTACTTTGTGGGTTACTCGGTCACTTTGGTCATCATATGTGACGGTTAATCTAGACTGACGACGTGATAGAATATAAGTCACCTAGAGGGTAATCTTTAGGGGTTACCCTGCAAGGGATAATCCAGGTCAGGTTGGCCTCCAGGCGTACCCATCTTACCCGTTGGGATTAACTAGGTTAGATGAATTAAAGTGGGGAGCCCCACCCACTACAGGCCCAGGGGTTGGGGCTCTGGAGTATGTGAAGAGAAAAGGAGCTGAACCTTCGTCACTCTCTGCTCCGTGACTAGCTGTCCCCGTCTCCTCTCAGCACTGTGCCTGCCGTGACATGCTGGGATACATCTCCGACAGCTGTAAACTAGAACAAACCCTTCCTCCCTTAAATTGCCTTTGCCCGGAATGTTGTACCAGCAGTGAGACCAGTAAGCAATGGCTCCTGTCTGAGGACAGGGGACCCGCTGGAAAGGCTTAGCCCTGCCTTGGAGACCTCCTTCCTCCTGACTGGGACGGTGTGGCTAAAGCAAGGATTGCCGTCGGTGTTTAACTCCAGCGAGCTCAGCGAGAGCAGACAAGGTTAGAGCAAGTTCACTGTTGCAAGACTCTGTTTTCCCATTGTTCTTGGAAAGGACATCTTCTGTGTCACCAAATCCTGTAGCCTTCTTTCTGTGGACCACGACATAAAGAGTCCACTTTGAATGGGTAAAGATCAATGCCTGGAGTCTTGTGTGATTAAGGAAATTCCTCAATGATGACAGTTTAGCAGTTCCTCCTATAAAATCCCGAAATTCATTTTTGTCCCCTTATCTAATAATATCTTCGGTTCCTCTAAAAGGACCAAACCCAGATCCAGCCCCCCCTCCCAGTCACCCTTGGGTGATTTGGGAGCAAGTTCCTTGAGGGTGTCTCTGCCGAGGCTTCTGTAGAACAGGGGAAGGTAATAATAGTAGACACCCAGGGGAGGCAGAGGATTAAATGTGTTGTGACATCCTAAGTGGCTCATACACTTTAGCTATTATCTTCAAAGCCTTCCTCTTCCTGCTCCTTTATCTACATTTCCTCATCACTAAGGGGAGTTAGCGCTGGCCAGTGGTCCTCAGGGCCCCTCTCCTAATGGCAAACTTCAGGGCCCAGGCCCCTCCTGGCAGATGTAGGCAGCAATCATTGGGCCTGGCAGTGGGCCATTGGTCATCTCTTGCCTCTTGAAGAGGACTTGTTCTGGTATGGGAGAGGCCTAAGTGGGTCACTGGTTGGCCTTGACTGTTCCACAAGACTGTCCCTATAGGGCAGATTTGTGTTTCTAAGGAAGGGCAGAACCCTGACTTGCTCTAGGTGAGTGTTACCAGTAGAGTTGTCTGGGCATCCTTAGGCATTCTTTAAGAACCACAGTAATCAAGTCTTTTTAGCACCTTGAGAAAGATTCCATGTCAACGTGGTGACCTCGAGTGTAGTGTCACAGTTTCCCCAGTGTCTGTGTTTCCCCCACAGTCACAGGCTGTAGAGAAATTGTCTGTAGAGAAATGTTTAGAAACACCAGAGACGGTTTAGTAAATGGGACCAACCTGGCCGAGCAGCTCACACATGGCTCCAAGAGCATTTTATTCCCCTACAGTTGGGTTTCCTGTGAGCCATTTGTGCTGGGCTTCAGCTGAACATGCAGCCAGCTCTGCCCACAGAAGATGAGCAAAGCTTCCTGGCATGGCCCACTGCCCTCAAAGACATGGGTGCTCTTAGAATCGTAGTCATGACCGGGCAATGGGGTGTGTGCATGCGTGAGTGTGTGAGTGTGTAAGAGAGAGTGAGGGAGAGACAGAGAGAGGGTGAGGAGGAGGAGAGGGAGAGAGACAGAGACATGAAAGCACTCTGGAGGTAGGCATAGGATGGTTACTGTGAGCTCAAGGATAGCAGGGTAATTGTGCAAGCCCCCATATCCAAAACCTTTCAAGGAACGACACACCCCTGCCATCCCCATTATCTTCCCCGCCTTAACGAGGAGGTGGGGGTCTACGGAAGAAACTGAGTGCTTCACTGTCTTGACAGTCGAGAAACAAAATCCTCCTGTGGGCCTGGACTTGGCCATGTACCTTACAGAGATAGTGGGGGAAAGCCAGAGAGGTGTAGATCAGGATACGGTTCTTTCTGGACGCATGGCCCAGAGCTCTTGGATGGGAAGCAGGTACCGCATCCCCACGTTAGAAAACAGCGGTTCTGAGGATGTCCCAACAGGCACCGTAACAACTCACACAGCATTGAGCCGCTTAGCCTACCAGCCTTGGGGAGAGTGGTTTGTTTTTCACAGATATGGCTCATTTTAAAACGGGAAAGGATTAAATTCACTGAGATTCTGGCTCGGCTCCTGTGTACGGTGTCTCTGGCGTGTGGTAGCACAATGCTAAGACTCACATCTGTTGTTTTGGCCAAGCCTGGAAGAAGCTCTTCCTTTGGTTGATCTGGGACTCAGTTTGGTCCTGCTCATCTCGAGGAAGATGCTCCTGCATCCATGCTGGACCCTATGAGTTCCAAAGTGAGTAGGTCTGTAAGGCGGCCTTACCCCTTTCTTCACCCCTGGTGGCCCCAGGGAAAATATTTACTAGTTCAAGGCATGTCTTTCTTTGGGGATTTTAGTTCCCTCTCCTCCCCCCTCCAAAAGAGAAAGGGATATTAAAGTTCTGATCTGCTTTTGTACAGAAAACAGCCTGTGCTCCTCGTCTGGCATTTTGATGAGCCACGGTGACACTGGAGCCTGTTTATGGCTCAATACTGGGAAAATAATTCTGTCTCCTGCAGACTTGCTACTTGGTCCAATCCCCTGGCTTCTCCTCTGCAGCCTAAGGACCGGGCTTCCCAGGCACTGAGTAGTACAGTGGCCGTCAGGTTGGTTTGTGTGCTCCTGGAAAATTCTTGGTTGGAGTCTCCACAGTGCTAGAAGGGGCGCAGGTGTTCCAGAATGTATGATATTTGACAGGTATATAAAAACACAGATTTTTTTTTTCACACTAGGACTCGGAGGTATCAAAACAAAACAAAACACAAACAAACAAAACCAAAGCTCAGGACTGAAAAGCCAGGGGCAGCATAGACACGGCTTCCAACTAACAGGCTCATTCAGACTCAAATTCCATCGAGGCTGTGCCAAACAGCCGCCTAGCCTTGTGTTAGTATCTGATCCCAGGAATATAAGTAGACCTCCGTGTGTACGCAAGGAGAAAGTCCTAGATTCAGTCACGCTCTGCACCCCTGCCCCCACCGTAATTGTTTCTAGTTTGCCAAGGGCCCCCATGGAATCCATGCGACAGTTTTTTTTCCCCCCTTAGGAGTTTAAAAATAGACTTCCAAAGTATCTAACTCTCTTAAAAGGAACATGACAGACACCCGTGCCAGTGCTGTGGGACCTGATACCCAGCCCTGGTCACCTCCCTAAATAGTCCCCACACTTGCCATCGGTTCACTCAGGGTGGCTGGTGCCCAGGGTTACCCAGTTCGCTCCTGGGAGCTCACCTCAGATGGTTAAAGAGGAAGAGACAGGGTTTCTCTGTCCTCCCTGCTGGCCCGATGCGAATTTGTTCAGAAGGTGCCACATGGTGTTAGGGCGGGGTGTGTGTTTCTTATGCAGCTCAATGTATCACTTATTTACCTACTTTTTTTTTTCCTGAGGGCCTCATACATTCCTGAGTACAGACTATGTCACTGAACCCTCAGCTTCTCAGCAGCACAAAACAGGCCAGGTTTTCTGAGACATTTCAGAAAGGTCCTTCCTAGCTTCTTGGCGAGGAGAGTGTTGACGGCAGTGACATAGGGGAGGAATAACATTCTCCCCACAGGGACACTCCTGGTGCCTCGCACACTCCATTGGGTGGTCCACTCATGGTTCCTGAGGGTGATAAACCTCCTGCCTTTCTCAGTAAAGGGTGGAGCACCTCAGGCACACCCTTATCAATGGTGCCCAGAGTCCTTGGGAGCCAGGGTGACTCCCTGCGTGGGTGATGGGCAGAAGTGATAGAGAAGGCACCAGGGCAACACTGTTCTGGTGGATGGTCAGAAGGGTGCTACAAGGAGCCTCTAGACATGGCTGGAGGTACCACGGCTATGTGGCTGCATCTTGAGAACTGTTGTGTCTGTGTAGGAAATGGCAAAGAGAAGATAGGGTGTGAAAAGCTCAGAGATCTGGAGACCCTTGGGGGCATGGTCCTCTTTTAGGCCTCAATTTGTCCAGGGTAAATCAGAGAAACTCCAGACCTCTGGGGGAAAGGTTTAGAACAAACCGTCAGTTGGGGAGAAAACAGAAAGCAAAGATAGGTCAGCTCTCACCGATTGGGTATCCGCCATATATCGGGGTGTGCTGGGCACCTTCAAAACCCATAGACAGGCAGAGTTGGTTTGTTTCTCTGATGTGGAAGGCAGTGTTCAGAAATGCAGCCATTCTCATGGGAACATCACACAGCTCAGCCTTGCTCACAGAGAGGGCGTTACACCACCCAGGAAAGCAGGGCTTTCTGTTGCCATTAAGAGAGTTCCAAGTCTTGTCGTTTCAATGGAAAAGTTATAGCAGGGGCAGCCATGGTAAGGCCCTAAGGTGCCTGGACTCTGCCTTTACCCCAGCTCATGGCTCTGAAGTCCTGCTTATGGGAGAGCCATCTCACATACCAGATTAGTTAATAAAGCTCACCCTCTTCCTCGCAGTCCTGGAGGTGTGATGAGCTGAGAACTTTAAAAAGAAGAAAAAGAAACAGAAAAAGAAAAAGATAAAGAAAAGGAAAAAAGAAGGTGTTCTTCCTGGCTTAAGAAGAGCTAGACAATGAAAAATCCCACTTGTGTCGGGGAGGTTAGGCACAGCCTATAAATGTCCAAACTTCCAATCACCCCCGGGAACTTCCCACTTTATCAAGCCCCTCCCCCAAGCCCCTATGGAGACAAGGTCTCACTCTGTAGAATGCCTGGAATTCACTAACTTCCAACCCCTGGCTCCTGAGTGCTGAGAGGAGAGATGTGTGCTACGGAAGCCTGGCTCACTTCTTCTCCTCCCACGTTGTCTCCTGACATAATTTCAAGTGACTCAGTTCCACAGCTGGGACCCCAGCACTTCCTAATGCGGATAAGGCGAGGGAGCTGCAGAAAGACTGGAAAGGATTTGGCAAGCTCGGGGACACTGCAGAGCCTGTGAGAGTATGGGATAGAAGAAGGAGCCTGGGGTCTCTTGGCCAGCCGCTCCTGCCTATCTCAGCCCACCATGTGGGCTGGAAGATTCTCACAGATGTTGTGAGTAGGTATTCTGGGCACAGTAGGTACGAGCTTTGGGAAGTGTAGCATCTTGATGTAGGATAAACATGGGAGATGAGAGAGAACAAGACCATATTTGTGGTCTAAGAGTGTAGTAACAATGGTAGGTAGCGCGGAAAGTTCCTTGTATAGGGCAACAGTGGCTGTGTCCCCCGTGCTCAAAGAGAAGCTTGGAAGTCTAGCAGCTCCCATTGTCATTTCCGTGACAAACGAGCTTCCTCTGCTATGGTGAAGTAGCCCTGATGGAGACACACCGTGAATTGTGAGCTGTGTTGTCTCTCCCCTTGCAGCTGGAATGTTCTGTCCAGCCGGATCCTTTCTGCACCCCTTTCACCCCATGACACAGAGCAACCCCGATGGATGACGAGTGAAACGAACTATAATGTCAGCCTTGAAAATTAGCCCAGCTCTCTTCCAGTCGTATAGAGAAAGAGTAAGGAATGTGGAACACAACAGTTCACCCATTCCAACAGAGGATGCTTGTGACTCACTTGTGGGGTCAGGCTGCCGTGCTTGGGAAAGGACACTAGGCTTGATTTGTAGCACAATTCACATGTGTGTGTACACACACACACACACACACACACAGAGAGAGAGAGA
>NC_034608.1:41024496-41039213 GCF_900095145.1 Mus pahari
GGGAGGCAGAGGCAGGCAGATCTCCGAGTTCGAGGCCAGCCTGGTCTACAGAGTGAGTTCCAGGACAGCCAGGGCTACACAGAGAAACCCTGTCTTGAAAAAAACAAAAAAAAAGAATGTAGACCAGCAGGCAGGAGGCAGAGACTGAATGCCGAGGGGACCTAGGGAACATTGGAGGTGATCCGTCCGTTCCTTTAATTATGGTGCTGGTATCCTAGAGGTGTGCTGAAGTCAGAACTCACCAAATTGTGCATTTTAAGTTCTAATAAGTTAGTCACACTTCAAATAGCTTGAAAATAGTCTGTCAGTTCTTTCTGCAAGTCACATGGTGTTTTGGAGGTTTAAAAAAAAACACATTATTTATCTTCCATTTGAGTGGGGCGCTTTCTCTCTCTAAATATTAATGTTGGAAGAGGAGCTTGTTATCCCCTGGGATGCTCTACTGGGCTGCAATCAGGGCTGTTCCGGTAACCATGACTTATTAATTGACACTCTGTGCAGAGGCTCTGAGTGAAGGTGGGGGGCAGTTTTAACAGACACACAGGCAAGAAATCTACGCACGCCCTGTGTTTCAGCAATGGGGAAGAAGGGAAGAGACGCGACAGCTGTACCTTGGCATAGCAGGATAGGCATTTTCCAAAGTCGAGTCTGTCTTCACATCCAGCCTCCAGTGGTGCTGGGGTCCTGGAGAGCTGAGGTATCGCTAACTGCAGATGGAGCTGGCTTCGTCAGGGTACCTTTTGGTTGGACAGCTCTCGCTCGTGATGTATACCATTTTCTTCGATGAACACTTTAGATGGCTCCATGGTCTTCAGGTCATCACCTCAGTCCTCCTGGCACCTCACACTCTTTTATTTTGCGTGTGTGTGTGTGTGTGTGTGTGTGTGTGTGTGTGTGTGTGTGTGTGTGAAGTACACATATGTGTTTGTACCTGGATGCACATATATGTGTTTATGCTTGCTGTGGGAACCCATGTGTGTGGAGGACCAAGGTCTGGTGTCTTCCTCGACTTTATGGTCTGAGGTAGAGTTTCTCACAGAGCTTGCCAGCTAATTCCAGAGAGTGTGGCTGGCCAGCTTCCTCTTATCCCCTGACTCTGCATCTCAAGTGCTAGGATTACATGAGGCCACCATGGCTGTCTGGCATTTGTTTGTGTTCTGGGGGTGGGGGGTGGGTGGGTAGGTGTCTGGTCGTCATGGTTTTACTTCGGGCTTTATCCACTGAGCCATTTTCCAAGCACTGCTGTTTTCTTGGGAATTTGGACAGCTATTTATGGAAGGATCTTGATTCCTTTAGCTTGGGCCTTGGGCCTTCCATTTACTGGTGGTGTGCCCGGCCTACACTGTGACTCTCTGAGCTCAGCATTGTCCACTCAGCTCACAGGTGACTGAGGGCAGAGCGAGATGATGCCTGTTAGTTTACAGTTGTCCTGCATTCTCACTCCTCACACAAGATACGAGGTCTGACAGCAGGGTTAGTAAAAGAGCATTTGCATGGTGTAGATTGTCATTTGAAGAGAGCAAGTGCCTACACCTTGTTACTTGGTCTCTGACCATTTCCCATCAGTCAGAGTTGGCCTTGCTTAGAACAGTCGTTGGTATCACCCCAACACTACACCAGCTTTGGACATGCTTTTGATATCTGTGCCTGAAATGACCCACCCCCACCCCCCACCCCAGGAAAAGTGGGTACCATCCCAGAGCAGAAACCAGGGTACTTCCTCCAGGTCCACAACCAGAAGTGGCATTTCAACCAGGGCACCTCAGGGAGGAGAAAGGGAGGCAGTAGTAACATTAACACACGCCTGCCTGTCCCCAACTCCTCAGCTTCATTCACTGGGGCTCTGGCACAGCCTCTAGAATAGGCTATGCAATCTGGAGTTGGATGTGATGGAAGAGCTGGAAATCTACAAATTATCCACGGGGCACAAACAGACTCTGCTGAGCTCACGCTGGCCTGCTGCGGGCTCCCTGGCGGCCGAGACAGGGCGAGAACGAGAGCGCTGTGCAGCTTGGAGCTCTTCGGTCGCATTGGCCACATGTGCCCGGCTTCAGCGGGGCGGGCCTGCAGCTCGGTGGCCTGCGGGGAACCGGCGGCGGGGCCTGCCCCCCGGGGGCGGGAGGCGGGGAGAGGACCGTGGCTCTTTCCCGCCTGGCGCGATAATGGAGTGAAAATGACCCGGTGGCGTTAGCGGCGCGCGTAGGGTCGGGGCGCCGGAGCAGGCGTGCGCGGAGGGGGTGGGGGGGCGGCTGTATTTTTAGCCAGATGCCTCCTAAGTTGCCCGCGCGCCCCACGCCGCCCAGCAGATAACGCCGAGGGAGCTCCGGTGTCAGCGGGCGCCGGGCGATGGCAGAGCGGCCGCGCAGGTCGGGGTCAGACCCCGTGGTGAGTGCCCGGCGGGAGGCGGGGACAGGGGGGCGGGGGGGCGGCGCGTGCCAACTTTCCGGGTCCGCGGGGTGGCCTGTGGTAAGCGTCCGGGGACGTGCCGGGTCTGCTCTTCTGCTGCCTCACGCCGCGGCTCCGCGGATTCCAGAGGAAAATTCCTCAGGCCTGGAGGCTGCGGCCAGCCCCGGCTGGGCCCGGGAGACGCCCGCGGGCATGACCTGAGGCTGCCTGGAGCCAGGGGGCAGCTGCACTGGGGCGCGTTGCCCCTCACTGGGGGACAGAGTCAGGGCCCTGTGGGTTCAGCTGCACCAGCACTGACCCGAGCAAGCCTGACCCCAAGTCCTTAGAAACCCCCAAGTCCCCGAGGTCCCTCAGGGAGCAGAGATGAATGGGGTACAGGAAAGCAGATCTGTGTAAGCCAGAGCCCAGCTTGGCATTGTTCTTGTTTAACAATGGGAAAACTCATGTCTGGCAACTTGAGGCACACACAGGACATCAAGTGGGAAAGCAGGACCTGGGGATGGACAGGCAGGTCTTCTGAATGCGGGGCCCATCCAGCTCTGCACACACCTGTACCACAAAGCCTCCAAGGCCAGACGGGTCCCTGCAGGGATGAAAGGGGAACCCAGGGCTCCCATTCACAGAGCGGCTTCAGCGGGTAACTCTGATTTTCATTTCATTTAATCCAACTGTGGTCTGTTTAGGGTTCTGGGGACACTGCAAAGCTTTTTGACACCCTAGTTTTCTGGAAAGTAATCATAGGCATGACGGTGACCTGGGGCCTCACCTCTGTTTCTGCATAATACAAAGAATAAAAGCCACGGATACACCAAAGCTGGAACACTGGACTTTAATGTGAGGTCTGACTATAGCCCTGGAGGACCAGACCTAGGTGTTAAGCTTATTTTACACTTAGGCTGCACGAGTGGAACCCATGCCTCATACATGCTAGAGGAGCACTCTACCACTGAGCTGCTGGGTGAGCCAACCCCCCAACCTGACCCCCACCTATCCAGGATCTATGAGATCGTTTTTTTCCTGGAGTTCCCACGATGGCTCTGCCAAAGAAACTTCATTCTGCCCAGATTCGTTTCCACCCATCTTTGCAGAGGGAAACGGGATAGTCAAGACCTTGATGGGGGGAAGTTAGGCTCTGCCTAACTCAGGCAGGCTCAGACCCCAGAGGAGGTGTGACCAGGGAGGCCTCCCGGTTCTCCTACTAGTATGAAACGATACGTTGTCTAGCCTACAGTGAGTTTGGAGCCACACTCAGAGTTACAGGATACTGACATTTATTATCATGTTCTCAGAACACCAGCCGCCTGGACCATGGCTATTATATTAGAATCAATCCACTCAAGTAGTACAAATTTGATAGTTTGAGTATTACAGGTAACCAGGGATTTACCCTGTCTTATAACTCTCCCTAACTTGAGTCCCAGCAACAATTCCATTCCTTTCTTCCTCTTCTATGTCCTTCTCCCAACATACACACAGTCTCTGAAGGCAAATAAGTGTCCTCTAGCTACCGCTGAACTTTAGAGGAACCCTAGGAACATTTGAAAATGATAGCAGGTGGTTAGAGAGATACCTGGGAAATATGCTAGATTCAAATCCTGGCCAATGGCTGCTAGCTGTGGGGCCGGATGAGTTACTCAACTCTGTGAGCTGGCCACCTCATCTGGTGAAGAGAGAGAGAAAAAAAAAAAAAAACCCGCCCAAGGAATTCTTGGGAGGAGCAAATTAATCGATCGATGTTGAGTGCTTGAAAGGTAACGTGAGCTCTGAACTTGTGTTAAAAGGAAGTTCAGAGACAGCACATGGGTTAAATGGAAGGGATATGGGCCGAACACATAAGAAAAATGTATGCTCCGTTCCAACACATATGCGTACACATGTGTACACATGCACATATAGGCATGCATGCACATGTGCACATGTGCACATGCACACACAAAGATACAAAGATTCATGGGAGTACACCTGAGCATACACACACAGACACACACACACACGCACAGGCTGGGGAGGAGAGGAGGGGGATAAAGACGTGGAGAAGGGACAAAGACACTGTAGCCTGAATGGGGAGGCGTGGGGTGGGGTGGGGAGTATGTTCCTTCCATCACCAACTGTGGTAGTAAGGATCGGTGGACCGAGTGACAGAGAGCAGGCCTTCTCTGGGGACCCCAGCCCAGCCTCCTCTCACATAGCAGCCTCTGAGACTACCTGGCAGGGGATGGGTGAACTTCAAAAAGGCCAGAACTCTGTTCTAGTTCATCGGAGCCCAGGGACATGCCTAGTGTATTGCTACTTTTGATTTCCTGGTTAATATTTTACTCAGGTCAGTATCTTTAATGGAAGGCATCGGGTTCTCCTGACTCCCTTTCCCTGTTAAACCGTTTAGACTGTGCTTGTGCCCGCCAGGCACAGGGAGTTAAATTGGAGTAGCTGAACTCGACAGATGGGCAGTGGGGTTTGGAAGAGCAAGATAGTAGAGATGGGCCTTGTATGCCAACTAGTGCCATGGCTCTATAGCCCGAGTATCATCCGCCCACCTTCCAGGAGGCTCTCATGAATGATGGCGGAGCGAAGCCATGCGCCCATGTTGCGTCAGTGGCCGCTTTAGAACTCAGCCACTGCATTCGGAGTTTATCTCTTTCTCTCTCCCTCTCCTCTTTTACTCCTCCCACCCCCGATGGGATACCAGACTTAAAATAGGACCTCAATAAATCCATTGTAGAATTAGAGGGCGTGGCACATAGTAGCCAGTGGGAGTGACATCCTTACGTGCACGTCACCCCGAGAATGCTGCTGTGTCTGACTACTCTATCCTTTTGAAAGGCAAAAGGCAAAGGGACATAGCCTCACCCAGAGCCGTGCTTCTAACGACCCAGGTGGCATTTGCCATTCTTTCTAGGCCTATATTGGCCTTGGCATAGTGCTCAGAGACAGAGATGGGTCCTGTGGGCCTACCTAAATAAACTGCACCCTTACTTGCCTAATTCCTGGCAAAATTACCCAAATGGACAGTCAGGTAAAATTTAAAATAAAATAAAACACTTTGGCATCCTGGGCTTTAGTCACGCTGCTCACCTTCCTAGACTGAAACGGAGCTGTAGAACTGGGGGAGTCATTCACCTCTCCAGTGCTCAGGGTAGTCAGTTCTTAAACGGGTCTGGCGATTACACCCACCTTTCAGGCTATGGCTGATGGTAGCACACTTGCCTCGTGTGTGCAAGGCCTTAGCTTCCATCCCCAGCCCCTGTGCAGTCGGCAGTGCACTTGGCCCGGTGCCTGCTGTTGGAATTGTCCTGGTTTTGCTCTAGAGGCTGCAGAAACCCTCTTAACCACTCTACTGTGGATTGGCTCCGGCTCACCTGCCCATCTGTCCCATTCTTTCCTATCACCGGGCTTTGAACGGGCAGTGGTACCTGAGATTGCTTCTATTTTTATCCCCACACTTTCAGGGGTTTTATCCTGAATCCTATTACTGTGCTGTGAAAGAGAACCCAGCTCATTGGCGGAGAGAGGGCCTCCTTGACACCCTTCTGCCTAGGAAATAATGTGTTTTCCCTCTCGCTGGGTTCAGAAAGCCCTCTAAGTCAGCAGACGTAGCTGTCATCCAGGCTGTGAGGCTGCTTCTGCCGAGCACGGGGAGCCCGTGGGCAAGTCCTCCACTTTTCATGTCTCCTGCATCCCCAGCATCCTGCCGAAGCTGAAGCTGGCCTCGGGTGGGGCTCAGAGGGTTTAGCACCTGCTCCCAGAAGCAAACAACTAAAATGAGAAAAGGATACATTTAACAACAACAACAAAAAAAAATCTTTTAATCTAACATCAAGTTCCTTCCTAGCCATTTCTAGATGTAAAGATACTAAATTCTTAATGTCTTGCTACAGTGTCCTGTAGCAGAGGTGCGCAGCAGGACCTTTAAGGCAAACAAGATGGATGCAGGGACCAGAGTAAGACAGAACCGTGGAGTCCAGAAAGTAGCCAGGGGCAGGCCTGTAGCCACAGCCCAAAAATGCCTCAGGGCACAAGAAAGGAGAGAAGAAGGCCTCCTGATGTAACAGGGCAGGAAAAGGGAGCATGCCTTGGGCTTGGACTCAAATTTGCATGATAGGAATATACATGGCCCCAAGGAAGACGGGCTCTCGGGAAAGGTTTCGGTATTCATGACTGTTTCCCACTACAGTGTGTGCTTGCTATGGATGGTGGCACAGAGGCCCTTTGTTGGGGGAGAGGTTAGTGTCGGACTGTTTATCTGAGATCAGTGGTTGTGGACTGCAGTCTCAAGTACCATTGCCCATTCAGGGAATCTGACCACTAACGTGCATTAGTTCTCTGTGGCCTTGATACCAACGTGCCCAAACGAGATGACTCAAAACAATAGGAGTTTGTCCCCTACCAGGCAGGATAACCAATCATCTAAACGAAGCAGAAACGGGGCCACGCTCTGTCTACAAGGGAAGCTTTTCTGTGTCCTGTCTTCTTCAAGGCCACCTGGCTCGTGGCTCATTCCCCCCTTGCCTGCCCCCCCTCCCCGTCTCTGCTTCTCCCCTCTGGGTGCACCTCCTCCTCCATCTTTCCTAAGGACACTGAGTTCTGGACTGAGGGCTGGCCTAAGGAATCTAGGCTGATCTCATCTCAAGAACGGCAAGTTTTTGACTTCTGCGCAGACTCTTTGCAAAGGAGGAGATAGCATGGATGGTGGGGATGAGGGTGTTGGCTCTTTTGGAGGTCCCCCCACACACACACTCAGGCCTCTACTACATGGCCACTCTCCCATGTTAAGCACACTCTCGCTCTGTGTTCATCACCTGCTACTCCTCAGGAGCACCATGGAGGGTACTAGAAAGTCTTCTCCCGATTCCAGCTTTCAGTCAGGACCCAGGACTGCCACGAGGAGCCTTTTCCACCCTCCAGTCCTCTCTGCCCACTGTCCTCTCTGCCCACTGTCCTGTCTGCCCTTGTGGACCTGACTCTCACTACAGGCTGACATTCATTCACCTTTAGTGCAATCCAGTGCTTGGGACAGCAGTGGTCCAAGCGGTGCTGGTGGTACCTGTGGCAGGTGACCAAATGGCAGGCGATGAAGGGAAAATGACTGAGGTGAGCACCTGCTTAGTAAGGGCCTGCAGGAAAGCTGGGAGATTAAGAGCCCCAGATTTGGGGCTGGCGATATCTTTCAAGGGTTAAGAGCACCGACTGCTCTACCAGAGAACCCAGGTTTGGTTTCCGGCACCCACGTGGCAGCTTACAACTCTCCGTGACTCCAGTTCCATTTACATATACCTAAATAAAATACTCAAAAAAATTAATAAATACATCTTTTTTTTTTAAAAAAAGAGCATAATCTGGAAGTAATAAAACATTAATTAAAAACGATTTCTTATTACAAAAATAAAAATAAATTTAAAAAGAACCTAAGATGTCATGTTACCTACTTTGGAGTCCAGCTGTAGGTCTTACCTCAAGCATGACCTTACACTGTCTCCACAGCTCTCCACTCTCTGGCGACTTCTCCTGTAAAATGGAGACCACAGTGGGACCTGCCACTTAGGGCTGTAGCTGGAGACTAATATCTCCACATGCTTATTTCTAAAAATGTGAAGCTCACACTGGCCTGTGTTGCCGACTCTTTGGCACCAAAGCCTGTATGATACCCTAATCCCCAGCAAGAACACAAACAGGCCAGGTCTGGAGCTACGGACCTGCAGTCCCAGTGACTTGGGGGCACGGAGACAGGAAGATTAGAGGTTCTCTGGGCTACAGAGAGTTTGAGGCCAGGCTGGGAAACTTAGTGAGATTCTCTCTCAAAATTAAAAAAACAAAAAGTGGTGGTAGAGTCTGTGCTGCGCATGTGTGAGGACCTGGGTTCAATACCTAATAACAGTAGGGGCAGCAAGGGGTGGACAGGAAATGGAGGAAGGCTCTGCAGCTTGGGAGCAACCAAAACCAGCCTTGTTGAGTGTTCGACCCTGGAACTGGTTTGGGATCACTCTCAAAGGTGTTCTCTCCTCAGTCCTTGCAAGGCTAATCATGGGATCCAGTACCCAAAGGGAGGGAAACCCAAGCTCTAAGGCAGCTGCACATCCAGACCTTCAGGTGCTGAGACCACCCACCACTGGGGAGGTTGTGTGCACACAACGAGGACGCTAAGATCCTTGCCGCACGGGGACGCTCACAGCCTGTTGTTTCCGCCCTCCACAGGCCGATGCTGCTACCAGCTTCCTGCGGGCGGCACGCTCGGGAAACCTGGACAAGGCTCTGGATCACCTGCGCAATGGAGTGGACATTAACACTTGTAACCAGGTCAGTGGGTGGAGACAGCGCGTCCTTTCGGGTGTCCCGAGAGCTTTGGGACTTGCCCTGCTGCATGGCACCCTTCCCAGTGCCCCCAAAGTCTCTGGAGCTCCTGCTGAGGTTTGCTGTGTGTTAACCTTCCAGCTTAGGTCTTATAGATAGAAAGGCTACCTTGCTCCTGTAGTGGGACTGGGCTTAGGCCAGGCCTCTGCAGCCTCTCCCTTGGAAGTCGCTGTGTATTCCACTGTTGTCTTAGGAGCGATCTTTGACATTGAGCTCAGGAGGAGCCCTAAACCAATGCTGGAGCAATGGTATAGATCTTCTTACACATCAGCAGTCTTTAGAGTTCCTGGGCATGAGTGTTGCAGGAGACAACCTTCTGCCTTCAATGTCTAGGGACTTGACCACCCTGGGGAACCTCATACTAATGGAATCCATCGTGTTTGTCCTGCTACGCCCGCCTTCTTCCCTTTAGCACAGTTTAATGTGGTAGAGGTTTGCTTGGCATATCCCCAACGACAGCGACAAACTCCCAGAATGCAAATGGACACCTGCCTCTGTGCTCCACCCGCTCCCCACCTTGTCCTCTCCCTGCCCCTCCAGGCCTGGCTAAAATTGTCGAACACAACCTTCCCCTTCCCAAGGGGCAAGATCCCCTTAGGGTTGAGTTGGTCTTGTATGAGCTTCAGCCCACAGCTACAAGAGCAAGGGAGGGAAGATGGGTATGATGGTGGACTTGGGGGCAGGGTGGTAAGTGTGTGAGTTGGACTTAAGCTGACAGGCAGGGTAAGGAGAAGGATACTGTCGTCTCCCATATTCATCTCCCACCCAGAAAGACACACAGCCACGTACACGCAGACCCTGAACTCACAGGGCTTGAACCAGATGTCCCATGTGAATGGAAGAGAGACTGGCTAGAGTTCTGAATGCATTGCTTTGGGCAAGGAGTCATGGATAAGGCCTGGGGCCAAGGAGGAGGTCTTGGTAGATGGGTCTGAGAGAAAAAAACAAGCATCCTCTTTATCACAACCCAGAGCCTCTCTCTGGGCTGAGTGAGCAGCCCCAACCCCCGGAGGTCCCAAGATTCATTGACTTCTATCTGACATGAAACTTCCAGAGGTATCAGAGCCCCAGGGAGGCCTTTCAAGGGTTAATCCTCCAGTCTTCAAGGAACCCCTGAGCTGAAATGGGGGCAGCTGAGTGCCAGAGGCTGTGTCTGGCTGACTGTGGCAGTGGAGGGTTTGGAGACATCGAGGGATGGCTTCGTCTTGAGGGCCTCCTGTAGGGGCAGCTGTAATCTCTGGCCTTCCATCTTTACTGGCTCTCTGTAGGTTTCAGAAGATGAAAGCAAGAGATAGATAGGATCCTTGGTGATTTGCTGACCCCTTCTCTCTTGGGCTCCCGGCAATGTAGGGCCTGTATGTCGTCAGTGCAGAAGGGATTCTGCCTTAGGTTTCCATCTACAGACCTGCCTGCCACACCCAGGAAATGAAAGGTACCAGGGACTGAGATAGCCCACTGCTGCCAAGCTCACTGTCTGTGACACATCCTTACTGCTTGTGGTTAAACACAAGCTTTTGTCTTCTGGCCAGGGGCTAGTGATGGCGGTAAGACACCCAGGCTTCACCTCATGTGAACACACCCTTTCAAAAAAGCACTCCGGAGGCAGGAGTCACAGGTGTTTGCCAAAAGAGGATAATTTCTCCAGGCGTTCTATGTTGTACTCTACCTTTGATCATTCAATTCCCAGATAAACGGCACACAACTTTTATTATTTACAAAAAGGCTTAAACAGCACAAGAGCTGGGCCCATACCTACTCTCTATGCTATTAGAATCTACCTTCCTATTGAGAACCCTGAGTTACTATTTACTATGTTCCATCTGGGCTGCTTTGAACTCCAGTTGGCCAGCCCTCAGGGCCATGTTCTGACAACTCATGATGACTTCCTCTTCTATCTTCTTCTTCTCCTCATGGTCCTCCTTAGACTCCCCAAGTCCAGGAACCCCACACCCACCTATGTCTCTTCTGCCCAGTTATTGGCTTGACAGCATCTTTATTTACCAATCAGAAATATCTTGGGGCCAAGCTCACACAGCTCACTTGGGTCTACATGAAGACTCTCTTGTATGTGGGACAACCAGGTCTTGGGGGCCTGTACTTAGCATTACAATACACAGCAGAAGACCGCACTTCGACACTTGTACATAAAGGAAATGAGCTTATCTGAGAGACATGAGTGCCCAGGACAGATTAGAAGTTCCTGTCACCATTCTTCTGCTTACAGAAGACACTCCCACAGGGGTGCACATGAATCCACACAACACCAATGTCTCCATACCTCCTGCCTTATCACTTGCTCCAGCATCAATGAATCTTTAGCTCCACCCCCACATCCTGTGTCTTCCTGGGTGCGGGGACATAGATTAATCTTGGCCCTTTACCCCTGTGGGCAGGAAGAGCTGATGACCAAATAATCATGTATAGCTAAGGCCATGAAAGAAAGATGTAGGACAGAGGTTCTCAACCTGTGGGTCACAAACCCATTTGCGTGTCAAATGACCCTTTTCCCAGGGGTCACCTAAGACCATAAGAAAGCACGGATATGTACATCATGAGCCACAACAGTAGCAAAGTTACAGTTACGAAGTGGCAATGAAGATCATTTTATGGTTGGAGGCCATAATAGCATGAGGAACTGTAACAAAGGGTTAGGTAACTGGGAAGATTGAAAACCACTGGTCTAGGATATTGTGAGTAGAATATAATACATAGACGCTTGTGGTGGGTTGAATATGCTTGACTCAGGGAGTAGGTGTGGCCTTACTGGAGGAAGTGTGTCACTGTGGGTGTGGGCTTGGAAGCTCTGCCCAGTGCAGAAAGACTGTTTTCTCCTGGAAGTAGTCAGATGCAGAATTTTCAGCTCCTCCAGGACACTGCCATGCTTCCCGTCAAAGTGATAGTGGACTGAACCTCTGAGCCTGTAAGCCAGCCCCAATTAAATGTTGTCCTTATAAGAGTTGCCCTGGTCATAGAGTCTGTTCACAGCAGTAAAACCCTAACTATGTCAGAGCCTGATCTAGAATGAAAGGTCAGAGGTCAGAGACAACTTAAGGTCTCTTACATAAGCAAGGGACAGAGGAACTGAGAGCTGGGCTGAGGTTAAGGAAGAGACAGCCATTATGGATGAGTGTAGATAGGCAGGGAGTTGAGGTAAAACCGGATAGAGCTGTTTCTTACCAGTGACAAGAGCTTGACCTTACGCAGCTGGACAGCACACTCCAGGGCCTGACTAGGGTATGCACATGTGTGCATTATGTATGTGCACCTACACGCTTGTCCCAGGCTTTAACTCTGAAGTTGATGGCTGACGGAATGGATTTGAGAGGAGAGGAGACCTCTCAGGAGACCTGCACAACTGTGTCAGTGCATCCGGACCAGCTAGCCCTCCTGCTTGCAGATGCAGCCACGTTAAGGATGTTGATCTTTATACTAAGGCCAAAGGAAGATGAGCCTGGGGTTCTAGCATAGCATGAGTACAGTCATCGGAGGTGTGATGTAAAGGCTCACACTGGGGACTGTACCCAAAACAGTGGGAGGGCCGGCTATGTGGCCGCTGCAGTAGTCCAGAAGAATATTAGTGATGGCTTGGATAAAAGTAATGGCTGAGGAGAAGAAACAGAACCAATAAGCCTGGATCGTGAACTGGAATGGGTAGAGGGACTTCCAGAATGACCCTGGGGGTGTGGTTTAGGAGGGTGACACTATCCATGTATTCTGGAAGCATACAATGTGTGTGTGTGTGTGTGTGTGTGTGTGTATGGTAAATTCACTGTCTTAGGGTTTCTATTCCTGCACAAACATCATGATCAAGAAGCAAGTTGGGGAGGAAAGGGTTTATTCAGCTCACATTTCCACATTGCTGTTCATCACCAAAAGAAGTCAGGACTGGAACTCAAGCAGGTCAGGAAGCAGGAGTTGATGCAGAGGCCATGGAGGGATGTTCTTTACTGGCTTGCTTCCCCTGGCTTGCTCAGCTTGCTTTCTTATAGAACCCAAGACTACCAGCCCAAGGATGGCACCACCCACAATGGACCCTCCTCCCCGTTGATCACTAATTGAGAAAATGCCTTACAGCTGGATCTCATGGAGGCATTTCCCCAACTGAAGCTCCTTTCTCTGTGATAACTCCAGCTTGTGTCAAGTTGACACACAAAACTAGCCAGGACAGGACCAGTTGAGTAGTGTAAGGACAGATGACAGTGGGGATAGACAGACAGCAGCAGGGACTTTTGAGGCTGGAACTCAGACGGGAAGGGAAGGTGACCTGAGACAGGTCCCCAACAAGTGGCTCATACTAGCACCATGAAAAGGGACACAAGCCACTCAGTATACAGCCACACTGTAGAGTCTTTATCTGCATGTTTATTAAGTAGCTACTGTGTGCCAGGCTCCATTCTAGGTACTGTACTGGCCCGGCAGAGCACACAGGTTGAGTATTACATGCTAACAAAGGGAAGACACAATAGGCAGAAAAGCGTGCTAAGCAACATCCTTATGGGATGATTGGTACCTGGCAGGCAGAGATAACTTTTGAGAGGCCTGGACAAAGGAAAGGAGAGAGCCTGGTGGTTTCTGGGAATAGAAGTATGTGGAACCCCAGATTAGGAAGTGTTGCTTTGTCTGGGAGCAGCAAGGACAGTGTGGCCGGGGAGTGTTGCCCGGGGGGGTGAGCATACTCCTGCCAGGCTTCATATATCCAGCTCTCGGTGCCATCTAGAAACCGTTCTGTAGAATCAAATATCATAGCCTGGAGACTACGGTGATTAAAAATAGACTGTGTAGGGTGAGTGGATTGGCTTCTCCCACTGCCAACTAGCCACATGAAGGGAAGCAAGCTACCAGGACAACCCCTGCTCATGGCCACACACGTGGGACCGCCCCATGTGCTGGAACTGAAGCAGCAGAGGGCCTCTGGGGTGGCCGCAGTGGTACATCTGCAGTCCCAGTGCTGAGCGCATATGATGGCCGTGAACTTCTGTACTAGGCATGGGAAGAACCACAACCTGCCCTTAAAGAACCGAGGCGGGAAGCCTGCCTGTGTCTGGGAGGGTACAGGCAAAGCATTCTCCCGGCCACGTAGGAGCCAGAGAAGATTTTGATGTCTGCCACATGTACTTCCGGGGCTGTTGTGACATGCCTAGTGTAGGTGAGCCCTGCATCGCATCTTCCGTTGCACAGAAACAAGGACCTTCAGAGGAATGCAGGTGTCTCAGGGGCATCCTGGGACATGCAAGAAGGAGATTGAGGAGGACATTTCTCAAGCTTGGAGGCTGACTCCAGACCAATCGATGGGCCTGTTGCTGTCCTGTGTTACCTGTTGTTTTAGAATAAATAGCAAGCCTAGAATAACATTAAACCACGTGGTTCCAGATTCTGCCTATGCCCCACAGTCGTGCAGAAAACCTTCAAACTCTTAATTAAGCCTTGCTGCCTGGGTGCAGACGGTTCCACATCTGGTACTGCACGAGTGTGGCTTTTGTCAAAGAAAGAGAAGAAGGCAAGGCCTGTGCTCTGGAGCCTGCTGGAACCTCTGTCAAGAATGTGGGTTATTTTCTTAAAAGGGAAATAGTGTTTCAGGTTTGGCAGGGGCTACTCCATTTGATGTCTGTCTTGCTGATTCTGAGGACCAACGGACAGTTGAAGAGCAAGGTGTTCTTGGTTGCATGGAGGGATATGTCACCGTTACCGTTTCCTCATCATGGACGCCTCAAGAGCTTCCCACTTCTGTTACAAGGTGACCAGAACATGTACAGGACAAACAAGGCTAGGACAGCAGAGTCTTCCAGATAAAGCACCTGCTCTAGCAATGGCAGACAATTAAAACACCCAAGCAGAGGTCATGGCTGCTTAGGCCCATCTGCCCGGGCCACCTTCCTTCCTTCCTTCCTTCCTTCCTTCCTTCCTTCCTTCCTTCCTTCCTTCCTTCCTTCCTTCCTGGAACTCACTTTGAAGACCAGGCTGGCCTC
>NC_034608.1:41039264-41048928 GCF_900095145.1 Mus pahari
TTCCCTCCTTCCTTCCTTCATCCCTCCCTCCTTTCTTCCCCCTCTTTCTAGTGAAGGAAAGAGAAGGGTAATTGTCTAGTTCCAGTTAATAAATGTGTCCATGTGTTACCAATCAAGCCATCTCCCACATTCCAGAGGCTAGGAAAGGGCAGGCTACTGCCATTAGGTGTGCGGAGTGTGTGCATTAGTGACTAGCATGCTCCAGCACACACTAGCACACACCAGTGACCATGAGACAAAAGAACACAGGGTCATCAACAGGTGCTCGGATTATACACATCAGGGAATAACTCAGAGCCACCCACGATGCATCAGTGTCTCATTAAGGAAAAGGCATAAAAGTGCTTCCCCTTGGAGTCCCTTGGCCAAGGACAAGTCCAGATTTGAATTCTCTACTTCATGCTTCCTGTGTTGTCCTCCCTCTGTCTGACTGGACGATGTCTGAATATGCGCCTACTTGAAGTCTGTTTTGTGCGTCTGTTTGTCCTTGAGTCTGTGTCTGTGCCTTTCTGTGTGTGTCTCTGTGACTGTCTAGCGTATGACTCGTGTGCGTCTGTTCCATTTTTATTAAACATCGGAGCACATCACAAGGGAAAGGAAGGGAATGCTTTAGAAATCCTTAACAGACTTAGGGGTTAAGTCACTGGCTCCAGCTGATCCCAGATGACTGAGGCAATAAACATCAGTTCATCAATCCTTATTCATAACTGGCTGCTTTCAACCTTTGCGGTGGATTTTAAGAAGCTGCTCTCAACTTCTGTGTTTGCCACTTTTGGAGCCTGCATTGTTCTGAGTCAGGAGCATGGAAGAATACAGAACTCATGATCACTGCTATTCCTTATCTACCTTATAAAAGCTGATCACACGAGCAATCCAAGGCAAGTCTGAGCACGTAGTAGGGTAGCAGTCTTAAGTGACTTCAAGGTATATTATTGACTCTGGCGGTGTCATCCAGCAAAGGTTCTAGTCTCTCAGAACGTAAGAGGCATCTTCATCCTATTGCATTGCCAAGGTCAGGAGGGGAAGCAGATCCATCATTGCGATTTGATGCCTGTTGACTTCGAAATATGAGGAGCAGACATGATCCTCTCACTCACGAGAAACTGAGAGAGAGAGAGAGAGAGAGAGAGAGAGAGAGAGAGAGAGAGAGAGAGAGAGAGAGAGGCAGGCTGTGCCTGTGTCAGGTTGCATGGATGCTCATTCATTTCTTTAGGAAACATTCCATTTGTCCAGCTAAGCTAGAACAAATGAGAACAGGACCTCAGAAAAGCCAGGCTTTGGGGACACAAAGGCTGAGAACAGTTGTGTACAGTTGTACGTGATGGAGCCTTTAGAGAGCCGTTCTATTGCTGCAATGAAACACCACAATCAAGGCACTTGTATAAAGGGGCATCTAACTGGGGCTTGCTTACTGCTTCAGAGGGCTATCCCTTATGTAGTGACAGGCAGACGTGGCACTGGAGCACTAGCTGAGAGCTTACCTCTGATCTGCTAGTTGCAGACACAGTGGCAGAGGGCTGGCATGGGTGTTTGAAACCTTAAATCCCACCCCCAAGTGACACACTTCCTCCAATAAGCCACGCCTCCTGACAGTTCCACCAATTTCGGAACCAACCATTCTCACTCAAACCGCCATGGAGAGTATTTCTCCGTTCCCTGGGAACGTGCTTCAGTGAGCACTTCCCCTTTAAAAAGTAGGGTTTGGACATGATTGAGAGGCAAGGAGGCTTACTAAGAAAAATGACTGTCTCTCAACTGCAGTCTTGAGCAGACCGACCCCTCTGGTTGGTGGAGGAGACCCGAATGCAGAACTGCCCTGAATGAGATAGACTATAGTACGACTTAGCCTGGAATTCTTACTCTTTGGTGGTGAACTTGATCCCTTTTTCATTGTTACAGGCACGTCTCCCCACCCATGTACTGACCGGGCTGAGCCCTGCTCAGTTTTGGAGCTAGGATGTGTTCAGGTGGAATGGTTATAGACTGTCTCTAATAAGCATGCCTCCGATTTTAGTTTTGGTTTTAAAATTTTTAGCAGCAAAACGGATGCATGCTCTGCTTACAAATCAAAGCTGTGCAGAAATAGACAACATCTGAGAGTCTCCCCTCCCCCACCATGTGCACACCACTGTTGGCAGTTTGGTAGGCATACTGTCACACTTTTCCCTGTGCCAGCAAAACACATATCCGGAGTGTTTCCTGTGGGTGCTGATTGCTTAGTTCATATACCAGTAGGCAGGTCATCATTTTCGAGATGTGTACTATTGGGATGGAGAGATGAACGGTAAGACCGGTTACAGGCCCCTCTCCTCCCCAGACTTTCCCCTCTAATCCTACCGCCCTTCCTCGGGAGGTCTGGTTCTCTTGGCTTTTTTTTTTTTTTTAAAAAAAGAAAGAAAACTCAAGATCTCGGACATAGAATCTTTCTAGTCCAAGGGAGATATTCTTAGCTGCTGAGCTCCATTTCCGAATCCTTCCTCTCATTAACTTGCACTTGAGCATCCTTTCCCCTCCACTCCCCAGGGCCCTGAAGCCTCCGCAGTGGGTTTATTGCTGAGCTGTGGGATTTTTTTGGAGCATGGGGACCACCGCAAGCTTTGAGCAACCATACAGCAGAGGGAAGGCGATCTGAGGTCGACTGGCCTCAGGGCAGAGCTCAGAAACTGCTGCGGTTCCTTTTAGCTTTAAGGTAGCGAAGCAGGTCACGGTGCTTCCCCTCCTCCTGAATGTCACTAAACTATGATCCTTTAACAGCTACCTGGGAAGAAAACTGAATTTAGCTCTTACTCAAGCAAAGAAGGAAGAGATGCTTAGAGCCAGCTCATTCCTTGCCACTCTGCCTCCCTCTCTAACAGTCCTCCTGGATGCCTGCACTCCTCAATTGTCCCCATCTCTGGAGGAATGCGGGCTCACAGGGGAGGAAAGGGTAACCCCCACTCCCAACTCTGACAGTTGTTCAGCTCCATCTGCCTCCCAAGCCATTAAACGGCAAGATGGAATATTTTTAACAGACTTTCCCCCCACCAAGTGGTCTCTGCAGAGGCATAAACCTTCTAAAGCGGAAACGACGGCAGGTGGTGGGTCCTTATCGGCAGGCATCCGTGTGAGGTTGAGGCTGTTCCCTTGGCGAGATTTGATGGCACGCAGGGCAGGTTATAGACTTACGGGAGAGCGTCAGATCACTGCTCCTGGCTGCTCTTCACAGGCTCTGAGAGAAGACTGGGTGTTAGGTGGTCAAATCTCCGCAAGGCCTTCGCAGAAAACCTAGTTCAGCCCCAGCCTATTAACTAGAAGTTTGAGTTGCCTCCTTCTCCATGGCCTTTCTAAGCCTTTGCCTCCACCCCTCCCTCCTGTCTTCTTTTAAACTGTGGTTGTTTTACATCTACAGGAACTGTACTGTAAGAGCAGTACAAAGAGCCCCTGCCCCGCTGCCCCACTGCTTGCTTTGGGACTGCTTTTCCCTGTCTTCATATCTGTTGGCCTTCCTACCCACCCAAGATTTTCTGTTGTTTCCAGACATTCCAGTTTGTACAAGGCACAAGAGACCACCCACCTGGCTTCCATGTGTGCCCAAGCCAACATTCCACCCAGAGTCCAGCTGTCCCTCTTCTGTACCCTCCCTTCCCTTCTGTCGGCCTCTCCTTCCTCCTTCCTCTTTCTGCATCCCCCTCCCTGCTTTCTCACCCTCCCTTTTGTTCCAAGGGTCTTCCTAGGTATACGATTGGCCTATGGTGACAGGATCAGCTCCTCGGGCTCAGCCTGCCTCTCATTTTTAACCCTGTTCCATTCAGTGGATTAAACCTCAGTGACAGATGTATGATGTTAAAAATCCAAGTTGTACCTTTAGTCATTTGACTTCTTTGTAGTGTCTTTGTCGTCCGTTCAGGCTTCCCTCACTTTCTGCCTTGGTCACCCCAGGTTCATCCTGAGTTTCTTGTGCTAGCACAGGCTCCTCGGATTATCACCTGTGACTGCTGTGTTGGTCACATCCCAGTCAGTGGGTGGCTTTTACTCTGAACAGTGGAAATTAGATACCCATTCCCACTGCTGTGCCTATTGTCCCTTGCTCTCAACCAAGATCTGGGCAGGAGAGTGGGGCTCTAAACAGACACCTAGATGCATAAGCTCTGTGAAGACATTCTGACCACACCAGGAGTTAAATTGCTACCTGGTTCTTTTTGGCTGTTGTTTTGTGTCTTGGATAGTTTTATGTCTTCTGAAAATAGGTAGGTTCATTTTGAAGGTGGGGTGCTCCACTGAGTTCTCGCCCTGACTTTCTTCCACGATGAGCAGTGATGTGTAAGTGCAAGGCTAATAAATCCTTTCCTCCCCCAAGTTGCTTTTTTCTTTTTCTTTTTTTCTTTTTTCTTTTTTTGGTTTTTTGAGACAGGGTTTCTCTGTGTAGNCCTGGCTGTCCTGGAACTCACTCTGTAGACCAGGCTGGCCTCGAACTCAGAAATCCACCTGCCTCTGCCTCCTGAGTGCTGGGATTAAAGGCGCGTGCCACCACACCCAGCTCCCAAGTTGCTTTTGATCATGATGTTTCATCACAGCGAGAGGGACCACAATCAAGACAAATGTAGAGGTGGGAGCTGTGAGCCCTTAGTCAGAGAACCCCATCTGATGCCCCGTGCTCAACACGGGGTGAAATGAGCACGAGGGCCTTGTGTTCCGGGACCACACATCAGCCTCTGAGGTATCCCTGCCACGCCCCGTGAGCTGCGGAACCTCGGGAGACCAGGTGCTTACTGTCTGAAGCTCTTCCCTTCTGCCCCTGACTGGATAAGTGCTAAGTTTCCGGTGACATGTCAACTGTATTTGTACATTGGGAACTCGATTAGTGTAATTGGGGCAATCAGAGCAGCTCAACAGAGGAACAGTTTACCGAGAACAAATGTCTGGAGTTGTGTTCCTGCCAATGGAGTCTCTCATAGTTGGTACAAGAAAATACTCCAAGTTAAGCCATGCAGGTGGAATATGACTTGAGAAGATCTTAAGGATGGTTAGGAGCAGCCGCACAGCTCACTGCACTCTCCTCCGCCACCGGACATTGCTTCTCAGGAGAATGATCTAAAGTGAACGGTTTTTACCCGGAGTGGGGAAGAGACACAAGAACTGAGCTGCTGTGAATGATAGTGAAAAGACTTTGCCCTTCAAAGAGACCAGTTCTTCTTTAAGGCCACTGTGGTATGAAGTCCAGGGGTCTTGAAGACTCCAGACAGGAAGTGTGTGGGTCTAGAAGCTTCAGAAGGTGTGGCTGTTGCCCTAACTGTGTGAAAACAGAACCGATAATCCACAAGATGATAAATCTTCTCAAACTCAGTTGAGAGCCCAGGGAGTAAAGGCCACTAAGCAACCTGGATTCCAGAGAGGCAAAGCCACTGAGAGAGGTCCATGTGACCCATCTCCATGTAGAGTACACCCTTGTCTTAGTCAGGGTTTCTATTCATGCACAAACATCATGACCAAGAAGCAAGTGGGGAGAAAAGAGTTTATTCAGCTTACACTTCCACATTGCTGTTCATCGCTAAAGGAAGTCAGGACTGGAACTCAAGCAGGTCAGGGAGCAGGAGCTGATGCAGAGGCCATGGAGGGATGTTCTTTACTGGCTTGCTTCCCCTGCTTGCTCAGCTTGCTTTCTTATAGAACCCAGGACTGCCCAGGGATGGTACCACCCACAAGGGGACCTCCCCCCTTGATCACTAATTGAGAAAATGCCTTACGGCTGCATCTCATGGAAGCATTTCCCCAACTGAAGCTCCTTTCTCTGTGATAACGCCAGTTTGTGTCAAGTTGACACAAAACTAGCCAGGACGACCCTGAAGCAGGGACCCCTGCAAGGCAAAACCCTTACAACGCTTGGAGGTCGAGGGGTCTACGGCAAATCTTTTAACCCCGTGCCTTGACTGAGAGTGCTCACGGGAAATACTGGGTAGCACAGAGACGCCCCCTAGGCCTTGGGTGTTCAGGGTGTGATTAGTGGAAGGTGGAAGAGGAAGAGTCTTGCAGGTTCCCCAGACCCCTCTCTTGATCCCACACTCCAGATTGCACACGGATGTCATCCTTCCCAGGAGGAGTAGAAACAGGCTGCTTCTGCAGAGGGGCGGGAGCTTACTTGTTTGTGTCAGCACCTCTGGATATCCTGTGACCCTGGGGAGGCCAGCAACTGTCCTAGGACCAGGTTTCCTATCTCTGTCTGGCTCTGCTAGAGGCTATGAGGACGTGCAGGGGATATCCATCCAGGCCCAGTACAGACAAGGCAAAGTAAAGGACAGGAAACGAAACACAAAGTACCCTGCCCTTGAGGTGCAGACACACAGAGCCTATCTGAGACTGAAGCTGGAACTTGCCAACCATTACCAATGTGTGTCACCAGGAATAACACAGAGCCACTAGGAGAGAAGCAAGGCAGAGAGATGAGTCCACCTGAGGCATAGGTTGGAAGCTGGGAGTTTAGGAATACCAAAACCTTTCTAGGACTCTGACCCATACATCAAACTCATGAAGACTGCAGCCTCCTTTGAGAGGAGTGTGGAGGCTGACAGACCAAACATACTAAGACTCCAATCCAGGTAAACTCCTACCTTAGTCAGGGTTCCATTGCTGTGAAGAGACACTATGGCCAAGGCAACTCTTACAAAGGAAAGCATTTAATTTGGGCTGGCTTACAGTTTCAGAGATTTAGTCCATTATCACCATGGCAGGAGGCATGGCAGCATCCAAACAGACATGGTACTGGAGAAGAAGCTAAGAGTTCTACATCTTGTTCTATAGGCAGAAGAAGGAGGGTGTCTCACACTGGGCATAGCTTGAGTATAGAGACTTCAAAGCCCACCCCCCACAGTGACACACCTCCTCTAACAAGGCCACACCTACTCCAATTAGGGCATAGCTCCCAATAGAGCCACTCCTAAATATAGCCAAGCATTCGAACTCCTGAGTCTGTGGTGGCCATACCTATTCAAACCACCATAGCTCCTAACTCCCACAGACCACACAGCAGATGAACCAAATCTGTTTCCAGTCATAAATGATAGAAAAGCGCTTCCACGTCTCCTGGTCTTGTGCATGATACCTGCAGTCAACTAATAATCATTAGTGTAGCATACACTTAAGACAAAACACAAACTATGATCAAGAGTCAAAGCAGTCGACAGGAGCAGACCCAGAGAAGACCGAGATGACTGACATGTGAAAGAACTCAGTGGAGTCATGAATGACATATGCCGAGCTGATGGAGAATTTCAGCATACAGATGGGAAGCCCAAAGAAGTGTCTAATGCAATAAAGTGACAAAAATTCATCAGTAGACTAGACAAAGGCATGCTGAGAGGCAGAGCTTAAAATAGATGGGTAGAAAATATTCAAGTTAAAACAATAGAAAGCGGAAGGAAAGGAGCACAGAAGAGAAACTAAGGGTGTGTCAGGTGGTCCAACACACTGGCCACTGTCTAGCACAGGGGTCTGTGAGAAGGGGCTAGGCAGCTAGAGTCCCGCGGGACAGCACAACGGAAAATGGCCACACATAGCTACTGCACCTCACTTAGCAGAAGCCTCTCGGCTGGAGTCTCTGAGCTCCTTTGTGCTTATCTTCGCAATGCTCTATGATCGGAGAGAAGAAATATGTCATTTATCCTACCCCTAATCTCCTCAGCAGCCTGTCTGCCATTTGGCTTCAAGAGAAAGAGACTGTGAAGGCTGGATGAGTAGCTTCAGTTATCAAGAGGGATCCGGCAGGCTGCCGCTTACTCTTGGCAACCGCCTTACATTTGATTTAACTGGTGTAAAAGCATATGGTTCCTGGCTATGAAGAGGTGGTGAATTACAGTTTATCCCTGTCCACAGTCACAGCTAAGAACAGATAGTTCACATAACCCATACTCCTCCCGCCTCACACTTGAGCATTTTCAAAAAAAAAAATCTGTTCAAAGAGAAAGAACGTGTTAAATTCAGCATTTATCCACGGGACACGCTTGTCTCTTGTGTAGACTAGTTACATATTTAGTAAGGCAGAGGCTCCTTAGAACGCAAGGCAGGACATTGGTGCTCAGGTGTCCCACAGCTTTAGGGGCTCGGCTGCCTGGTTACTGACAGCAGCTAATCATTCACCTGCTGACGTTGGCTTCTGGAGAGGGCTTTGCCTCTGGGGCTTGAAGCATTTGTGCATCTGTGGAACCCAGCTACCTCCAGAAAGGAGGAGCCACGGTGAGAAGGGTTGGAGGTGTGGCTTGAGAACTTAGTATGACTTGTGGCGCCTTCAGTTTGCCCTTGTAAATCCACTTTTCACCCCAGTGTTACATGAGCTGGCTGTCTGGCTGCGAGAGTCAGTTCTTAAAGAGTAGTCTGTTCCCCTCCGTGCTACTGATCCATACATGCCCGCAGGAACATTTAGGGCCTTTGTTGCGTATGTATCTGTTCCTGCATCACCCACAGTGAGTCCTTCAGGAGAAAGCGTGCTTGTTTCTCAATCACCTACAGCACTCTGCCGGGCAGGGTCGGCTCTCACAGGGTTTGGGATTTGGTAGATACTCAGCAGTCTGGCCCAGGGAGCAGGCATCGGCACCTCTGCCTTTGTTGCATACTAAGTCCAGAGTTTCTTGCTGGTTGGCTGTGCCTAATAGGTCTCGGGGGTGAGGACATTAAATTCAGATCGCCAGACTAAGGGATGTAAAAGTAACTTACAAAGAGCTGGGGAAATGGCTCAGCAGTCCACATACTTGGTACCCAAGCAATAGGACCTGAGTTCAGATAACTAGAATCTACACAGATACTTTTCCAGCGCGGTGGCCTGCTGGCAATTCCAGCCTCAGTCTCAGAAGTCAGAGTTGGAGAGATTCCCCAGCAAGCTGCCTATGAGATTAGTGATATCTGAGCTCTGGGGCTGACTGAGAGACTCTACCTCAAGTGATGAGATTGAAGAATGACTGAGGAAAAGTCCCGACATTCGCCTCAGGCCTACACAGACACAGTGACACACACACACACACAAATACATACACAGGGACAAAGCCATAAAGGAGAAAGAGATGGAAGAGACAGAATCTGGAAGGAAGCGTGAGACACACTCTGGAATGCACACCCACTCAGACCCTCTTGGAAGAAAGGCCATTGCTTCAGTCAGGAGAGGGCTTCCGGAAGACTTGGAAACCAGGGGACTCCTGAAGACCAGGATAGTAAGTAGAACCATAGAGATCAGTTGCAGGGGTCACAACCCAATGATTATTGTGACTATAATCAAAAGTAAACTTATGCCTTTATTCATCTAATTAAAAAGAAGTGAGCTAGCTCTTGAGAGGAGGGCACTCAAGACCAGGCTGGCTGTCACGTGCTAATTCAACCACTCTGACCTTGGCTTCCTAAGCTGTGAAGGAAGGGTAATATCTCAGAGCCACTCCTACACCTTGCCTCCAGCTTTTGGTGGTCAGAAATCCAGCATCGCTATGGATTAGGGTCCTCGCACTGGGAACAGGGAAAGCTCACAGAGCGTCCCTGTGTTAGATGTTTCCTCCAAGGGCCATCAACACCCCTATGTCAAAAGTTTCCTCCAGGGCCTATCAACGCTGCAGCCCTGGGGCTTTCAGGACAGTGAGCAGACACCATGACCAAGGCAACTCTTTTTCTTTTCTTTATCTTTTTCTTTTCTTTTTTTTTTTTTTTTTTTTTT
>NC_034608.1:41049178-41056833 GCF_900095145.1 Mus pahari
GCAGGCAGAGCTGAGAGTTCTACATCTTCATCTGAAGGCTGCTAGCAGAACACTGACTCTCAGGGAGCTAGGATGAGGGTCTTAAAGCCCACACCCACAGTGGCACACCTACTCCAACAAGGTCACACCCACTCCAACAGGGCCACACCCACTCCAACAGGGCCACTCCCTTGGCCAAGTGTATGCAAACCATTACAATGTGCATGCAGGGGCACAATGCACACACACACACACACACACACACATACACACACGGTAAGGAATGTCACAAACCTACAGGGACATGGCCAGCTATACTCACTGGCTACTCATAGACTGGGCAGTCTGATCTAAAGAGGACATAGGTAGACTGCCTTGCAACCCTCCTGTCTCCCCTGCCCCTCTAGTGTGTGATCCCAGAAGACTTTTCCCCAGGGTCATGTGATAAGAGGTAGCACTGACCCCAGGTGGACAGCATGCATTGGTGTGGCATCTCTACTTTTCCTGGTCACTGCATGCAAGTTCGCCAGGGCTGGAGCCATGCCATTCACCTTAATCAAGGGGAATTCCCATCAATCAAGTGGTCAGTTTTCTGCTACTGTGGCAAAATACCTGGGAAAATCGCATCGATAAAATGAATAGGTTAATTATGGCTCAGGATCTTAGTCCAAAGCCAGTTGGTCTCATTGCTTTGGGGGCCTGTGGAGACATCATACATCTTGGGATGAGTTTGTGGCAAACGAGGCTGCTGGTCTCTGGCAGCTAGGAAGTAAAAGACAGAAAGAGAACTGTATTTCTCTTTGAGCCTTTATGTCTGGGCATCTGAACCCCAGTGAAGCCGAAAGGCTATCTAGGATCAAAATCCCAGGGTCCCTGTAGGTTCTGAGAGAGTGATCCTGTGCTTGATTCATGTCCAGAGTGTGACAGTTTTATTGTCTTTACTCTTTGTTCCTTGGTACTCTGACCTTGGGATGCCTTCCTAGCTATTGGTCAGTAAGTGGGTCTCTCCGCGTCAGCCCTACCCACCCGGTAGCCCTGCCTTTCTGCCTTCCACTGCTCCAGATCTTACCCAGTCCTTAGAATGTCAGAGTGGGCAGCCTCACTAACCGAAACCTCCCCTCCTGTCTCTCTTCTCCTCTCAGAACGGGTTGAACGGACTGCATCTGGCCTCCAAAGAAGGCCACGTGAAGATGGTGGTTGAACTTCTGCACAAAGAGATCATTCTAGAAACGACAACCAAGGTAAGAACTTGGCATTGGAGATTCAAGTCTGTGGGCCTTCCTGTCTCTTCTCAAACGGCAGCCTAGAAACGAGCCTACACACGGTCCTGGATTCCCAGCTGTCCATCACAGTCTGTTTCTCTGACTCCCTGGAACCACCTAAGAACACAGGACCCTGTGTGTGCAAACCATCAGCAGGCCTGTATTCTATCCTCCTCACTGGGCTCTGAAACCATGACCCTTCTATGGTGGCTTCTTGCTGCCTTGTACAGAGCCCGGAGTTCTGCAAGCTCTAGAGCTGAGCCCCAGCTGACTTGCTTCCTACCCTGTGGCCTTAGGCAAGTTACTTGGGCACTGGAGAGCCCCAGTGTTCTCACCTGTAAATAGGGCCTTTATCGAGTACTCGCAGGGTTGGTATGGAAATTAACTGAGCCTGTGTATATAAAGAACCTGGCGTAAGAATCAGGTGGGAAAGAGTGACATGAACCTGTTGTCACTGAAGAAAGTCTAGTTCTTCTCTGGCAAATCTTGTTCACCCATAAATCTATTTTCAACATGATCAGTTACCTGAAGTGGCGCTTCCATTTTATCAGGAACTGTTTCTCATAGAAGCATGAATCCATATAGATTGCAAAAAATAACATAATATTTGCATTGCTAGTACAATTGCTAGCAGAACACTATTTTTCGTGCGTGGCAAGCACACAGTCTACAACCGACCTATGCCCAATCCCTAAAATGAGCTTTATTTCTCATGTACACTCGACTTGTTTATTAAAATCATCGCTTCTTACTGTCTCATGCTGGCCCCTCTCTTCCCAGCGCCCCACATTGCTGTCTCTTTGCTGGAGTTGCTGTAACTTCTCATTTCTTGCCCGATCCTTGTTAAATGGGGTCCCCAACACAGCCTTGATTTCAGCTCTCTGCAGCAAACATCCTCCACCTCTCAGGCAGAAAATGGTGCTGAATGATATAGAGAGAACAGATATAATTTGTATGAAGTGAGCTTCCAAAATATTATGAAAGTAGACTCCCTTCTCAAGTTAAACTTCCCTAATTTTCATGTCATTTTCTGCTCACTCATCGGTGCAGCGAGTCTGCATTTGCTTCCAGCCCCTTGACAGAAATCGATGGTTTCAGCTGCTCTTCCCAGGGACCGAGAGGCAATTACTGACCTCTAACGTTCCCGACCACAAACCTGCAGCACCTCTTCCCTGGCGTTTCCCCAGCGTTGAGGAAATGGCACACTTCCCAGATCCTCCCCTTTGGTTTTTTTTTTTGTTTTGTTTTGTGATGAATACTTACTTGGTAGGTCTTATTTATAGACAGTTATAAGCCAGGGTGGCTTTAGAATGCTATAGAGGAGCAGGGGGTTAAAAAGGTGAACCTCATTGCTTAGGGTAGAGCAGACTCCTGATAGGATGTGACATCGTCGCTGGTCTCCAAGGCTTAGGAAAGATTAGATATAAAGACAAAGCAAGAAACCAAAGCCTGCCCCAGTTCCTTAGCTGGATTCACCAATGGAAAAACAGAAGGATGTCTTAGCTCCTCGCCTCCCTCTTCATCCCAGAAACTAGAGCCCAGCTCCAGGGTGATTAAGCAGACCCCCTCATAGCACCCCACAAATTTATACAGTGCCAACCCAACCCTCCTCTTCCCATGGGTTCTATGGCTTCTTAAATATGGAGAAATTAGGTGTTTATAAATCAAAATAGAATTAAATCATTTCTTCTGCTTCTTCATGAATAATGAGGCCCATACCCCTATGCTATGACCCTCCCACAGGTTCAGGGGTTTCATGAAGCTTACAGTTGATGTATGTGCTTGTGTATGTGTGTGTGTGGTATGTGTCTGGGTGTGTTTTTGTGTATGTGTGTATGTGTTTGTGTTGTGTATGTGCATGTATGTGTGTTTGTGTCTGTGAGTGTGTCTGGATGTTTGTGAATGCATGTATGTATTTATGGGGAGGTGGGGGTGTTTGTGGGTATCAATGTATCTTGTGTGTATTTGTGTTGTTTGTGTGTGTGTGTGCGTGTGTGTGTGTGTGTGTGTGTGTGTGTGTGTGTGTGAGAGAGAGAGAGAGAGAGAGAGAGAGAGAGAGAGAGAGAGAGAGAGAGANGAGAGAGAGAGAGAGAGAGAGAGAGAGAGAGAGAGAGAGAGAGAGAGAGAGAGAAGCACTGTTCTTTGTGCTTTTACTGCTCTTTCATGACCAGTAATTGGCTCGGTGTAGACACAGACGTTTCTTGCCAGCGAGCCCCTTTGTTCTCCTTCCTGTGACCATCACTTGAGTAGGCTGAGGGAACCTCTGTCCCTTGCATCTGTGTTTCAGAAGGGGAACACTGCTCTGCACATCGCTGCCCTTGCTGGTCAGGATGAGGTGGTCCGGGAGCTGGTCAACTATGGAGCCAATGTCAATGCCCAGTCTCAGGTAACAGCTCTCTGGTCCCTCGTGTAGGGAAAGTCTTTCTTCACCCACACAATTCTTCTCTGTTACATTGGCTGCTGTATACCTCAACACACACACACACACACACACACACGCACACGCACACGCACACGCACACACACACACACACACACACACACACAAGATTTGCTATTGCCATCTCTCCAAACAGTAATACAGGTACTCTGCATTAATTTTCCAAGGCTAGACCACCATCTTAGCTTTGTGAGCTGATCACTGCGGACTCCATCTTGGTTAAGTAGACAGAAAGGTCACATGTTACATATGGACCATATGGAGGGGGTGATAAGGCTTGGTTGGTTGGTATTAAGAGAAACACAAGTAGAGGGGGACTGGAGGGATGGATCCGTAGTTAAGAGCACACACAGCTCTCACAGATTCCAAGTTTAGTTCCCAGCATCCGCATCCGGTGGCTCACAACCACCTGTCACCCAGCTTCAGGGGACCTCACACCTTTGGCCTCTCTATTCATGTGTGCACACCGACAGGACACAGACATACACAGAATTAAACAAAATCACCTTTTAAGTAGAGGAGGATTGTAAGCTAGGGACTCACTCAGGAGGTGAGGGGGGAACATTTCTATGGAGTTATCCTTCCATCTTGGCCTTTGGTGATAATTTTCCAGAGGCCATTTTTTTTTTTAACTCTGGTAAGGGTATGAAGAGGCAGCCACGCCCCTCCATGTGAGAGGGTTTGCGCCCGTGTTCACATCTGTTCCACTGTTTTAATGGCTTCTTCTTTGGGTTTGCAGAAAGGCTTTACTCCCCTGTACATGGCTGCACAGGAGAACCACTTGGAAGTGGTGAAGTTTCTACTGGAGAATGGAGCCAATCAGAATGTAGCCACAGAAGTAAGTCCCTTTGGAAGTGTGCTCTGTGATAGAAGTGCCACAGGGGACATGAAATAGCTGATGGCACGAAGTCAGACCGCAAACAGATGATGTACATCAGCACACAGTCAGACCGCAAACAGATGATGTACATTCAACACGCAGTCAGACCACAAACAGATGATGTACATTCAGCATGCAGTCAGACCGCAAATGGATGATGTATATTCAGCACACAGTCAGACCGCAAACGGATGATGTACATTCAGCACACAGTCAGACCGCATACAGATGTTGCACATTCAGCACACAGTCAGACCGCAAACAGATGATGTACATTCAGACCTCCTTAAGCACAGAGTCAAACAACAAACACCTGGTACACGTGGTCAACCATCATAGCACACAGTCAGACTGCAAACAAGCACACCTAGTCAGACCATCATAGCACACAGTGTAAGAAAGAAGAATGCGGATACTGTGGGAGCACGGAGCAAGAAAGTCGGGCAAAGGAAGGCTTCCGGGAGGAGGTGGCACTTGAAGATGCAAAGGGCTTTGAAATCCCTTCTTTGCTCTCCCCTGACCAGGATGGCTTCACCCCACTGGCCGTGGCTCTACAGCAGGGTCACGAGAATGTGGTGGCTCACCTCATCAACTATGGGACGAAAGGGAAAGTGCGCCTCCCTGCACTGCACATCGCAGCCCGCAACGATGACACACGGACAGCTGCCGTCCTTCTGCAGAATGACCCCAACCCGGATGTGCTTTCCAAGGTGAGGGAACACCAGGGGAGGTGTCCACCGCGGGAAGCAGGCTGGTGCACCGGAAGACTGTGGGCTAGAGGCATGCTGAGGTCCAGCTGTGCCTTCGGTGCCCAGACCTTAGTGGGCAGCCGTACGTAAATCTCTGGAGAATGCTGAGATGGACCAGCACCCTGGAGGGCAGGGTGGGCCTCCTTCCAGAATGAAACTGCACCTCAGAGGGGACTCTGGTTGTCACCCTCTTCCTTCCCTGTGCCCTTGCTAGAAGAGGAAGTCATCATGCCCAGCTGTGGAAGAACGGGAAGATAGAAAATGGGGTTTCTGGAGATGTGGGTGGCTGTTTTAAGTGTTACTAACCACTGCTCATTCAGTTAGGCTGCTGGCTGTCCCCCAATCAGCTAGAATGCTCAATTTGCTCACACTCCCTGTACCTATTCTACTATGTCACTATTCCAAGGAATTTGGGGATGTGGTCTAAAGGTGTGGAGCAGGAAGACAGTGGTGGTCCCTCTGGCCAGCTAGCTGAGTCACAGGCCCTGTGACTAAAATCTCTTCATGAGAGGTGATCTCAGTTTGTAGTTCACTTTGGCCATGAGGCACAGCTACTGGAAGCTACTCAGAGGTGGCATACTGCTGCCACACCTTTGGATACAGCTTGCCAAGGGGGGGGCAATCTCCTGACCCCTTCCATAGATACTGCCACAGGTCGAAGTCTGCAGTGTCAGGTCCTGTGTCCCTGTTAATGGGTTTAGAAAGCCCAGGCTGGTCCTGGGACATTACGAGTGTTTCTCTCCCCCCCCCTTCTGTTCCACCAGACGGGATTCACACCCCTCCACATCGCGGCTCACTATGAGAACCTCAACGTGGCCCAGTTGCTCCTCAACCGGGGAGCCAGCGTCAACTTCACACCTCAGGTAACCTCGCTGGAGTCTGCACACTGTCCGGAGTCTAGGGTGTCTAGAATTGGGGGTGCCCTAGCCTCTCTCACATGCACTCTCTCCAGCATCTTGGAGTCCACCCATGCCTCAGAGATGCACAGAGGCCAGAGCTTACACATCTATTACAGCCTCCTGCTAGGAGACTACTGGTCATCTGTCTCTCAGCTTGGTCTGGAGAAAATGCAAAGCTTTCCCGTGCCTGCTTTTCAGGTGAACGCAGGAGGCAGGAGATGATTCCAAATGACTAACTTTCTTCCCATCTGCTATGTGGCTCTGGGGGATGTGGGCTTGGTCAGCTTGCTATGATTACCCACAGAACAATCTCCCTTAGGTGAGAGGTCCTTTCTTAGCTAAAGCGGATGCTCGGTCTGCAGCAGTCAGGGCTGGGGCGTCACTGGTGTGTACGCTTCCAAGGAAGTACTGGTTCTGACTCTTCCCCTATTTCTTTCTCCAGAATGGCATCACCCCACTACACATCGCCTCCCGCAGGGGGAACGTGATCATGGTGAGACTCCTGCTGGACCGAGGGGCTCAGATAGAAACGAGGACCAAGGTAGGTGCCGGCAGCCTTCAGGACCAGGGCTGGGGGTGAGGTCTGCCTTTGAATCTCACAGGGCGATAGGCTCTCAATGAGGGGTGTGCCCCGCTACCTCCCTGAGTGAGTGGTCTGCAGCTGGGTGCAGCAGTAGACAGTCAAAACTGAGCTAAAGCCAATCTGGCCTGAAGGCAGTCTCAGATGTTCCACATCTGGGAATAATTCTATAGATGGACTTGTGTCCCATAGTCACGGATGGCCACCTTTTGAGCTTTCTGGTTGTCACTGTCTTATAAAGGATGAATTGACACCGCTCCACTGTGCAGCTCGGAATGGACACGTGAGAATCTCAGAGATCCTACTGGACCATGGAGCACCCATCCAAGCCAAGACCAAGGTGTGTGCTCCTCTCGGGTATGCCATCTTGCAGGCCATATCCAAGTCAGCTGGACTTTCCTCTTTGCTGTGACAAAACACCTTGTAGGTGAGACTCAAGGAAAGAAGGGATTTAGGTGTCATGGTCAGTCCCTCGTGGTGATGAAGTCAGGGCATCAGGAGTGGAAGGTCACATGGCAACTGCAGCAGGAAACAGAGAAAGGTGAATTCTGGTGCTTAGCTGGTCTTTCCCCCTTTTATTGAGTCTGGGGTCCCAGTCCAAGGGGTGATGTCACCCACATCTGAGGGGTCCTCTCATTTAAACCTCTCTGGAAAACGCCCTCATAAACACACCTGTATGTTTCTGGGGAGAGTCTAAGTCTAGACGAGTTGACAATAATGGAGATTAATCATCACAGCTCCACCCCTCTGTCAGCCTGACACCCAAGCATGTCACTTTCAGCGATGGTAACATTCCATCTCCTCCCCATCACTTTCAGCGATGGTAACATTCCATCTCCGCTCCATCACTTTCAGCGATGGTAACA
>NC_034608.1:41057153-41063757 GCF_900095145.1 Mus pahari
CATTCCGTCTCCGCTCCATCACTTTCAGCGATGGTAACATTCCGTCTCCGCTCCATCACTTTCAGCGATGGTAGCATTCCGTCTCCGCTCCATCACTGAAAGTGATGGTAACATTCCATCTCCGCCCCTAAAGTCTCATTTCCATCTCATCATGCAAAACACGTCTAGTCTGTCTCTAGATAGCCTCATAGTCTTTAATAGTCCCAATACCATGTAGAGTGCAGAGTTCTGGGCTAGAGAGGTGGCTCAGTAATTACTCCTAGTTTTTGCTCTTCAGGGGGGACATAAGTTTGTTTACCCCATATCAGGCATCTCAGGACTGTCTATAACACACACACACACACACACACATACACACACCCCTCACATAATTTAACTTTTTAATTTTAGATAATTATTTTATTTAAGTGTATGTATGTTTTTTCCCTGCATGTATGTCCATACACCATGTGCATGTCTGGTGCTCACAGAGGTCAGAAGAGGTTGTCAGATCCTTCCCCCCCCCCCAGAATTAGAATTACCAATTCTAGTTTTGTGAGCTACCAGGTAGGTCTCTGGTATCAAAATGCTCTTAAACCCTGAGCCATCTTTCCAGCTCCTAAAATATATTTTTTAAGGAGTGCAAAGTCCCCAGCCCCTCCTGAGACCCAAGACAGTCTCTTAACCATGAGTACAGTCATAACAGGTTACACACATCTCCTAAGCCATGACATAGAGGAAGCATCCCCTTCCAGAAACAAGGAAAGGCCAGACTAAAGCAAGACTAGATCCCAGCAGGGCAGGCACCAAACCCTACAACTCTGCATCCTATACCTGGGCTCATGTTGAGGTTACAAGCCCTTGCCTCTCCAGCTCCTCTGCCTACAGCACACATTGAGGCTGCACTACCTCCGTGCCTGCAGCTTTCCTCAGAAGACACCCACGTTGCAATCAACACTTCATCTTTACAGCTCCGTGCAGTAGCATCTCAGGGCTTCCTTGCCAAGTGTCTGACCCTGCCTCACACTGCACTCTCTAGAACGGTGAACAAGACTCCATAGCCTCCTTAATCTTGCATCTTTTATGTCTATAAAACTAACACGTGACCAGCACTGCTGGGCTCTGTGGCCAGCCTGGGACAGAGCCAAGACCCTCCCAACTGGGGCACAGGCGGACCCTTAGAAAATCATGAGCAGGGAGCACCCGTTCAGAAGCATCCTCTATCCAGATCCTCCCCTTTCAAATGAATTTGCACTTCCAAAGATGGGTGACTCTTGCCCTAGAAGCATCTGCCTGTTCTTAGAGCACAGCCCCTCTTTAATGGTGTTCATCTCTTTAACAGTTACATCCTGCTTCCTCCCCACCGTTTCGTCTACATCTTTTTTTAAAACAAGATTTATTTATCTATTCATCCATTTATTTATTTATTTACTTATTTATTAATTTATTCATTCATTCTATATATGATTTCTCTATCTGCATGTACACCTGCATGCCAGAAGAGGGCGTAGTAACTCATTATCAACAGTTGTGAGCCACCACATGGTTGCTGGGAATTGAACTCACGATCTCTGGAAGAGCAGCAGGTTTGGTGCTCTTAACCGTTGAGCCATCTCTCCAGCCCCTGTCTACATCTTTAAGTTTCCTACTATCCTTTTCCTTCCTGTCTGAACATTTTGTATCTTTCTCCTTCGCTTCTTCTCTCTCCCTATAGCCCTACATAAGACAGGCGAGCAGTAACATGTGACATGCCTGAATGCTAGCCTGTGCTGAGATTTCTTCCACCAAAACAGATTTGTCCATTACTTTGCACTCAGCCTCAGCCAACTTCTCAGTACCCGGTAGAGAGAAGTCATATTCCTTGGCGGGATATAACATGAAAGGGTGCATGTTCCTCTCTGACACCTCACGAGCTGGGCCATTGCTGTCTGCATTCCTTCTTGTTAGTATTCTGGTCTTCCAAACTCGCACCCCCACGGTCCATTAAGCCCTGTTTATAGCATTCTAGGGCTTCTTTAGCCTGAAGTGCCAAAAACTACTACATTTCTCTTGCAAAGCAATTCCAAAGGCCCGGGAATTAATGTGTCAGGTTTATCACAGAAAGCGTGTGATTCCTGGTAGCAATTTTTCTGTGCTAGTTACTTTTCTTGTTGCTAGGACAAAATAGGTGACAGATTCGGGAAGGAGGAGTTTGGTTGGGCTCACAGTTCGGTTGTAAGCCCATCAAGGGTGGCAGGAGCATGAGGTAGCAGGTCACACTAAACCCATGGTCAGGGAACAGAGAGGTGAATGCAGGTACTCATTGGCCCAGGGGATGGTTCCCCCTGTATTTGAGGTGAGTCTTCACTTCTCACTTAAACCTTTCTAAAAGCACCTTCAAATATACTGGAGGTGTTTCCATAGTGTTCCTAAATCCAGACACGCTGACAGTGGATAGGAATCATCACACAGACCCAAGAGCCAGTCACTTCTGTAAGATCAGAGATGTTGCTTCTACCAGTGACAGTCCATGTGGGATCTGCCCCAGGGCCTGCCATTCTGGAGGTAAGACTTCTTGTCTGAGCTTCTCTAGGTTAGCAGGCAGAAATCTTTTCATTTAAAATCTCAGGTAAGCAAGTACATATTGACTTTGTAGACAGTTTTGTTATTGTAATTAAACTCTCTGCCAATGGGGCAGAAAACTATGCAAACAAAGTGGCGGTGTCCCAATAAAATTTTATTTGTGGGCTAGAGAGATGGTTTTGTGGTTGAGTATACTTTCTGTTCTTGCAAAGGACCCGAGATCAGTCTCCAGCACCCACATCAGGTAGCTTACAATCTCCTCTAACTACGGCGTCAGAATCCAACACCCTCTTCTGGCCTCTGTGGACACCAATGTGAATTTGTGTATACACACACACACACACACACACACACACACACACACACACACACATGCACACAGACACAAACAAATGCACACACACACGCACACACGTATGCACACATGCACGCTCACACACATGCACACACACACACTAAAAATTAAATGAAATCTCAAAAGAACATTTACAAACTCAAATGTCATGCTAGATTTGGCCCACGGCTTCGGTTTGCCTTGTTCTGCTCTAAACCAGTCCCTATTTCTACCATCCTCACCCCTAGAAGGACAAGAGTCAAGCCTTTGAAAAGTCTTCTGAGTCTAGGACACATAGGAGAGAAGTTTTAAAAATAAATAAAGCCATTCAGGCTAAGCTCCAATAGGAGCCATAGAAAAGGCTCATTTCTAGATTCTGATGTGTGAACACGAGTCTTCAAGGAAAAGCTAAGCTGTTGGCCACACTGCGAGTTCTCTATCCCATCCAGATTGAGATGAATTATGACAGTACGTCTAAGGCAAAAACCGGGCCCATTTACAACCACAGACATGTTTCTGTTAGGAGCAAAGGAGAGGGAATTAGAGCCAACTCCTAGAGCTGGAGAAGATGGCTCAGTGGTTGGGACTACTTGCTGTACAAATATGAAGTTTTGAGTCTCTTTACCCATGCAAAAAATGTCATCCTAGGGCTATAGGGAGCAGAGCCAGGATCACCTGGGCCTTCTGTCCTCCGGTTTAGGTCCAGGTCTGATAAGAGACTTCTCAAGGGACTAAGGCAGAGAATAATAGGGCATCTAACATCTTCCCCTGGCCTCTGTGCACATGCAAAGGCAGGTACACATACACATACAACACACGTGTGTGTGCATACACACAAGCACACATATGCATGCACATATGCAATTAGGCACGCAAAACAAGATAAACGAAACAAAAACTATCCAGGCTAGTAAGCTAGATAGATGAGTGGGGAAGGATTCCTGCCACCAAGACGTACAACTGGATTCAGTCACCCTGACTCACGTGGTAGACAGAGAGAACGGACTCCAGCAAGCTGTCCTCTGATTCCCATACATACACCACGGTACCGACATGCATGCCCACCATCCCACAAACATACATACACCATGGTACCGACATGCATGCCCACCATCCCACAAACATAGACAATAAATAAAGTGAATGGTTTCTCAATCCAAAGATCCCAGATGAGCTCAGCTCTGATGAAAATATTCTCTTCCCGCCTCAAAATGTTTAGAGAGATGTAAGGCCTGTTTTGTCTTCCTTGATACACTCAAAGACACATCAGCGAAGGCTCGCCACGCTTGTTGTATGTGTTTATTGGGCTCTATGAGTATTTGGGACGCTTGAGGCAGAGTTCTGGCCCTTCGGAGCTTGTAACTGAGGAGAAAAGACATGCCCAAGATGGCGACTGCAAATTCGATGGTTTGGGAAGGAGACTGTAAGGTCAGACAGGGCAAACAGTACAGATTGGCAAAACCCAAGGATGGTCGGGAAGGCTTCACGGGAGATGTGAGGCTGTCTGGACGGGCTTGAGGATTCGGTGAGGTGGGAAGAGAAGATTTTCATCAGAGCCAAGCTCGTTTGAGGCTACACAGAAGAAGGGCAGTGTAGACAAGGAGGAGGAAGCGACACTGCTGCCACTGTGCTGCATCCGATGCTCTGTCCCCAGAAGCAATGCCATTGCTTTCCTCTTTCTCCTCCAGAATGGCTTGTCCCCAATCCACATGGCTGCTCAGGGAGACCACCTTGACTGTGTCCGACTTCTATTGCAATACAATGCGGAGATAGATGACATCACCTTGGACCACCTGACTCCTCTCCACGTGGCAGCCCACTGTGGCCACCACAGGGTGGCTAAGGTTCTCTTGGATAAAGGGGCCAAGCCCAACTCCAGAGCCCTGGTGAGGCATACTGCTGGGGCGAGGGACTGGGGGGACGGGAACCAGATGGGTGCAGCAAGGGCTCACAGGGCATGGGAGTCTTACAGTGCTATCCATATCCCCATGGGGGTGGCCTCCTGCACTTATGACCATAGCTTCACCAACAGACTGGGTACTTAGGTTTGAACCCAGGAGATCTGACACTGGAATTGGTGTTTATGGGGACTGTGACTACAGCCCTGGGAGGTGACAAGCTCAGACCTAAGGCAGAATCCTTCTGGGGCTGTGTTCTTCACCTTCCTTCCCAGGGTAGAGGCCACCAGGGTGACTCAGAGAGCCATAGAGCACGTGCAGAATCGCTGCTTCACACTTGACCATTCTAAGAGAACTAACTGAAGGGCAGGGAACCTCCTGAGGCAAAAGATAGATCATTCATTCCTTCAAACCTGCCTGCGCTGAGCAGAGCCCAGATTCTCGGTTCACTGAAGCTTCCTAAGTTTGGGGCTGTTGATATTGGGGCTGGAATGTGTTGTCCTGTCTGTTGCAGAGTATTTTGCACCATCTCTGGCCTCCCCTCTCGACTGATAAGAGCTCCGCTTCCCTTCCTGTGACAGCAAAGGCATGGCTATAGGTCCCCGCCCCCCCAAACTGAACTTATTTGAAAAGCTCTGCCCTATGAAGTACAGAAGAGGCTAGCAGTCAAAACCCTACCCCTGCGGAGGCCACATGCATGCACTATGTCACATGCTCTATTGCAAAAGATGAGAATCCATTTCACTTGGTGTCTAATAGAAAGAAAGTGGTTTGCCTCCAAAAAGTAATCTTTTAGCGTACCCAGAAATGTGGTCGAATTTTTTAAAAAATGTTTCCAAACATCATGTTTGGAAATACGCTTGACTATAAAAAGAAGGGACACCTATTGGTTATCAGCTCATAAGATGACATGGTCTGTCCCTTGGTCTGTGGGTGCTTGCTGGTGCTCTTGGAAAGGACCTCCTCGAAGGGGAAGGATAGGACTCCTTTCCAGTTCTTTGGCTACTGTGTGAGTTGCTGACCTCTGTACACTTTGTGTGGCGCACAGAATGGTTTTACCCCGTTACACATCGCCTGTAAGAAGAACCACATCCGTGTAATGGAGTTGCTGCTGAAGACAGGAGCCTCCATCGACGCGGTCACTGAGGTAGGAGAAAGAGAGTGTAGGTGTGCCTTCACCATGGGCTCCCCTCCATTGTCTTACATGGCTATTATTCATAGCTATGTGTAACTGCATGTGTACACATGTGCGTGCGTGCACGAATATGTACATGTGCATGTATATGTCAGCATTTCCCATCAGGGCTGGATCAAGGGGACTCATTGACAAGAGGACTTTCCAAAGTGGGAAACAGTCCTTTGAACTGTCAAGTGGTTACCACTTTCCTGTCAGTGTTAGCATCCCTGTGGCCATTTTCCCTAGGAACAAGTCCACCTGGTCTAAGTCCGTTTTCTCGGGTAGCCATTCCTGGAACTCCCCAGCAACTGAAGAGCATAAGATACGGTGGCTCGTGCTTCTGCGTGGGGAAGGCTCTTGCTCAGCACATTTGTCTCTGTCTCTTCTAGTCTGGCCTGACACCTCTCCATGTAGCCTCCTTCATGGGACATCTTCCTATTGTGAAGAACTTATTGCAGCGGGGAGCGTCGCCCAATGTCTCCAATGTGGTAAGTTCTTGAAATGGTTTTCCATCAGAAATGTTAAAGAAGCCGGGCAGTGGTAGCGCATGCCTTTAATCCCAGCACTTGGGAGGCAGAGGCAAGCGGATTTCTGAGTTCAAGGCCAGCCTGGTCTACAGAGTGAGTTCCAGGACAGCCAGGGCTATACAGAGAA
>NC_034608.1:41063787-41068815 GCF_900095145.1 Mus pahari
AAAAAAAAAAAAAAAAAAAAAAAAGAAAAGAAAAGAAAAAAAGAAAAAAAAAGGTTAAAGAGATATAAGATGGAACATGTAACGTCCTATATCTTACATAAGATATAACATGTAACATTGTACATGTTATGTGTTACTGTCTGAGGCCTTTTGCTTCTAGTCCACAGCTCTGAGGAGAGCTGCAGAAGGGACCCCTGTTTTCTGCACCTACAGTAATAGTAGTCTCAGGATAGCAAAGGCATCAGGTGTGGGGTGAACATTCCTCTATGTTGATGCCCCCCCATTTAAGTTCGTCATACATCTGTACATCTTTGGAGTTTTATCTTGGAACTTCTGTAAGTGCGATCTGGAAATGCATTCGCGCATGTGAATATTTGTGAGCTCTGAGGTTTACTTTCACAAATACCTAGAATACTAAGAGAGGAGACAAGATACAGACAGAAACTTAGCTGGGCAGCTCCAGCTCTTAGATAAAATCCTACCAAGCCCAGGTACCAATCTGAGTCCTACTTATATCCTTTGCAACCCCAGTACCTGTTAACACTTCAACAATTTTGTTATTTTGCAGAAAGTAGAAACCCCCTTGCACATGGCTGCCCGAGCAGGGCATACAGAAGTGGCCAAATATTTGCTCCAGAACAAAGCCAAAGCCAACGCCAAGGCCAAGGTGAGCTCTGCAGACAGGGAAGGGAGGGTCCCAAGGAGCAGGCAGCCCCACCCTGATGCAAGAAGCCATTCTCATCTGCAGTCTGGGGCTCAGAGTCGTTGGTACCCCCATTTTGGTCCCACTGAAAGCTAAGGCTCTGCTTTGGTGGAGTTCTGTGAGGGACAGAGGTCTCTTTGTATGAAAGTGGTGCCTCTCTAGACTAACAGAAGCCCAGAGAGCAGGCTGGCCCGCAGCGTTTATCGGGCCAGTGGGTAGATATGGCTGAAGGAAGGCAGCCCATGAGATGGTATCACCAGGGAAAATCAGCCAGGCATCACTGGATCCGGAAGAGAAGCATCCTCGTTTATATGTTCGATGACACTACCAAGTCTGCAAGTTGACAGGCTACGTGGCAAAGACCAGGTCTCTGTGGGTGACAGGGTCCTTTGACTCCTCTGCTTGGGCCCAGTAACAGACACCTCATTCGTGGAGCCCCTGCACCAGGAGCTATAGCTGGAAGTTGTAGGAAAGGGCTAAATAGCTGTCTCTCCCTTTGAGTGATTCGGAGCCCCACGACTGCTGGCACAGAGCACACCAAAGTAGAGTTCAAACATAAACAAGCATCCCAGCAGAAAGAGTCTGCGAGACATTGTCAAAGTAGCAATCAGTTTACTGAGTATCTTCTCTGCGACCAACAGGAAAGCTTTGTGTCCCTTAGCTGTTGATCTGAACCCTAACCCTATGAAATAATGTTGCAATTCAAACTTAAACTGGGGAAGCTGAACCTTTGGGCAATTAAGTAGCAATAACCATGAAGCTGGCGAGTTGTAAGGACTGAACTAAGTAGAGCATGTTAGTTTCTGTTAAGTCAGAGACTGGAAGAAATTCCAGGTCTTTTGATTCATTGTGAGTCGCTTGCAAGGTCTGGTCCTCACCTCCTGCCTTGTGAAATAATACAGAGTCAGACTTAGGAAGGTTAACATGTCCAGTTTTATGCTTTCACCCCGTGGCCCAGGATGACCAGACACCGCTTCACTGTGCTGCTCGAATCGGCCACACAGGCATGGTGAAGCTACTGCTGGAGAATGGCGCCAGCCCCAACCTGGCTACCACTGCTGGCCACACGCCCCTGCACACCGCAGCCCGTGAGGGTCATGTGGACACAGCCCTGGCCCTGCTGGAGAAGGAGGCATCCCAAGCCTGCATGACCAAGGTACAGTGTACAGCCACTGCTCTGATTCTTAGAAAACAGACTGGCAGGGTTTAGTGGCCCACCCGTGATAGAGATACCTGGAAAGCTCAGACAGGAGGATTACTTGAGCCTGGGAGCTCGAGACCAACCCGGGAAACATAGCAAGACTGGTTTTCAAAAACCCAAACCAGAAACAAAACAAAAACAAACCCCATGTATTCTTAAAGAAACAATAGGCCGAGGGGACCCCCGTCTAACCTTCTTTGTGGTCATCAGCCTGTCATGTCATCTCCTTCTGCAGAAAGGGCATAGTCAGTCTCCGCTCTGACCAAGCTTCTGTTTCTCCTGCAGCAGTTAAGGTGCTAGACACTTGCTGTAGATCAATCACACAGGTTCCTGACATACAGGAAGGATCAAAGCGCTCAGGGGCTAGGAAACAGCTTGATGGAGGAGTGCTTGCCTGGCCTGCGCACTCTCCTGAGCTACAAATGATAGTTGACTAACTAAATGGGTAAGAGCTGTGCACAGGGTGGCACATGCCTGTGGTCCCAATACTTCAGAGAATGGAACAAGGGAATCTGGAGTTCGAGGTCAGCCTGGGCCACATACTAAGTCTGGCTCCAAAGGAACAATAACAAACCAAACAAGAGACGGCCCCTGCTTGAGTCAGTATCGGAGGCAGCTTTCTCTGTTTCTCCTATTGGAGTTGTCCAGGTCTTACCAGGCAGGCTTGTAGCCCCTTGCAGGGATCAATATCCTCAGGTCTTTCTGTCCTGTTGGCATTCCCATGCTGGTTAAGGGTAGGAAGAATCCTAACCACGCTTTCCTCTGGGGGGGCAGCAGCGCTCCCTCCCGAGGTCCTGATGGCCCATGTTTCTCCTCAGAAAGGATTTACCCCTCTGCACGTGGCTGCTAAGTATGGGAAGGTACGGTTGGCAGAACTGCTGCTGGAACACGATGCACACCCCAATGCAGCTGGGAAGGTAAATTTGAACTCTCCTCTTGGGTTAGAGGGAACGGGGCAGAGTTTCCCCCACTGGGGATTACCTCTCTTGGCTGGGCAGACTTCCATTAAGAATTGCTTTGGTGCACACCTTTAATTCCAGTACTTGGGAGGCAGAGGCAGGTGGATTTCTGAGTTTGAGGCCAGCCTGATCTACAAAGTGAGTTCCAGGACAGCCAGGGCTATACAGAGAAACCCTGTCTCAAAACAAAACAAAACAAAACAAAACGAATTGTTTTGAATAAAGCAATCCTGACAAACATGTTGTCTGTTAGAAGGACCTGGTACCTTCTCTGAATAACTGTGATGGTTCCATGACTCATCTCACCCACGGGGGATGAAGAAATGGCCCTGGATCCTGTTCAAGCTGTCTTTCAATGGCTTTCCTTCCAGACTGGCTTTAGGCAGATTTTTCTTTTTAATTACTTTCTTTTACAATATTGACAATGGAACCCAGGACTGAGAATGTATGCCAGGCAACCTCTCTACTACTGAGCTGCATCCCCAGCATTAAATGAAAGAGATTTGTTTTCACTTTTGTTGTGATGAAATAAAACCCGGCATTTGAGCATGCTGGCAAGTGCTTTATCACTGAACTGTTTAGGGTGGGTACTTCCTGAGGAAGCCGTGTTGTGGGTTGAAGAGTGTATCCTGGTTCCTCACAGATGGTGAAGCCGTTCACGTTCCTCTCCTCTGTCCCTCTACAGAACGGCTTGACTCCCCTGCATGTGGCCGTCCATCACAACAACCTGGACATTGTCAAGATTCTTCTTCCCCGAGGTGGCTCCCCCCACAGTCCTGCCTGGGTAAGGCTCCCAGACCTGCTTCTGTCTGTCTAGAGAGGTGGTTCGCAACCCTCCTAATGCTGCAATCCTTTAGTGCATGTTGTGTGTAATGGTGTGCTGTGTGTTATTCTTCGTGTTGTGGTAACCCCCAACCATAAAATTATTCATGCTGTTATTTTGATAACTGTAACTTTGCTAGTGTTAGGAATTGTGCTGTAAATATCTGATGGGCAGTATATGCTACCCCTGTGAAAAGGTCGTTTGACCCTCAAAGGGGTAACAACCCACGTTGCTGTCTTATGCAACCTCAGAGGTTTTGCGTTTGACTCTGTAAACACAGATGTGTCAACACACCTTCACAAAGACGGACTATAGGATTAATGCTGCTATCTGAGGGCTCATTGTAGATGGGACTCAGGTAATAGTCTCTTGTCAGAAGGTCCCTCCCAAAGGTGGAATTTGATTTACACCCCTCATGTCCCCACCTCCATCAGCTACATGTCAGCCATATTTTGTAAGCTGGTGCTCAGAGGCCTAGTGCATGAGTTCCAGAGCCATGGCCTTGTTCTCAGAGACTCCACTCCATGGAATGGGGACCCACTGGGTGTGGAATTCTGTTTTCCACCTGTTCATCTGGTGCTGGGAACAGTGGCCTGGAGGGAATATCCAGGTTCCCAGGAGCTCTCTGGACTTTGAAGCAAAGTCTCGTCTCAGTGTGAGGGTCACTCCGGTTTAGTTTGATTTTTGAATAGAGACATTGTGATGGAGAGAAACTCCCACATGTTCTGCACTGGTCGCATATTTGGCCTCTGAAATATGCTGCTAACTAAGTATAGGACTCTATGACCCTCATAAGAACAGGGAAGGGGAAATCCAAGACCAGACTACCCCTGGGGCTAAGCCTTTTGTGTCCGTGAGAGGCAAGAGAAGACCATGAGAGTGGTGGCCAGGAAAAGAGTCAGGGCCAGCAAAGAAGGGACCTCCATGGTGCCTGCACTGGGAGCCCTTCCTTCCGACAGGGCAGCCTGAGAGTGATTTTGAGCATCCGTGCTGCCCACCCATGAGAGAGTCATCCAGTGGGTCACTATGCAGGATAGCCAACACCTGCCAGTCTCACCGGTGGTGAGGAGACCATGTATGGCTTCAGTTTGTTGTCCCCTGCTTAGGAGAGTGCTCACTTCAACTCACAGCATCTATCTCCTGCACACACAGCATGTCTCAGGAAGCTCCTGTCTCCTCAGGCTCTGTCCCTATTCCTGCCTCCTGTGCTAGAGAGCCCTACGTCATCGTGCAGAGGCAGCACACAGCCAGCTAAGATGTTGACTTACTCCTGCTTCTAAAAATAAAAAGTCGGATTCCCCTCCTCCACGTCCTCCTCCTCCTCCTCCTCCTCCTCCTCCTC
>NC_034608.1:41068825-41098769 GCF_900095145.1 Mus pahari
CTCCTCCTCCTCCTCCTCCTCCTCCTTCTCCTTCTCCTCCCCGTTCCCACTTATATAAAAGGAGCTGGAGCCAGGTTCATGATATTTAAAGAGAGCCGAAAGGCAGCTCAAAGCCTGCACAGATGGGGTTTGTTTCCATGGCAAAAAATAGTTTCCAAAGTAGTCTGGCAATTTTGTAGAATTTCACAGCAAATCCCTTTGCACCCAAACCAAACTCTCCCCTTCTCGATCTGATGCTTACAGATTCCCTCCGTGAGCAGCCCTTCCCTGAGCTTCCTTGGGGAAAGGAGCCTTTTACTGGCATGTGTCCCTGTCTGACCTCTCCCTGGCTCCCCAGCCCAGTTGCCATTTCTCCTTGTCACCCACAAAAGGTCATCAATCCTTTAGTCCTAGATTGAGGGACACTCTGATGGGTTGGTTCATGCTTGGAGATAGTCAGTGACTCATGTCTTCAGTTTAAAGTGACCTGGAAGGTTCCGCCCCTGACAAATCAGGGCCTGTTCATGCCAGTGTGTTAGATACCTATAGCAGCCGGAGTGAGCTGGGACTCCTGCTAGAACATCCCTGGGTGTACCGCAATTTTCTCCAATGACTATACCTTGGGCAAGGGGTGGGGGTCAGAGGGAAGACCAGTAAGTCTTTCCCTTTATTCAGTATGACATCTCAATCAGAAATGCTGGTGGGCCCTCAGTGAGACAGTGCGTGGCAAGTGAAAGTCCAGGGATGGCTGGGGGACCGCTGACCAATGTGGAGAAGCACATGTCTGGAGACTGTCGCACACAATAACTCTCTGCTGTGTAGGCTGGGTGGGCATGGGTCCAGGAGGTCATGAGTCCTGCCCTAGAAGTCCCCTGGCTTGGCACTCCTTCACTCTGAATATTCCAAGGCCTGGCTACTCAAAGTGTGTGGTTCATGGACCAGCACCTCAGCATCACCTGGGAGCTGGTGAGGAACTTAGACATTCACCCAGCCTAGACCTTCTGCACTGCACAAGGGCTCAAGTGCTATGCATACATATCACAGTTCAAGAAGCCAAGAGGACCTACAGGGTCAGCTGTCTGTGGTGTAATGCTAGGTAAAGCATGTTGCCGCTCAGAGAATAGCTTCATCACGAGACAGGATGGTAATACAGACAGCTGCCTCACTTACCATACTTGGTTGGGGTAATGCTCTGGTGAGATCGCAGAACTGTTTGCCACATGGTAACCAACTGCCCTGCCCATAGCCTATCCCATATCTGCTAGAGGAAGAAGGGCTTTACTCACAGGAAAAACCCAATCACTGGAAAATAAATAACATTTAAAGCTGGGAGTGGTGGTGTGCCTAGCACTTAAGAGTCTGAGGCAGGAGGACAGCCTCAGGCCTTGAAGCCTTCCTGGGCTACATTGTAAGTCCAAGCCAGCTTGGAGTACACATTGAGATCCTAATATAGGGTGACACATTTAACTGGTTAGACCAACACTTGTCACCCTGCCTTACCCAGCAGTATGTGGCAAAGTCACCACACACAACTGTCCTTTTCTCCTTTCTTTTGGAAAGTCCTTCCTTGCGAGTAAGCTTTTATGAGGAGTCTGTGATCAAGTGTAAATATTTGACCCACCAAAATATTTTAGAAATAAATAAGGCAAATGCTTCCTCTACTTTTTAATAATATTTAAAAGTATGTAAGGATGTCTATGTGCTGGGATATTGTCCGGGGCTGCTGCTGGCTTGATGTAGAGCAGAACCGACTAGCTCGCCCCACATCCTTGAGTCACCTACCAGCCAGCCAACCCAAAGAACAATGTTGTGTCCAATTGCATCAGGAAAGATTTCTTTTAGAAAGCTATTAACTCTTCCACAAGACTCTCTGTGGGAGCTCCATCTAATATTTGGCTGTGGGTCTCTGCATCTGTTTTAGTCAGCTGCTGAGTGGAGCCTCTCTGAGGACATTGGTGCTAGGCTCCTGTCTGTAAGCATAATAGAATATCATTAATGGTGTCAGGGATTGGTTCTTGCTCACGGGATGGGGCTCAGGTTGAGCCAGTCATTGGTTGACTCTCTCTCCCTCAGTCTCGGCTCCAACTTTGTTCCTGTATCTCTTCTAGGCAGGACAAATTTTGAGTTGTAGATTTTGAGGGTGGGTTGGTGTTCTTATCCTTCTATTGAGAATCCTGCCTGGCTACAAGAGGGGGCCACTTCAGGCTCCGGATCCCCCACTGATAGGAGTCTCAGCTAGTGTCACCCTCATAGACTCCCTTGGAGCCTCCTCATTCCAGGTCTCTGGAGATTTTACACACACACACACACACACACACACACCTGCCAATTTCTGTTCTCTCTCCCCGGTACTTCACCCTGTTCCCCATTGTGGGAAGGATTGAGAGACTCGGATGGGACAGGGACTCCATAAGAAGACCAACAGAGTCAACTAACCTGGACCCTTGAGGGCTCCCAGAGACTGAAGCACCAACCAAAGAGCATACATGGGCTGGACCTAGCTTTCCCCCACCCTCACCACATATGTAACAGATGTGCAGCTTAGTCTTCATGCAGGTCCCCCCAACAACTGGGGCTGGGGCTGTCTCTGACTCTGTTGCCTCCCCGTGGATCCTGTTGCGCTAACTGGGTTGCCTTGTCTGGCCTCAGTGAGGAAGGGTGTGTGGCTAATCCTGCAGTGACTTGATGTGTCAGGGTGGATTGATACCTGGGGTGGGGGAAGGGCTCCCCCTTCTCAGAAGGGAATGAGAGGGTGCATGAAAGAGGGGCTGTGAGGGGGACTCAGAGTAGAGAGAAGTCTGTGATCAAGTGTAAAATAAATGAATAAATAAATTAACTGGAAAAAGAAAGTTATTTCGAAAAGAACAGCAGGGCTGGGCAGTGGTGGCTCATGTCTGTAATCCCAGCACTTGGGAGGCAGAGATCTCTGAGTCTGAGGCGACCTGATCTACAGAGTTCCAGGACATCCAAGACTACACAGAGAAACCCTGTCTAGAAAAGAAAGAGTGGGGGAGGGGAAGAGAGGCAGGAAGGAAGGAAGGAAGGAAGGAAGGAAGGAAGGAAGGAAGGAAGGAAGGAAGGAAAGAAGGAAGGAGAGAAGAGAAGAGAAGAGAAGAGAAGAGAAGAGAAGAGAAGAGAAGAGAAGAGAAGAGAAGAGAAGAGAAGAGAAGAGAAGANGAAGAGAAGAGAAGAGAAGAGAAGAGAAGAGAAGAGAAGAGAAGAGAAGAGAAGAGAAGAGAAGAGAAGAGAAGAGAAGAGAAGAGAAGAGAAGAGACAGGCATATTTAAGAGGAAATGTTAACCTCTCAAGAGCCAGTCATTCTGTTTCATTTTTCGAGTCAGGGTCTCACTGCATGGCCCTGGCTGGCTCAGACTCACCTTGCCTCAGTCTCCAGAGCACTGGGATTACAGATGTGTGCCATTATACATGCTTCTCCAGTTCTTTTCCTTATGAAACATCTGGGCCTTTGAGTCCTTACTGCCAGGAGGGAGAGATGGGAACCTTTAACTTGTACCTACCTTGTCTTCAAGCTGGAATCTGAATCTTGCTTGGTAACAATGCTTCCTGCCCAGTCGCTCGTCTGAGAAAGGTAGTTAAGTCTTAGCATGGTGAGAAGAGGACAGACACCTGCCAGCTCTAAGAGTCTGCAGATCTAGCTCCAGATGTGGTGGCTCATCTATTGGTTCATGCATTTAGCATGCTTTCCTTGAGGACTGCAGCCTAGCTCAGAGGCTGAACCAGGCTCAGCCCTCCCTTGTGCCCTCCTATCATTACCTCAGCTGTTGGGGCCCCTGAGCTCAGGTACCTCCTTTTGTTTCAGAATGGCTACACTCCTTTGCACATCGCAGCCAAGCAGAACCAGATGGAGGTGGCCCGGAGTCTGCTGCAGTACGGTGGGTCAGCGAATGCAGAGTCGGTACAAGGCGTGACCCCGCTTCACCTGGCTGCCCAAGAGGGCCACACGGAAATGGTTGCTCTTCTCCTGTCCAAGCAAGCCAATGGCAACCTGGGGAACAAGGTAACACAGCTTCGATGTCGGTGTCGGCTTCTCTGCTAAGCATGTACTTTCGAGTACCCTGCTTCTGCGTGAGGTGTGTGGGTGAGCTCCTGATAACAGCCCCGTGTGAGTTCTAGCTCAGTGTTGTGCTGCATCCACAGCCGGCTCGCGAGGCAGTGAGACCCCGAGCCTTTGCAGCCTTACTGTGTCATGGTGCCTTTCTATACTCCTTTGAGGATCTATAAGGAGATTGTTATGAAAACCCCGTCTATCTGCCCCAGTGTAGCCAGCATCTGTATGCAGGAGTGCCTTCATAATTTGGTACTGACTAGCTACTTCCTGTGGTGGAAGATGGATCTTCCTCTGCATTATCCATCCTCTCTGGCTCTTACCATCTTCCCATGTATAAAGCCAGGCCTGGTGGCCCATGCTTCTAGTCCCAGCGTTGCTGGTGACATAGAGACAGGAGCAGCAGTGAAGCTCCTGACCAGCCAGCAGAGAGCAGTTTCCAGTGAGAGACCTTGTCTCAAAGATACAATGCATAGCTCCTGAAGACGGACCCCTGGGATTGGCCTCCGACCCCTCAGGACATGGGCGTGTCCATCTGCACACAAACACAAGGCAGTTCCCCGTGCTGCATGATGTCCTTAGGGACCTACTGCTATGTTTCTTTAGCAGAACATAGTTTTGTTTTCTTGAGGCCCACAGCCTATCTAGTGTCAGGTTCTTGACCACCCAAGAAGTGTCGGGCTTGGGTTCTGTTTCACGAGGTGGGCCTTAAATCTAAACCAGAAGTGGTTGGTCACTCCCACAATGTCTGTGCCACTATTGAACCAGCATGTCAGCCAGGCTGGGCATCTCTGTAAATCGGTGGAGGTCAAAGCTCTAGTTAACATCAACTTGACTTCATGTACAATGACCTCCGTGATGTTGCCTTCACCAACAGGCCCCTATCATTAGTTTGCAAAGAGAGACCAAGAGCTCTGGCAACAGCCTGAGTTGTTTAGGATTTAAGTAGAGCCCCTTTGGCAGACAACTCCACTAGATGTAACCCATTCTCAACACAGGAGGCTGGTGGTAAAAGGTGTCTACCTGGGGCTTTGTCTCCTCCATTATTTGGTGACTTCATTTAGATTTCTACCAACCCTCCAAGTAGCCCTTAGTTGTCTCTCCCTGTTTCTTCCCTTACCCCACTCTCCCCACTCCCTCTGTTTAATCCACCCATTCCCATCCCCCCACTGTCTCTCCATAACTATTCATTCTATTTCCTCCCTCCTCCCCAGTCCCTTACCCTCTATATTATGATTGCCCTCTATATAGATTAACCTCTATATCTAACCTCTATTGTGTTATGGATTGAAGCATGGCTATCAAAGGCTTAAAAGCTAACCTGCACATATAAGAGAATGCACATCATATTGTCTTTTGGTGTCTAGGTTACTCCATTCAGGATTATTTTTTTTTTCTAACTTTATCCATTTGCCTGTGGGTTCCATGCTTTTATTTTTTTAACAGCTAAATAATAAATATTCCATTGTTTAAATAAATTACCCATTCATCTCTTTGGACAACTAGGCTGTTTCCAACTTCTGGGTATTACAAGTAAAGCAGCAATGAGCATGGTTGAGCAAGTTCCCCTAAAGTAGGATGAAGAATCCTTTAGGCATATTCCCAAGAGGTGGATAGCTGAATTTTGAGGTAGATCCGCTCCCAGGTTCCTGGGGACCAGCACACCAATTTCCATGATGGCTGAACAAGCCTGCAGTCCCAGCAGCAGTGGATGTGTGTGCCCCCTACCCCACGTCCTCACCTGCATGGCCTGCCATTTATTGATCTTGGCCATTCTGACAGGTGCGCTTTTGATTTCTATTTCTCTGATAACTAAGGCTCTTGAGCCCTAACCCAAGTGTCCCTCAGTCCTTTGTGTTTCATTTTTGTGAACTCTGCTCAGCTCTGTGCCCCCATTTTAATTGGTTATTCGTTTTCTTGATATTAAGTGGGGTTTTTTTTTTTAAAGCTCTTTAGATATTTTAAATATTAACCATCTACCAGGTGTATTATTACTAAATGTCTTTCCCCATTGTGTAGCCTTCAAATTCTTGGGGGTTAAACACACCCACAAAAAAACACAAGAAACAAATAATCCCAGACCAGCAGGCATATCAAAAGAGCAGGGTGGGGAACCTATACCATAGCAACCAGATAAGGAGAATCGATAAGCACTGCTCATTGATACCTCTCGGTATTCATGATCTCAGTTCACCAGTTAGAAACCACAAACAAAGAGATTAGAAAACAGGACTCAGACCCTGGGCAGCCTGAGGAAGTGCAAAGGCAAGCCAAATCATTTGATGGGGAACCAGGGTTGGAATTCAGCACGGGGAAGAAGGCAAACCTTCCCAACAGTTATGTACAAGTTCTCACATAGCAATCTACACCTTGGCACATCACTATCTGTCTTAGTCAGGGTTTCTATTCCTACACAAACATCATGACCAAGAAGCAAGTTGTGGAGGAAAGGGTTTATCCAGCTTACACTTCCACATTACTGTTGATCACCAAAGGAAGTCAGGCCTGGAACTCAAGCAGGTCAGGAAGCAGGAGCTGATGCAGAGGCTACTTACTGGCTTGCTCAGCTTGCTTTCTTCTAGAACCCAGGACTCCCAGCCCAGGGCTGGCACCAGCCACAAGGGGCCCTCCCACTCTGGATCACTAATTGAGAAAATGCCTTACAGCTGAGTCTCATGGAGACATTTCCTCAAGACAGGCTCCTTTTTCTGTGATAACTCCAGCTTGTGTCAAGTTGACACCCAAAACCAGCCAGCACACTGTCCCCGTGAGGAATCTGATGAGAAGTCCAAGAATATGGTCCTTCTACTCCCAGAGTGGCCCACCCCTCCTTACAGTGCTGTGGGCTGCGGGGCAGAGGTGGTAACTCACGATTTCAGAAGGTCCAGTGCGGTTCCACAGGCATGGTGCTTTCTCTGATGATCCCTGCTCTGCCCTGGGGAAAAGCCAGTGGTAACCTGTGTCATCTAGAATGAGAAACCAAGGAACCTAGGTCTCCATGGAAATAACAATTGCTACAATTGAAAGTCTTCATTCAGCTAATCCATCGTCTGTGGGCCAGCGCCAGCCACTGGTTACTACTGCATAAAGCTTTATTGGAACTCAGCCATGCTCCGTGGTTTCCATGTTGGTTAGAACTCCTTATTACCAGGGTTGGCAAAGACACAGTCTTCATATTAGCAGTCTGGCCATGAACAGAAAACAAAGCTGCCTGACCTTCCCCTTAAGTTAGTCACCTGACATTCAGGAGGCCCAGGATAGGAAAATTTTTGCCAAATACCCAGCCAGATAGCTAGATGGAGCTGCGTAGACTTGAGGAATTCAAGCCTCACTGTTCTGTCACTGCAGACGGGCACTCTCCCCTGGCTCAAAGCTGGTACGCCTCTGTTTCTTTTTAGAGTGGACTCACTCCTCTCCACCTGGTGTCACAAGAAGGCCATGTTCCAGTGGCAGACGTGCTGATCAAACATGGCGTCACTGTGGATGCTACCACCCGGGTAAGGCGGGCAACCCCATGCCTGTGTCTTTAATGGCTGTCTCCCTCCCTTAGCTGCATTTTCTATCACGATCCACCCAGGCGTACTGCTCCCCGCCATACCTTAGAACATCACAGAGGCAGACCCTCACACCTTGAAATTGTCTCCTTCACAGAGACAAACCCTGACGATCAACACTGTTCCGCCTCCTCCTGAGTCTGGAGACACCAGCATTCATGATCACTATAACTGGGAGGGTTTTTTAAGTCTGCTAGGTCTTTGAGTCTATCATAAGAACTTGGAAGGGGTGTTTACTCATGATGTTAAGTCTGGTCTCACACGTGTAGAATGCATGCTAGGGAAGACACCAGGATTCCTCTGGGTTGCTTGGAAGTGCAGCCCCTTTTATGCCAAGCCTGTGTTGAGTGGAGTTTGACTTTCTCTCAAACGTGCTGTGGCAAAGAGCCCTGTGTCGTGGTGTAAGGGTGAGTGTGTGGCACACAGGCACACAGCTGTGTGCATCTGTCTGCAGTGACAGGAAGGAGTCACAAAATGAGACATTCTGAATAAGAAGCTGGCAGTCCAGAGGGAGAACAGAGCACCTCCAGCTGGTGGGATAAGGAACTGCATGGAAAAGAAGCACTGGTTCCTTTTGTTGCGGGATACAGGACTGAGGATGTAACTCGGGTAGAGTTTGCCTAGCTGTGCAAGGCCCTCAGTTCTGTCCCCAGTGCTGACAAAGAAAAACAACCCCCAAGAAAGGAACAGAGTAATGCCAGCAGCACCATGCACACATGCACCCCGGTTCCAGAGACACACTACTACAATGTGGTACTGAAGACACCCCAAGAACTGCCTACAGCTTCAGCCAAGATCTCTTTAAAGCCCAAGGGTGTCCTGGACCTAGTTCAGAATTTTGGGGGTTCTTCCCAAAAGGATACTGTTCTAGAGGTTAGAGCTGCCTCACGGATTACGAAGCCATCCCAGGACACAAAGGTCTGACCCATAGGGTCTGTGTTAAGAGGGTCTTGGAATCTTCAGCTGGCTCCCTAGGGTCAGACATGAACAAAGAGGGCCTGGCTTGTTAACCATTTCGGCAGACACCAAAGTAATCCAAGGGAGCCGGGGCAGAGTTTGAACACAGAGGATGTGGGGCTGACATGTGAGAGACCTGAGTGTGTCCCTACCAAAGATAAACAAAAATCAATAGGAAATTAACCCGGCAGCCCACAGTGACACGGATAACCATGACCCATCACTTTAGATCATGGTCAGTCCCTACAAACTTTAGTAACTCAGCCAGAACCCAGATGCTTACAGCGAGGCCCCACCCCTGTTGTAGAAGGAAATGAGTCTGCTGCTGTTGAATACTGGCACGGCAGTACATGGCTGTCTGTCCTTCCAGCGCTCCTCTGAGCACAGACCAGCGTGTTACCCGCTCCTTCTAAAAAGAATGCTTCTTAGATCCCAGTTTGGTTCTCTCCAATCCCAGCCTCTCTAAGAGATGCTCCAGATGCTGGTCCCCACTCTCTCTTCTCTTTGCTTCACATCAACTGCCCTTGCTCATCTCCCAGGCTAGCAACTTTCCACCCAACCCCTTCTTCCAGGTTCACGTCAGTCTCCACTTGTCTGACACCAAATCCTGCCCCTTCTCTAAGCAGCATGGGTGCCATGTCTCACAGTAGCCCTTGCCCTTCATCGGTGGTTGCTTCTGTAAGGATTCCATTTAAGCGTGGTTCTGATGGAGCCTTGCCACCTACACCCATTTCTTGCCTTTCAGATGGGTTACACCCCGCTCCATGTGGCCAGTCATTATGGAAACATTAAGCTGGTGAAGTTCTTGCTACAGCACCAGGCAGATGTCAATGCCAAGACCAAGGTACCTTACACCCAGCACCCAGGCTGACACTTGGGAAGCAGCCAGAGCCACTCGAGGCCCCACCTCAGTCCTGAGCTTTGAAAAAAGGAACCGGGGATGGGGGGAGGGGCAGGAAGGGTAGTAGATGGACTTTGGAGTTTGCATGCAGTTCTTTCCCGCAACTCTTAACCGACCCTGCCAAATGTCTGCCTCCCTTCGTAGCTAGGATATAGCCCCTTGCACCAGGCAGCTCAACAAGGACACACAGACATTGTGACATTGCTCCTAAAGAATGGTGCTTCTCCAAATGAGGTCAGCTCGGTGAGTACCCACCCAGTCCCATCTGAGACAGCTCAAGGGGCATCCCTAACTACATAAGCTGCTGACAGTCTGGGGTCTGGACAGAGCTGGGCGCCTTTCGTAGTCCAGGCTTAGACACTGGAGTGACTGTAGAATAGCTTTCCCAACTCCATGCCTCCTCTCCATGCTTGTACCTGTTTCTGCTGACACACCTTCTGGTGTGCTTAAAGCTGCCTTCACTATGACAGGAGTAGGCAAATTTAAGTCCTTTGGGCCTGCCTCAAAGACACCCCTAGCAGCCTTGGTGATCCGTGGTTCGGGATGAATTTCCTGTACTCCTTGTGGGGGGTGTGTAGGATTACCTGCAAGGCTGTTCCCAACCTGGAAAGCTGTGGCACCTTGCCTGTAAATGTGTTTGCTGAGGGTCTGCACGGGGCTGAAGGCACGTGGACTCCAGGCACATTCTGCAAGCAGAGAAGAATTTCACAGAGAACAAAAGCTTCAGTACTATGCAATTTTCACTGAGCTCTTCTGCCAGCTGGATCCTGGGGTTTCCTTACTGGCTCCTCCCCACAGTGCTTGCCTACCCTGGGGGAGGGGGGACGGGCGGCAGCAGGGAGGGTGCCCCATTCTCATGCCAAGGCCATATACCCAACCCGGAGGGCTTACAGTTTGTCCTATTCTCCTTCCTGCCTTGTCCCCTCTTTGTGGCCCGAAGGATCACATACTTACACATACCTCTTCTTGGCTCCAAGGCCCAGTCTGTCCTTGCGGGCTCTTCTGAAGAATCCAAGGGAACCGGGTCTGTGCTCAGGAGACAAACTCTCCTCTCTGACTCCCTGTCTTGTCTCTCCTTTGTCCTAGAACGGAACCACACCTCTGGCAATAGCCAAACGTTTGGGCTATATCTCTGTAACAGACGTGCTCAAGGTGGTCACAGATGAAACCAGTGTGGTGGTATGTCCCCAGCCCCTACCCCAGCTGTGGCCATGGGCCCTAAGGGTTACTGCCCAAAGTCAATGCCTCCCGCCTGGTAGGCACTGTTTAGCTACAGGTGGGGCATACTGCCACCTAGTGACCAAAGAATTGGATGGGTGAGGAAACAGGAAGTCTGGGTATGAGCTTCAGGATCAAATGCCTCCTGGGCCTGACTTTCTTTGGCAACATATCTTTTCTATCACCTTTCCTGGATGCTCATTTGGGACAGTAGCAGGATGGAAGCAAGTGTCCCCAGCTCCTTATGGGCCCCAGCCCCCGCTCTTTCTCTTTTCAGTTAGTCAGCGACAAACACCGGATGAGCTACCCTGAGACAGTGGATGAGATCCTGGATGTGTCTGAAGATGAAGGTAAAATCTTTGTGAATGAACTCAGGCTCCATCCTCTCAGGCGTCCCTCAGAGCCCCACAAACCGATCTAGCCTAAACATACAAGTATACAATGTAGCTAGGGAGACCCACTTCTTACAAACATTGCCTATGACAAAATAAAGATGATCTCAAGTCTTCATGGGCAAGTTAGTTGGTATATTTGATACAGTTGCATTTGATCAAGAGCCAGCAGCAGCTGCAGCAACATCTGGCTGCTGTTCACCTTGAGCTTCAGTGACTAATAAGGCAGGTTGTTCAGACTGAGAACACGTATTGGTCAGCTGCCTTTCTGACCCTCGTGGAGCAGAAAGTTTGAAGTCTTCTCCATTACCATTGGGCGATTAAGGTTTCAACTTTGTGATCTCCAGAGTATCTTTCATCTCCTTTCTTCCCCCGCCCAAGTGAGCCCCAAAGCAAGGGAACCCAGGATAGTGAGGATGGTCTTGATCCTGTGGCCCCTTCTGTCTAGAATTTGGTGGATGTATGACGGTCAGCTAAACGGTTCTAAACACCCCCTTCTTAATAACGTGCCTCTCACTTTACTGGGTCTGATACTTCAACTTGGCTCTTCTTTGCCTTCCAGGAACTGCTCACATATCTATAATGGGTATGAAATGCTTTCTGTTCCCTGTGGTCTTTCTCACCAGAGCACATCCCACCATAAGCACACAAGTTCCTCACTAACCCATGCCTGCTTCGCATCCTCCGAGGCCCGGCCCCATGCAGGGCCCGGAGCTGACTAAAACAGGATCGCACACCATGAAACCACCCCTGTCTCTGTGTTCACGCCTCTGTGTTTGTGCTCATCCTGCATGAACAATTCTATGTCCATCTCGTTGGCTCCCGATCACAGGGCCAGGGCTGCAGATCACCAGAGCCAGGGTTCCTGATGCAGTGGGAGAGCCATGACGGGGCCCGGGGCCCCTGAGCCGCTGCTCTTAGTCAGGCCAAGAAGGGAAGGAAGGGGTGTGCAGGTTGTCAATTTAGGTGCGACTGCAAACAAGAAATCCAGAATGTGGAATTTGCAAGGTATAGAAGTAGGAATGGAAATAAAGGGACGAACAGATCTGAGCCCTGTGCTGTTTGGCTCTCTGTAATGGCAGATTGGAATGACCTATAACCTAGGGAGGATGTGGTGATTCATGCTTCTGATCCCAGCATTCAGGAAGTAGAAACGGGCAGATCCTTGAGTTCAAAGCTGGCCTGGTCTACAAAGCAAGTGCTGGAAGGCAGTTGAGAGGGAAAGAAAATAATTATCTGTAACTGTGACTCCTTTTGTGGCAATGTTTTACACTCTGAAAGAGCTGTTGTGTAAGGGTGAACTCATCCAACAACAACAAAACCTTTCTGGCTTGGTTGTTTTTCCTTCCTACAAAACAGAGGAACTAGGAACTGGCTGCCCTGGGTTAGGGTTGGAAGAACAGGACTGGGGATAGCCATGTCTAACAGCCCCTTGGGGCACCAGAAACCAAAAGTGCCCTCCACTTTTGAGGCGATATTGAGAGGTGGATCGGGGAGAGGTGCTTTTCAAGAGCAAGAGAGATTTCCTGTCTCCAGCCTGCCCCTCACTCAAGCTCCTGGGTTTCAGGTGACGAACTTGTCGGCTCGAAGGCTGAAAGGCGGGACTCCCGGGATGTGGGTGAGGAGAAAGAGCTGTTGGATTTTGTGCCGAAGCTAGACCAAGTGTAAGATGGGCTCAGTCGGGGTGGGAGGATCAGGCTGTGGATGGCCAGGTGCAGCTCTGGGACTCGGAATAGAAATGTAGGTGAAAGCCAGTCCCCCCCCAGGGGGGGGTGTCATTGGGATGGAGGGGCTTAGGCAAAAGCCAGGCCTGGGTGTGCCTAGGGAGGGAGAGACAAATGTGCAGGGGGGACATGGGTCAGCTTGTAGATCAGGGAGTCATTTTGTCACCTGAGATGCTTGTAAGGGGCGAGTGAGCCAGGTCATTACAGGTGTGCTGAAGCCTGTCACTTAGGTCTCTTAGGAATGGTGTCAGGATCTGCTTCAAATGTTCTGCTCTTTGACTGTCTCATATTCCTGCTTCATAGGGTGGAATCTCCAGCCATCCCAAGGATCCCTTGTGTCACACCTGAGACCGTTGTGATCCGATCTGAAGATCAGGAACAAGTAAGGAGAGCCTTGTCTCCTCCCGCTGCAGGGGGGAACCAGGACCTTCCCTGATTGCGTTTGTGTGACCCGGGGACAGTAGGTCACGACGTGTACAGAGCATGCTCAGACCCGTGACGTTCTTGTAGTTTAATCTCCCCCGACAAAGATTAGACCATTGGCACTTTCTCCAGAGCAAGAACATTTCTCAGGAGATGAGAGGGTCGATGTGGCGTTAAAGGTTGGCCATGTCTGCCCCGAGGTCTGACAAGGTGGGCTGAATTCCCCTCCCTGACCACGCAAAGGGATATGACTCCGAAGACAGTACCGAGATCTGGGTCCGAAACTACGCTAGGGAATCAGGACAATACAGCCCTGGTGTTGCTGGACGTTGGAGAGATAATCAGATAGGGTCCTGGTCCTACTGTGACATTACCCCTGGATGCTGTCAAAGCCACATGAACAAGCCCAAAGCACTGGGAGTGAGTCTTGCTCTGTAGCCATCCCACTCCTCAGTCTCCCCGCTCCCCACCTCTGGGGAGAACACAGGGGTTGGTACACGCTAAGCAGAGCCACCGCATCTCTTCTCAACTCCTTGCTTAAGTCATAAACCCAGTCAGAGGTGGACACTGAATTTGTACTGAGTGCCTACCCTGGTTTCCAGATAAGGGCTGGGTTCAGTTGTCCCCTGTGAGCTTCTATCAGCTCTGAGTGTGGACATGGGGTCTTGTGAGGTGGTGAATAAGCTCCTTCCGTCGACGAGGAATGGGAAGCCCCATAGATCCTGACGGGTCAGTTCACCTCACAGACCCCTCACACACAGAGACCATAGGGCAAGTAGCCATGAGGTGATGATGTGGGAGGGGAAAGGGCAGGGGATGCAGGAGGGTAAGGGTGGGCAGGTGAGCAGGATGTGCATCGGGCAGAGGATGGCAGAGCAGGGAGAGACTCTGAAGGTGAGCAGAAGCCATGCTGTTTTAGGGGTCAGAGTTCGTTTCATGGAAGCGGTTCCTGCCAGTGAGCTCCAGGACCCGGTGTGTGTTTGGATGTTCTGTGGATGTAAGATAAGAGACAGGAGGCCCTTTTCTCTTCTGCAGGCATCTAAAGAGTATGATGAGGAGTCCCTCATTCCCAGCAGTCCGGCCACAGAGACCTCAGACAACATTAGCCCTGTGGCTAGCCCGGTCCACACAGGGTGAGTATTGCGCAAACCTGGGACCCACTCCTTTCTGCCCTTGAGAAGGAAGTCAGCCCTGTTATGATCTTCCTGTGCCTCTAGGTTTCTGGTGAGCTTCATGGTGGATGCCCGAGGGGGATCCATGAGAGGGAGCCGTCATAATGGCCTGAGGGTGGTGATCCCTCCCCGGACATGCGCAGCACCCACTCGCATCACCTGCCGCCTCGTGAAGCCTCAGAAGCTGAACACGCCACCCCCACTGGCTGAGGAAGAAGGCCTGGCCAGCAGAATCATCGCCCTGGGACCCACGGGGGCCCAGTTCCTTAGGTGAGAAACTCAGCTGGTGCATGTATGGGGGGGAGTGTATGCAGCTGGTGTCTCCAACCAGTTCCTGCCACTTCAGCCGAGACTCCCAAGGCCCAGCCCACCCAGGCAGTACCCAGCCTCTCATGTCTCTGCTGTGATGGCAAACAGGCCTCCCTGCCTCTCTCAGGCCTAGGAGTCAGTTTATGGCTCTAGGGGAACCCACTATTCTCAGAAGTGTGAGAATGCTAGAGAAAAAAGAAGAGCTGGCTATTTGGGGGCCCGGGGTTTAGTTACATAAGCACCAGAGAGTTCGTCTGGAAGGCATTCCTCAGAGAGGGTTCCCATTATCCTCTGGAGGAATGACCTGCAGACTCATTTCTCTCCTTCCTGAAGCCCACTGGGGTCACCGCGGCTCCGCTGTCCAGCCAGAAGAGTAAGAGGGGCTTTAGGAGCCCAAGGCAGGTTCCTCCATAGCCCAGGCCTGTAGGCTCTTCTCCCTGAAGGCTGTAAGCAGGGCCCGCTTCGATCCCCCTTGTGCCCAGGTATCTGACCCCTCATAGATAATCCCCTCCCACATATGCTCTATCTTAGCCCTGTGATCGTGGAAATCCCCCATTTTGCCTCCCACGGCCGCGGGGACCGTGAACTGGTGGTTCTGAGGAGTGAAAACGGCTCTGTGTGGAAGGAACACAAGAGCCGTTATGGGGAAAGCTACCTGGACCAGATCCTTAACGGCATGGATGAAGGTAAGGGGCCCTAGGGCTCTGGTAGGCTTCAAGATCTAGGGATCTTGGGTTGCATATTGAGAGGATCTGTTAGCACCACCTGGGCTGTGGAAGACTGAGAGGGGTTGGGAATGGTCCTTATGAGCAAGTGCTGGATTCCCCAAGACATGTGTGTCCCCCGATTCCTGTGGCCAGTGCCTCTTCTGCTGGGCCTCTGGGTCCAGAGACTGCTCCTTCTAGTCGGGCTGCCTGGGGGTGGGGGTGGGGGGCGGGTGTATCCAGGACAGGATGTGGAAACCCTTGGACCAAGGTCATAGCTCAGCCTGAGCCTTCTAGGCTACCTCCCTGCCAAGGCCCCTAGGAAGGGGATGTGTCCAGGACCTGGAGCCCCTGGCCCCACAGTGATAGCTCAGCCTGAGGCAGCTTGTGGTTCCAGAGCTGGGGAGCCTGGAGGAGCTGGAGAAGAAACGTGTGTGCCGCATCATCACCACCGACTTCCCCCTGTACTTTGTCATCATGTCCCGGCTCTGCCAGGACTACGACACCATTGGTCCTGAAGGGGGCTCCCTGAAAAGCAAGCTGGTGCCCCTGGTACAGGCAACGTTCCCCGAAAATGCTGTGACCAAGAAAGTGAAGCTGGCTCTGCAGGTGATGCACACACACACACACACACACACACACACACACACACACACACACACGGCACTGCTGGTTCCTAGGGCTACCTGGAGGTCAGGATCTAGAGGATGTTCCCACATCTGGGAGATCTGAGCTGGAGAGCAACTCTGGGAGGGATGGGTGAGCAGATGTTTACTGAAGAACTGTAGACATCCCCGTGTGACCACTGAGTGTGGCCAGCTGTGTCCCCCCCCCCAGGAAGTCTGAAAAGGGCCAAAGTGAGGAGGGAAATATGGACATGAGAGGCAGAAGAAAAGGCTCAGAATGACACCTAAGCCATGGGATCAAGCTTAGGTGGACACTATTCCATCAATGTATATAGGACAGTTAAGTACAAGCTTAGGTGGACACTATTCCATCAATGTATATAGGACAGTTAAGTGGTTAGGGTCACCTCCTCACCCAAACACTGAGGGTACCTATCTAGACGGCCACTGACTTGCCTGGGGCTGAGCCTTCTGTCTTTGGCATTTCACAGGCCCAGCCTGTCCCGGATGAGCTGGTGACCAAGCTCCTGGGTAATCAGGCCACATTCAGCCCTATTGTGACCGTGGAGCCAAGGCGCCGGAAGTTCCACCGTCCCATCGGGCTGCGAATCCCGCTCCCTCCCTCGTGGACGGACAACCCCAGGGACAGTGGGGAGGGAGACACCACCAGCCTGCGCCTACTGTGTAGCGTCATCGGTGAGTGATGCTCTCCAAGTCCCTTTCCTTGGCAGCAGCTGGTTTGGGGGAATGCACTGGGTGGCGAAAAGACAAAGCCAGCAAACCACCTTGGGCCTCCCTCAGGGAAGAGAGAAAAATGACCTCAGTAAAAGTCTATGGGCAGAGGCCAAGGCCTCAGCAAAGTGTGAGGGGAACGAGTGCTCAGGCTGCAGCAGACCACAGATCACCCAGATGTTCCTCTCTCCCATGCTGGGCACACTGGTAAGCTTCGTGCGTATGGATGGAAAAACATTCCCTCGTTCTGCTTCTGCTGCTGTTATAGGTGGAACTGACCAAGCTCAGTGGGAAGATATAACGGGAACAACCAAACTTGTATACGCCAACGAGTGTGCCAACTTTACCACCAATGTCTCAGCCAGGTGAGACTCAGCCCTAATTTTAGCCCAGCATGGTGGAGCCACCCACCCGGGAGCCCTCCTCATGGCCTGGCCCCGCTCTCGCAGGCTGGGTTTAAGACCACCAGACGCTCACCGCTCGCCCTGTCCTTTCAGGTTCTGGCTGTCGGACTGTCCTCGGACTGCGGAGGCCGTGCACTTTGCCACTCTCCTGTACAAAGAGCTCACAGCCGTCCCCTACATGGCTAAGTTTGTCATTTTTGCCAAGATGAATGACGCTCGGGAAGGACGGCTCCGTTGCTACTGCATGACAGATGACAAAGTGGACAAGACCCTGGAGCAGCATGAAAACTTCGTGGAGGTGGCCCGGAGCAGGGACATAGAGGTATGGCTGTCAGGTCTCCTCATAACAGCCGTGGGAGGTTTTTCTCACTCCATTCAAGGAAACGGAGCCCTGGGATAAGGCGGCTCTCGTGGCTGGCTTCTGGAACATGGTGGCTAGCCCAGGCCAGAAGTCCCACCTCTGATGTCACAGGACCTGTTAGGATATATCTCTTTAGTTCTTCTCTCACCTTAGATACGATATGAGAGCCTGAGAGTCACCACCGCAGGCATCTCAGGGAGGTTGCAGATTGTCGGCTTAGTGACTTGTATGATAAGAATCATTACTTATTCTTCATGTGACTCTGGTACAGTACAAATTAGCTTACGAGACTGGAGGACTAGCTCAGTAGTTAGGAGCACTTACTGCTCTTGCAGAGGACCTGGGTTCAGTTCCCAGCATCCTTATCAGACAGCTCACAACCACCTGTCACTCCAGTTTCAGAAGATCCAGTGGCCTCTTCTGGGCTCTGTGGGCACCTGCATACATGTGGTGTATGGACACACACACACACATAATTTAAAAAAAATCTTAATGTACTTTACTTATAAAGTAGGGTTTAGCTCTCCTAGCTGTGGGGACCCTTGTTATCCCTTATGTACACACTGGGAAACCGATACTGGGAGAGAGGTGTAAAGCATCATTCATGCTTTGTAGATCATAGCTGTAGGATTTCACCCAAACTCCCCGCTTCTACCATCAGCAGCCTTGGGATGTGGTAATATCTGGGAAAGTAAGGGCTGTGTGGACCAATGGATGCTATATAAAGGGATGAGAACTGGATTTGGACATTTTTTTTACCAGTGCTACGATTCTCTCATGTTTATATAAGAAGCTAGGGGCCCTCTGAGGGCCTGGCCTCTGAATCTTACCTGGGAATGCTGATGTCTTAGCTAGGGTCTCTATTGCTGTGATAGAACACCATCACCAAAAACACCTTGGGGAGGGAGGGACTGATTCCAGTTTCCGGCTTCTCATTGCATCACAGTCGATCATGGAGGAAAGTCGTGACGAGGACTCAAGTCAGGGATCTGAAGGCAGGAAGTAATTAAAAGCCATGGGGGGGGGGGAGGAACACTGGTTGCTGGCTCGCTCCTCATGCCTTGCTCAGCCTGCTTTCTGATACAAGCCAACGATTACCTTTGCCAGGAGGGCCACCTCCCACAGCGAGCTGCGCCCACACCCATCATCACTGCACGGTTGCCCACGGGCCACCGTGGGGGGGGGATGGGCTTCTTAATTGAAGTTTCCTCTTCTCACGTGACTCCAGCTTCTATCAAGTTGACAAACAAACCAACTGACGTGCCCGCTGACGTGGCACCAAAAGTTCTGGGCTGAGGTTTGGGCATGTCTGGTTCCGACGGGGCTCTGGTACTCGCTGCTTGGAGTACTTCTTGTCTGTGGGCCTCAGTTTCCCCCAACAGTGAGATATGTTCGTGAGATCATCTCGGATGACGCTATTATATGCCTAGAAGGAGTGCTTATGTGTGAGAAGGTATTTGCAGACTCTCCAGCACATCTCATGAGCAAAAACCCCTTCAGATAGACCAAGAATAGCCTAAGAATAGACTTTTTCAGGAGACACGCCCTGCTGTCCTAATGGGCCACCCAGTGCTGGCGAACGTGTTCTGCTTGGGGGGCGTGTGAAAGTACTGTTTATTACAAGTCTGCATTAAGGGGGCATGGCTCGTTTATGACACTTTTGCTTAAACAAGCAGCGGGGCTTCTCAGACTCCCACCCTTCATGTGAGAGCAGGGGGCCGGAGGGGGAACGGAAAACATACAGGCATTTCTACATGAGCTCAGCATGCTTTCCCCCCCCCCCCTGTAGGTTCTGGAAGGGATGCCTCTGTTTGCAGAACTCTCTGGGAACTTGGTTCCTGTCAAGAAAGCGGCCCAACAGCGGAGCTTCCATTTCCAGTCGTTTCGAGAGAATCGTCTGGCCATCCCCGTGAAGGTGCTGGCCTCCCGTGGCCGACTTTTTTTCCTGGTCTAGGAGTTTGGGAGGCAGGAACCCCTCCCCACCCCCCGAGAACACCAGTCTAGAGACATAAAGGGCCTTGCTAAAGCTCCCTGTGTGTAATCTAGGTGAGGGACAGCAGCCGCGAGCCAGGAGGGTTCTTGTCGTTCCTGCGAAAGACGATGAAGTACGAGGACACGCAGCACATCCTCTGTCACTTGAATATCACCATGCCCCCCTGCACCAAGGTGAGCTGCCACCTGGCAACATCCCTCAGAAACTCCCCGGGTAGACCCCGTAGACCCCAGAACACACGTGTGTCCAAAGGGCTTCTTTTTTTCCCTCTCATACACTAGCTCTAAGTTCCCAGGCTCCCCAAGGCTCGTGCCCGGTTATGGACATTTGTCTTGTGGCCAGACAGAGAAAGCTTGCCCTAGAACGCTTGCAAAGCCTGGTTATGTGATGTGAGGAGCGGATGTCTGAGTCAGGTGATGTTAGGACTGTTCACCTGGAGCCAACCTCCCTACCATGTAGAGGACACTGCCCCTGGCCGCTCTTGGGGCCTCTAGGGGGCACAGCTGAATGAGGACTTGCCCAAGGTCACATACTCATAGACAGAAGTTGTCAAGTCTCTTCTCAATTTATTTGCCCGTCTCACCCTTCAAACAAGGGGACCTGGGTGTCCCCAGCCACTGTCAAAACCAAAGTTCCCAAACTCAGCCAGGGGGTCTTGACCAGTGTACTTCTGCTGACCCCCGGTCACATGCCGCTTGGGTGGACCTTTGGAAGGGCCACATCTCCAGAATGTCACCGTGTTTCTGTCAGCGCCCCTGCACTGTTGTTTGAGTCATTTGCCTTCCATGGTCACCTAGAAGAGAAACAAGGTCCCCTGCATATATGTGACTCAGTTTCTCTTTTCCTTCTGGGGGTTAAGGGTGAGCCTACTGCTCTCTCAAATGGAATGTCCCGTGCCTAGAACAGATAGGCCCTAGAGTTAAGCCACAGGGCAGTGTCAGAAGTGAGCCACTGAACAGAAGAGAACCTAAAAAGGAAAACTGAGTTTAAATTCAAGACCTGTCTCTACTGGGTGACCTTGTGCAAGTTACCCCCTACATCTCAAATCTCCTCAACCAAGGAGACAGAATTCATAATGGTCCCTACCTGACTCCTAGGAGACGGCATCACCAACCTCCCATCCCCTCCTCTTCCCACAGTTCTTATCTATCAGGCCACAGACTACTGTGTCCCCTCCCTACAATATGAGAGCTTGCATCAGCTTCTCTAAGAGGGAGTGCAGTGGGTTTTTGCACCCCAAAACCCATTGCACCCCTTCTTTGTCTTCTACAGGGCAGTGGAGCAGAAGACAGGAGAAGGACCCTGACTCCCCTGACCCTTCGATACAGCATTCTCAGCGAGTCACGGCTGGGTAGGACCCACCCCTTGCCTAGCACCTCGACATGCTTGTTCCTATAAGAACGCCATTGTGTCCCCATAAGGGGAATCTGTCAATGATTTCCTTGCCAAGGACTCTGTCCTGGTGCCAGTTCATCTTATTTTGTCTGCAGCAGGCAAAGCCCTTCCTTTAGGTCTCTACCTGACAGTGCTCTGGGGGCCCCTGGGTAACCTGAGCATCCTTCTGTAAGGGCTGCACATCAACCTTACCCATGCTGTGCCCGGCCTGGGCTGCTAACTGCAACCCAATGCATCTCTCCAGGTTTTACCAGTGACACAGACCGTGCCGAAATGAAGATGGCTGTCATCAGGGAGCACCTCGGCCTAAGCTGGGCAGGTGAGCAAAAAAGCCCTGTGCCTACCTAACCCCATGGCCTTCCTTCCTGGGTGGCCCATAGTCAAGTGCTTCCAACCCTCCATCACCATCCACTGTGTATCTAGTCTGTGAAAGCCCATTTTATAAGCAATGCATTGAGTCCCAGTGGAGAGCAATGAGCTCCCTCCATGTTTGTCTGGTTCCCTGAAAACACTGTGAGAAACAATTTGTCCTTACTTTATAACAAGCAGACTGGAGACTCAGGGGGAAACAGCTGTTTATTTTACTACCTTGCCAAGCTGAGCCTCGGCCCAGGCTGTCAGGGGGACTGGTTGAATGCAGAGAAGAATTTATAAATGCTAACCCCTGAGTTAATAATCTGGAGGGAGCAATCTTACATACCATCTGGGTTATATCTTTCCCATTGCTGTGTATGTTTTGACTTTTTCTCAACAAAAACTGTGTCTGGGTTCATCTCTTCGTTAAATTCTGTTCATTTCAAAGCCCATTGGGTGCGTGGCCTTGCAGGAAAGCTTCGGCTGACACCAGGTTTATACTCCCAACTTCTGGTTTGAGTGTCAGTGAATAGTTAGAGCAGCGGGCATTAGCAGGGATCCAGGGTTCTCTGTTCATTTGTAGCTGAGCTGGACCTAACCTAGTTTGGGACACCTTGGAAAAATAAACAGATTTTTATATCTAACAGCAGTAACCCTTGATGTGACAGCTGCCTTTGGGTGTCTTAGTTTGCCTTGTATTATCAGTGGGAATGTGAAGACCCAGCTTAATAAAGCAAGTTGGTAGTTAGCCGGTAACAGAACACAAAGAATCAAACAAACATAAACACACAGTGGACTGTGCCCCCTGACTTCCCAGAGCCACACATTGCCTATCAGAGGCAGCTGTGGGAAAAGAGGGGGAAAAGGCAAGGTCTCCAGATGTTTAACGTCTTATCTCTGGCCATAGCTGAGACTACGATACTTCCTGGCTACAGCAGGGCAGACATGATTTAAAGAGAGGCAGAAAAAAAACCAAAAAAACAAAAAACGCTTCACATTTTGATGCAACCTCGGACCCTGCAAACTGCCGCATTCTTGCCGCTCGTTGTTGTCATGTTTATGTGGAAGATCACCCTGCACGCACTTGGCCTGCGTGGCAGTGTAGTGTGTTAGACAACTCAAACACCACGGCAGGGGAACTTGCTACAAAGCCTGGAGCAGGAATTCAGAATTAGGGAACTGTCCATTCCTTAGGCCTGTTAGGCTAGTTCTATTTCCTGCTTGGTGTGTGTGTGTGTGTGTGCGTGTGTGTGTGTGTGTGTGTGTGTGTGTGTGACAGACAGTTTGTTTGTGTGTGTGTGAGAGAGAGAGAGAGAGAGAGAGAGAGAGAGAGAGAGAGAGAGAGAGAGAGAGATAGGCATGCTCTGACTTGAAATCACCTTTACGCTCTTCATACTTAAGTACTCTGAGATAGATAGATAGATAGATAGATAGATAGATAGATAGATAGATAGATAGATAGATAGATAGATAGATATTCACCTTCTAAACACTCATGAGCAGTCACAATAAGAATGACGGGGAGGTGCTCTCATGACCGCAGGGTTAGCTTTCTATCCTCCAGCTCTTGGAGGACAGCCAGGGGCCACCTGTGCAAGGCAGTGCTTCAGGGAACTGGATCTATAGCTCGCCCACAGGCTGGGAACTCCCTTGCCCTTTGTGGTGAAGACGCTGGCTTGTTCCCATTGCCTCCTGGGTAAAGTCATGAAAGAAGAAAGAGCCTGGCCGTGTTTATTCATCCAGGCCCTCGTTTTTTTTTTTTTTGCTTCCCTACCTCCATCACAGGGAGGACAGGGAGGTGGATACTCAGCACCAAATCTTTCCTGGTGGGAAAGAACCCCGGACTTAATGGCGACCATTATAAACTCAGCGCTCATACTGGCTCTTGGTTCTTTGCCTACAGAGCTGGCCCGGGAGCTGCAGTTCAGCGTGGAGGACATCAACCGGATCCGAGTAGAAAACCCTAACTCCTTGTTGGATCAGAGTACAGCCTTGCTGACCCTCTGGGTGGACCGCGAAGGCGAAAATGCAAAGAGTCAGTACCACTTAGCCAACTCTCTTGCTAGATAGACCTGCGCCTCACCAGGGTCCTTTCAGAAGTCATTCGGTGGCCGACCTTGGCTGACCTTGGGCTTTCTCTCTATCTGCCTCTCCTCTCACCTCTCACAGTCTTGAGGTCCCCTAGGCAACCCTACCAGAGAGCATTGCCAGTAGCTCTAGCCCTCAACATTCATCCCCCTTTGTTCTCAGTGAGGTGAAAATTGCCCAGTGCCTCTGAGAAGAATATGCTATAGGATGTAAGACTATTGTTTTCACAGCATTCCTATTGAATGAGTGAGGGCTGTGTGGTGTCGGAGCAGAGGGGAGGGCCTGACCTAGTCGGCTTCCACTCTCATCCTCTTAGACACACCCTGATCCTGCCTGGGGGAAGTCTTGTCTCACTCTCCTTGCAGCATCTCCTCAAAAGACTGCCCTGTGCAGGAGCTGGGTGCTTCCAACTGCATCTTACATCTTAGGCCAGGACTTCAAAAGGACAGTCTTTCACCTTGTTTTCTTGTTACTCTTATAGCTAACACACACACACACACACACACACACTCACACATACACACACACACACACTCACACACTCACACACACACCCTACCTTTGCTTCACATCAGCCACGGAACATCTAGTTTGTGCTCAGCAGAGCCTGCACACTTGTCTAGCATGCACAAGACCATGGACCTCATCCCCAGCATCAAAAGAAGCAAAACAAGCAGACAAACAAAATAAAACAAGCTACCAATAGCCGCTGGTAGGGTTGGACTAAGACCTGTTGTATGAAAAGATAATTTATCCGAAAAGGAGAACTACTTCTCTTTCCCAGACTTCCTCCTGCCCCTCCCCGCCCATCTGTCGGGCTAACACAGCATTCCCCCCCCCCATCTGTCGGGCTAACGCAGCATTCCTGGCTGCTCTAATTTCATCTGGATTTACTCAAGAGCTTCCTTTCTTCTCTCCACAGTGGAGAATCTGTACACAGCCCTGCGGAACATCGACAGGAGTGAGATTGTTAACATGTTGGAGGGCTCCGGCAGGCAGAGCAGAAACCTCAAGCCAGAGCGGAGACATGGGGACCGGGAGTACTCATTGTCACCCTCCCAGGTGAATGGTGAGTGTCCTGTGACATCAGGCCAAGGCTGAGCTGGGGCCCCCACCTTCCAGGTGTCAGCACTAACGGTCCCTTCCCATGGCACTTCATCCCCCGACCCCCACACCATCTCTCCCTCCTGATAATGGGAGGGTTGTTTAGTCAGTGATGAACCCCTCCTACCAAGGAGAGCAGAGGCAAGTGAGAGAGACAGGAGACACTCATCTGTGCAGGTGGGCATCCTCCTGCCTCTGTGCCCACATGTGGAACAGTTCCTAGGCCCTTACCACCAGCCCCTGGAACCAAGGTCCCAGAAGGGCCTGGTGTGGCGAGAAAAAGTTTGAGTCTTGGAAGAAGTTGTCTAGGCCCTTGCCCTAGATTCTCCCAGCTTTCTGTTTCACTCTTCACAAGACACAGGTCCTGTCAGTGTTCCTGTCCCTGTCGGCAGAATATTCAGTGAGTGGGAAGCAAGGGGCGTGGAGGCTCTGGCCCAAGGTCTAATGGGAGTCAGCTGATGGTATTCAGAATCCCACTGTGAACCCTCAGGACTAAGGGTGTCTTTCCTTGAGCCCAGTCTCTCTTCCCTGTCACTCTCTCCCTTACCCCTCATCTCATCTGTTCCCCTGTGCTCTTTAGTATGGTTCAGCATGGCAGGGAGCCCCAGTGTGACCCAGCCCAAAGAGATAAAGCCCAGGAGGCCCTGGCTGTGGCCACTGAGCTGTGTCTAAGGCCTGCACGCTTCACAAAGCAGCAATATAAGCAGCCACTGCCATGAAGAAGCGGAGCCTGGAGGTCCCACGGCCTTTGCCTTTGTCTACCCTCGCTTCGGCCGGTGGACGTGAGGGGGACCCCATTTCCACTCAGCCCAGTGTGGAGGTGCAGAAGCCTGGGTATTAGGCCCTTCCCGCCTTCTGGCCCTCATAGAGCAGAGACATCTCCTCACCTTTAGAAATTGGGCTAGATTCCAAGCTGCTTCCTAACTTTGAAAAAATCTTGTCAACTGCGGGACAAGATGGCTGCTGGTGTCCCATACCTCCCTGTGGACAGCTATGTGATGACAGTGACGCTCCCCAAGCTGCTAGTTGTAAAGGCTGTCCCTGGCTGTGTACCTGTGGGACACAAGGGTCACAAGAGTCGTAGCTTGTGATACCACCGGGGAGCAGGGAGTATCAGGGGCAGGTGAGTTCTAGACTAGGCTGGATACAGGGCTTCCTTCTGCCAGGTGGGGCCTATGCATGCTAAACCTCCCCTACTCTCTCTCACGTCCTGCGTCTCCTGAAACGTGCTGTCTAGCCCCATTGGGTGTGGGGCTCATCTATCGATCATGTCCCGTCTCCTTTCTTTCTGCCCTCTGACCTCATCCTGACTACTCATTCTCTTGTACTTCCTGTTCTCCACTGTCTCCACCTGGCCCAGTGTACAGAACTGTCAGATTTCACAAGTGCATGTCACAGAGGACTCCTAGCTACCCCCCGGCCCCACCCCCACCCCCTCATGGCTGTCTCCATGGGCATTCGTTGCGTGTGCATGGCGTGTTGTCTGCGTTGCCTTGTGGCGGCTGCTGATGCTGCGTAAGCTCCACCCACTCTTCAGATCCAGAGGGTTCCAGAGCAGTGATCCACAGCTATGGGGATTGTAGCTGTCCTCTAGGAACCTGGTTGGAACCCTATGGGGAGCCCTTATGTAGGCCAGCTCCCCCTTCACAGAAGGACAAAGGGCAGCTGAGAACATCTGTAAGCTTTAGGAAATGCGACTAAACACTGGATCTTTGGTGTGTGCTTCTTGATATTGCCCATGCTATGTCAGTCAAGTTAAATCCACTGATTATGCCTTAAATTAACTTAACATTCATGGGACCGTCACACTCGTAGAGTTTCTTGGGTCTGAAGGACTCTTGACTCCATGCAGACCAGAAAAGTGTTAACACCTCAGCAGGACCAAGTCCATGAATGGGACCAAGTCTCTGTGTGTTCTGTGTCTGACGATAGGGCTCTGCTGCAGTGGGCTGACCCATTTGGCTAATAGTTTTCAAGAATCAGCTACATGTTAGGTGCCATTCTAGGAGGCGAGTGAAGGCAGTTCTCAGACAAGAAAAGAAATCAGAACTCTGCCTTTGTGAAATGCTCTGCGACGAAAGCCCATGAATAATATGCGTGAGGATGTATAGAGTGTTCTATGGGAGTAAATAAGCCAAAATAAGGGGGCTGGGGGACTCAGTAGCATAGTAGGACAGCTGCATTTGAACAAAGGCACAAAGAAAATGAGGCAACGAGACAAATGTAAAGAAGAGGGAGAGAACATTCCAGAAGGGGGCGTGTCTGGTGGACTCACAAATAGTGAGGAACAGAGTTGCTGGGACAGTAGGAGGTAGGGAGAGGAAAGACAGAGACCTAGGGGATACCAGGAAGCCAACCACAAGGGTGTCAGAAGAACGCTGGGTTCTGTGTGGTGTGGGCTGAGCAAAAGACCACCTCCGTCTCCCTGCTCTGTTGAGTTTAGATGCTTCTGTACTTCTGGCATCTCTGTGCAGCCGGCTGAGCCTCATGCACCTAAAACCCCACAGATCTCTGGACCCTGCAGGCATGTTGCCCTCAGTGGGGGGGGCGGGGCGGGGCATTGATCCTTGGCCCGATCCTTTTGGGTTCCAAGGCATCAGGATTGGCTTACATGTGGTTGTCCCAGCCTCGTCCCTGTCCCAGGAAGACTGTCTCACACCTGGTATCCTTCTGGATGCAGGGGATGGGAAGATGAGGGAGAGGCACTGGCCTCCTGCACCATCTCTGGGTGTCCTCTGACGAGGCCACATCGCGCCTGTCCCCGTGCCAGCCGAGACCTACACATCAAGGTTGTCACCGTCATCTCAGTTTCTGAGAGGTTGGCCTCACTCCTCTGCCTGTGTCTATCTGAAGAACAGGGACTCACTCGGGGCAGAGCCTGCAGAAAAGGAGAGGGCAAGAGGAGGAAAGCAGGGTCCTTATTTGAAAACAATCTTCCCCTGGCAGCTTGTCCCGGCCTATATGCCTGCACTGTGGTGAGAAAGGCTGGCCCAAAGGCTAGTTAGTTTGTCCTACGTAAGAGGGGACCACCCAGACCTACGGAATAAGCACTAAGAAAAAAATGCCTAGAAGAAAAACGACAACAAGACCCAAAAATAACCCCATGCTTCTAAAAAGATAGATAGATAGATAGATAGATAGATAGATAGATAGATAGATAGATAGATAGATAAAGCCTTATATAGAAAGAAGAAAAGCAGGCATCTCATGCCAGTCAGCTCCGTCTGTGTTGATGAGGTATAGTATGTCTAGCTGGAAATAAAATGTCCTTCGTTTATATCAACTTTTAATGATACATCTAGTGAAGTCTGACTCCTGTCTGGTTACCTGTCCACACCGTTTGTTGGCTACTAATATTGAGCTAAGAGGATGGTTACAGCATTTGGGTTAGTACAGACCCAGGGCAACGAGCTGATAAGCAGAAAGGTCACCTGGAGTCCCTCTCAACTCTCACTGGACTCACGAAGCCGAAGCAGGCATGATCTGCAATTAAAACCTCCTCAGTAAACCCAAGCATGAGGCGACACCAGAGGCGCTGCGAAGGTGGGCGGAGGAGGAACTTAACACGGGTCCACCGTGCTCACCGAGTCAGAAACAACTCGAAGTGCTCATCAGCTGCTACAGCCAGAAGTTCCCTGGCTGGGGAAAGTCCTCAAAAAGCAATGCAACATGGTGCTAGAGAACATGGAGGAGATGTAGAGCCAGGTCCCGGAGACAGACAAGGGTAAGAAGTAGTCCCCACCAGTCAACAAGGACCTGATGAGGAGAAAGGCCACCTGCAGTCCCGCTCGCCTCTCGCTCAACCCAAGAAACCAAAACCATGTGGTACAGACAGACACACGTGTTACTGAGGGAGGACTTGGTCACTGTGGCCCCGAGGAAAGGAAGGAAGGAAAGAAGGGGAAAGAAAGGCGGGCTCCTGGCTTACTCTAGTCTGTGTATGTGACTGCTCTGATCCTCCCAGGAGACCTATGGAGTGGAAGATGCATCGCTGACCCAAGTGGAACAGGACTTCAAGAGTCCTAGAAAGACTAGCACGTCTGAAACTTAGGTAGGACTAAAGTAGATCTTCTCAGCGTCTTCTCTACCCTTGGCCTCCTGAGACAATCCACTGAGGGTGCATAGGCCACAGCGACTGACCGTGACACCACACTAAAAGTGATGCCCGCCCACATCAGTTCTATAGTTGCTGGGATCCTCAGACCCAAGTCTGAGTGGGTGGGTGGGGTTCTCATGCGTGTGTTTCTCCACTCACACCTAATTTGGAGGAAATCCCCACTCACATGAACACCATGGAAGCTTCAAGGCAGAAGAGTTACGTAGGATTCCCCAGAGCCTCTAGTGTTTAGTGAAGAGCAGGAGACCTCCACCCCGAGGTATTGATGAGATTCCCAGGGGTGACAGAACGGCTGTCTCTGGTGATGTGTTTATGATGTATACCACTTCTTGCCAAGATTTGGGGATTAGACATACCACTGTTGTCACTGATGCTGCCCAAAGCCAGAGAGCCATCGATGAAGCAACACTTTGTGATACATTGGGCGTCAGAAAGTAAGTTAGTGGATCCATGGCGTACAAGTGAAGGGGGTCCTTGGATGACTAGATTCAGCACTAACCGCATTCCAGGGAAGCCCAGGTGATCTCCCGGGATTAAGAGGATGCCGAGGTCCCGGAAACCAAAGCAGCTATACTTCAGAAGATATCAGGCAAGGAAGAAGACATCTAACAAGAGTCACAATGAAGTCGGGCGGTAGTGGCACACACCTTTAATCCCAGTACTTGGGAGGCAGGATCTCTGTGAGTCTGAGGCCAGCCTGGTTTACAGAGTGAGATCCAGAACAGAGAAACCCCTGCCTTGAAAAACAAACAAATAAACAAAAACAAAGAGAAGAGAAGGAGACAGAGAGTCAGAACGCTGGAGTCCCTTGGAGGGTCTCCTACAAGCTTCAGCTGACCGTTGAGCAGCTGTTCACAATGGCTAGCCTGACCATTCAGACATTAGCTAAGGTCAAAGAAGGGTCATGCTTCAGGAAATGGAAAAAATCAACCCAAACTTGATCAATGCGTAAGATCTGCCTAAGAAACCCTGAAAGGAAAACATAGTAGGATCAGACTGCTTCCCAGACATACTGCTGTAACAGAACAGCAGCCAGACATGTGCAAAGCTACAAAAATAGCCAGCACCCAAAAAGGTAAAACGCATGATGTCTGCCAGCCAAAGATGACCAGAAACCAGAAGCAGGCAAGCTGAATCAGCAATAAGGGGGAAAAGACTGATTGCTACAGATGAGCAGACAAGAATGTTGGGACAGGGCTGGAGAGATGGCTCAGTGGGTAAGAGCACCCGAGTGCTCTTCCGAAGGTCCAGAGTTCAAATCCCAGCAACTACACGGTGGCTCATAACCATCCGTAACAAGATCTGACGCCCTCTTCTGGAGTATCTGAAGACAGCTACAGTGTACTTACATATAATAAATAAATAAATCTT
>NC_034608.1:41099700-41122548 GCF_900095145.1 Mus pahari
AAAATATATATATATATATATATATATATATATATATATATATATATATACATATATGAATGTCAATGCTTTCAATCTCAGTGCTCAAGACAGGCAGATCTCTGTGTGTTTAAGCCCAGCCTGGTTTATAAACCGAGTTCCAGACCAGTCAGGGCTACATGGTTGAGACTCCATCTCAGAATAGGATGAAGAAGAGGAAGAGGAGGAGGAAGAGGAAGAGGAGGAGGAGGAGGAGGAGGAGGAAATTTCAAAGCCAACATGAGCTACATAGCATGTTGGAAACCAACATGGACTATGTTGTAAGGAGAGAAGAAAGGGGAAGAAACAAATTTGTGTGCATGCCTGCAATCGCAGCATTTAGAAGGAAAAGGCAGAAAGTTGGCCTCGAGTTCCAGCACAGTTTAATTTATATAGCAAATTCCTGGTCAGCATGTACATAATGAGACCCTGTATAAGAAAAACAAAGTTAGAAACAAAATTAAAGCAAAAATAAAGATTCTTCCAGACATGCAAAGGCTGAAAGCACTTGCCAGGAGACCCCCACTAGAAGCAGTGTTTAAAAGAGACCCTGTCTCCGTGTGTGTGTGTGCATGCATCTCCCAGCCCTTTAGCACAGTGCCTGCCATAGAATGGAACATTGGTGAATATGTTTTGGCTGAGCACGAGGAGGAGTAAGGATTCAGGAGAGACATAGCTAGCTGCTAGACACAGAGAGCATGGGAGAGCCAGTGCCCAGAGCTGAGAGCCACTCAGCTAGCTAGGCCATAAAGGATAAGAATGAAGACCTAGAGTGTGAGACTAGAGGCCTGGCTTAGAGACTGTGGGTACTGGGAAGGGGCTGGCTGACTGAGAGGTTTGGACATAAGACTTGGGGTACTAGACAATGGAGGGCCCCTAAACACTGTAGCCCTACCTTGTTATACACGTGCATCCAAATGCCTACACATACACTCACACACTTACACACACATGCACGCACACACATATACACACTCACACACACACATATACATGCACACTCACACACTTACACACACATGCACACATACACACATACACACATACACATGCACACTCACACACACAGACTTACACACACAGACTTGCACACACATATACACACTCACACTCACACAGTTACACATACACATACATATACACACACACGCATATATAAACACGTGCACACATACACACACATACACACTCACACACTTACACACACATGCACACACATATACACACACACATATATACACACTTACACACTTACACACTTACACATACACGCACATACATATATACACACTCTCACACACTTACACACATGCACATACACACATACATATACACGCACATACATATATACATATACACACTTAAACACATATGCATGCTCGCACACTCGCACACTTACACATATGCATGCGCGCCCCCCACACACACATACACCCTTTGTTTCTCCTAGATCTTTAACAGTTGTAGGCACATACCAGGTCCTCAGACACATTGTGCCAGATAGAAAAGTCTGTCTCTAGATTGGCACCTACTCTCCTGAAAAAAGGAAAGGACCTCTTTTTGACTCCGGGATGCAGAGGAGGGCTAGAGCACCTCTGAGGGAACACTGAAGACCACCCAACACACAAACTCCCCATGTGCAGATACGCCTCTTGGTCCACTCATAGTCATGTCTGAACACCAGGGAGCCAAGGTCAAGGCTGTGCACGCACTGTCAAGGACTCATTTGCAAAGCAAAGAACCGGCACAGGAGCAAGCCGCTGACCTCAAGCTGTACTGGGTCCCCGCTGAAGCAGAGCTGGGTGGTAGCTCAGGGCCTATGGATGAAGCGCTGCGGGCAGGTGTGCTGGAACCCACGGTGCCCTCTGACCTTGCGCCATTTTTGACCCCTTAGAACCCTCACCTGTGCCACTGTAGATCATTCAGAGTTTCTGGGACCAATATGCACCTTGAGGAAAAGTCACTTCATGCCAAACCAGAAGCCTGTTTCCCACTTGACCACCGCACTGAGGTCTGTGGATGTCCAGTGTACCCTGTCAGACCCCCTCCAGGGCAGCCTTGTTACTGACCCTGATCCTGGGTGGGCTGCACTCTCCCCCACAAGGTACATTCCTAACAGGACTCGAAAGACTGAGCCTAGAGCACCCCCTACTCCGCCAGCCGCAGAGACTGGGGTTCTCATCTGATCCATCAGGGCAGATCGGAGCACAAGTCCTCTGGATAAAGCCTTCTTTATCTAGTGCTCTGAGCTGGATAAGAATAAATTCCAATCGTGTTTCTTTGCCCTCCAGCAAAGGAGCCCCCTTCTCTATCCTCACCCCCCCCCTTGGCTGCCCCACTCCCACCCCCATCCAGGTCAGAGCCTTGTTTCTCTTGCCAGGGTGTCCCGGCATTAGCCACAAGGCCTGAGCTTTGGACTTGGAGCTTGGAAAGCCCCTGCCCTGAATGTGCATGCCTCTCTGTGGCCGTGCCTGTGTGGTGTACGTGTGTGTGGTCCTGCACGTGAGCGCGTGGGACAGGAACGGCTTCCGGAGCATGTTGCCCTCTGTCTGCCCTTCCAGGTTACTCCTCGCTGCAGGACGAGCTGCTGTCCCCTGCCTCCCTGCAGTACGCTCTTCCCTCTCCACTGTGTGCAGACCAGTACTGGAACGAAGTGGCCGTCATAGACGCCATCCCCCTGGCGGCTACAGAGCATGACACCATGCTGGAGATGTCTGACATGCAGGTGTGGTCTGCGGGCCTCACACCCTCCCTGGTCACTGCTGAGGACTCCTCTCTGGAGTGCAGCAAGGCCGAGGATTCTGACGCCATACCAGAGTGGAAGTTGGAGGGGGCACACTCAGAGGACACGCAGGGCCCGGAGCTGGGCTCTCAGGACCTGGTGGAGGACGACACAGTGGATTCAGATGCCACAAACGGCCTGGCAGATTTGCTAGGTCAGGAGGAAGGTCAGAGGTCAGAAAAGAAGAGGCAGGAAGTCTCAGGCACAGAGCAGGACACGGAGACTGAAGTGTCTCTTGTTGCAGGCCAGCAGCGAGTTCACGCCCGAATCACAGACTCACCCTCAGTGAGGCAGGTGCTGGACAGAAGCCAGGCCAGGTAAGGATGTTATGTGGGTCTCGTCTGTCTTCCTGGGCTATGGGGCCAGCTATCCTGGCACTGGGCGCAGGCAGAAAGTTTGGATACTGCTGTTCATCCTGCATTCTAAACATGAATGCCTCTGACGCCACCAGCCATTAGAAAAAGGAGCCGTGAACCTCAAAGGCCAGTTTCCTGCCAGTTGGAGCCAGCAGGAGAAATGCAGAGAGGGTTTGGGACACGGTACCGTGAGCCTAGTAGATGTACTGTCAGAGTTGCAGCTGTACCATGGTGCTGGGGCTTAGCGCTATTGGGTTCTTGACACCAGGGTCCTGTATCTCTGCAGACACTGACTGACCCAGCACTGTGCTGAGTATAGACAAAGGTTCAGAGCTAGCAGAGAGGAGTGCAGACGTGGGTTGAGTGTCTCTGCCCCTGCACTGGTGTAGAGACCCTTTCTTGGATAGTTTAGCTTTATGAGTTCTCTGTAATGCGTAGTGGCTCATGTGGTTGGAGCAAGCAGGACACACCTCAGGCTCATCAGGAGCTTGGGACTGGTGAGGCCAGGAACCAGCTCTCTTCTTTCTTCTGAAGCCTTTCCTGGCTAGCCCTAGGGTCCTCCGTGAGGGAGGAAGTGTTTGCATAAGGAGTTGGCCAAGAATTCATGTCACTTCCTAAAAAAACATCCTTTGATTAGTGGGAAGCCTCGAACAGACTGAGTCGTGAGGGTCATGGTGAAATGCCTGTGGCACTGGTGTGGCCACTCACTCAGCAGGCAGCTATTCAGCACTTCCTGTCTGCTGGGCACCTCTCTGCTAGAGCAGCAGGCTCGCTGAAGGCAGGTTGTGACCTGGCTGTATCATTTCCTCGCTGTATGATCAGCATCTAGTATGGACAGGTGTAGTCCACTCACTCACTCATTAACCATGTTTACTGAGCATTTACTGTGTGCCAGTCTCCTATAAAAAGGCAACAAAGAAAACAGAAATATCTGCCGGCAAGAGGGTTCTAATGGGGAAACTGACAAGCAACAAGATACTGTAAATATAATCAGAGTGGTAGCTGCCCTTTGAAGTCACCATGGCTTCATAATCATCGTTTCCAAAGTCATGGCTTCAACTCTATATGGCAGCTACACTCAACAGGTACAGATATTTCTTGCTGTACCTTTAACAATGCAGTATAGCAGCCATTTGTATAGCATTTCCATCCTATTAGAGACGAGAAGTGCTCTCCAGATGATAGAAAACATGAAAGAGGGTGTGAGTGGGTTCCACGCAATGCCGTACCATTTCGCAGAAGAAACTGGAACATGCAAGCATCTTGATACCCACAGGGGTCACAGAACCAGTTTCTCGTGGATGTTAAGGGGTAATTGTAACGAAAATTGAGATTTTGGAGGCTAGGAAGATAGCTTAACACTTAAGAGTTAGCTGCACAACAATGAGGAATAGAGATGGACTCCCCAGAACCCACACAGATCTTGCACGGCTGTGTCTCAGAAGAAGGCGGAGACTCGGAGATCCCACAGCCAGCTGGGAAAACCCTCCATATCAGCGAACTGTGTGATAGAAAGACCCTGCCTCAGTGAGTGCAGAGAAAGAGCAAGGGAGGGTGGTACTCAGCACCGATCTCGGGCCTCTAACGGGCACGTGCACACACATGCATGAGCACCCATACACATGTGTGTCCACACGTGCAAACAAACACATGCGCAACACATAAGCATGAGAATGGAAAAAAATAGGAATTCTTAAATAAGAAGGTAAAAAATAAACTACCGACAGAAAGTTTGCTGGGTAAGGTGATAAGTGGAGAGGCAAACTACTTACCGGGAGTCGGGGCATGAGATGGGGCTGTATGTGGAAAGGGCTGTGGCCAGAATTACAGGTGAGGTGACACAGAAGGGCCTGAGTGGGTGACTGTCCAACAAAACAGCAGGGTGAGCCACAGGTATAGAGGAAAGCAGCCCTCAGGGCATAAGCTGTCGGGTAGATCATGTCTGGCTTCTTACACTAGTGACAATGAGAAGGTCATTGCTTCTGGGACAGAGCAGAGAAGATGAGGCCAGGAAGAGAACTGGGCTTGACATGTTAGGCGGTGGGGTCCCCCAAAGCCTGTAGCTGCCTCTGAGTGAGGCAGAGGGTCACTGGTGGAGGCCTTTGCCCAGAGGAGAGCCTGCTGGTGACCAGGAGCATCAGGGATAAATGATGGCGTTGGGGGCCAGGAGGCAGCGCTGAGAGAGTAGCTGAGTTTCAGGTGTACCTCCAAAGTCTAAGCAGAATGGTTTGTTGGCTGATAATAGCATGGAGGGTAAAAGAAAGCTAAGGGACACTGGGGACCAAGTGTCCCTCGCTGATGAGCAACACTGGAACTGCAGAATGACCATGGGGAAGCCATGAGGAAGGCAGGACAGTCATACATGTGGATCTGAACCCTGGGGTGCTGGAAGTTAGGACGGGCTAACAGGGGCTCCAGAGGAGTGCCTGAGAGGAAGGGGAAGCTAGGCACAGGGCATTCTGGAATCCACCAAAGAGCACATGCAGAGGGGAAGAGGTTACAAGATGAGGTCACTTTGCCGTGTGAATGAGCTGGAAGGTAGCAGAGAAAGATAAATGTCCCGGTCTGGAGGATAGGAGGTAATGGGCATGGGGAACCCAGTGACTTGGTCATTGCTGTGAGGAAATTGCTCTGGAGAAGGGAGGAAGTCACACAAAGGGGGGGGGGATGCTGGTGTCCGTGGCCTCTCCTCCTCGAAGCACAGATGGGCCACATGTGCATCTTCACGGGCCACTCAGTGTCCCAGGCCTCGGGGTTAGAGGACACTACAGACTGTATCCCCGATAAGCCAAGGACAGTGAGGAGAGGGGACAAGAGAGGCTGAGACTGCAAGTGACCTGCTGTCCTTTCTGTCTCCCTGGCCACCTGTCACCTGTCCTGGACCCCAGAACACTGGACTGGGATAAACAGGGTTCCACAGCGACACACCCACAAGAAGCCACACAAAGCTCCTGGCAAGAGGAGGTCACACAAGGCCCACACTCATTCCAGAGAAGGATCACCACCATCCAAGGGCCGGAGCCCGGCGCACTTCAGGAATACGAGCAGGTGCTGGTGTCTACCAGGGAGCATGTGCAGAGGGGGCCACCTGAGACTGGCAGCCCCAAGGCTGGCAAGGAACCAACCCTGTGGGCACCTGAGAGCGCCTTCTCTCAAGAGGTGCAGGTGAGAGCCACCGAGGGGCACCTCGCTTGTTCTTTTATGTGTTTGTCTTTATTTAGCGTGGATTGTGTGTGTGTGTGTGTGTGTGTGTGTGTGTGTGTGTGTATACACATGATGTAGGGGTAGGCATGTGTGCCACATCATGTATGTAGAGGTCAGAAGACAACTCTTTAGAGTCCTTCCTTTCCTTCCACCTTTACATAGATTCTGGTGGTTGGACCCAAGTCACCAGGCTTGGACCCCACACGCCGTCACCTGCTGAGCCATCCTTCAGAACCTCTTATTCTTTCTAGTTTCCGAAGCTCAGAACTCAGGCCCTGAGCCAAGCATGTTTAGTGGTGGTGATGTCACTGTCTACCCTTCAGCCATCTTGACTTCTCCTTTGGAAGGGAAGGGCTCATTCCACAGTGATCAGCACCCCTTCCTACAGCTGCAGGGTACCCACACTCACACTCCCTACTACTAATGCCACAGGCGTGCCACAGGCCTTGCTTGTGCAGTGGGATTTGGGGAAAGTCTAGGTGACACAAATCCATGGCTTCCCACGTGCTTGCTTCGTCCATTCTGGCTTTTTGTCTTGTCTTGTGCTTCGGTTTTGGCTTAGACACACACTATGTAGCGTGGGGGTGCCCCAGCCTCTAGAGTGTTGAGATGGCAGATGTACACCATGTGCTCCTGGCTGTGTCCATCACAGTCTAGGAAGAACACAGGGCTGAGAGAAGCGTGTGTTAAGAACTCCAGTGACCACACTCCAGCTGCTGTGTTAAGGAACCCCCGTGTCCCCATTGGTGATAGAAGAGTGAACGGGGACCCCCAGCACTCCCCTGGACTTCTGCACTCTGGGTGGCTTCTGGGTTCTGAGGTGGGAGGGTAGCAATAGCTCCCTTCCCTCCAGGGTGCCATTCTGGGTCTCTCCCTCTAGCCATCCTGTCCCCTTCTCTCCCTCCTTTGACCTTCCCCCCCACCCCCACCCCTGCTTCTCTTTGGTTTTGCCTTTTGTTGTCTTCCCTCCCACCCTCCTTCTCCACTCTCCGGTCCCACAGCCATTCAGTCAGGACCAGTCTCGTTTCACCTGCATGGGCACCCTCCTCCTCTCTCCCCACCTATCACTTTGAACAAACGCCAGGCACCTTGTGAACACGGATCGCCTGGGCGTTCTTCTTGCTGAGTGTGCGTTCTTACCATTCTGTAATGGGCATGTATACGGCAGAGGTGACCTGTGTCCCTTACCTAGTGCAGCTTCTTCAGCCAGCATCACTCATCCCCACCTCACCCTCCCTCGCTCTATCCTTTCTCTCTCTTCTTCACTTTTGGTAACTCCCAAACCTCTGGCTCCCCAGTGCTCCTGAGACGCTGCTCTAAGTCACACAGAGTTTGATTGGTTTAGGAAACCAATCTGCCAAGTGTGCATGCTGGCCACAAGTTAAGCAGCCTGTCATCTTTTAACCACAGGCCCGATACCTATTCCCGTTTCACCCAAGGATCGAAGCTCCGCCCAAGCACCGGTGACGGTCACTAGGACTGCTCTGAATGCCCGGAGAAAAAGCCAGGCACAGTCCTTCATGCTGCTATCTCTGCCCCCCGCCCCCGTGGGGGAGAGAAGCTGAGGAGCAGAGGATAGCATAGAAAGACTGCTTCCAGATTTAGGGTGCGTGTTTGACCCCTCAATTAGCATAGGAAGAGGCTAACGGTCACATGACTAACTAGAGCTGGGAGTGTCCAGACCTCTTGGTTCCTGGTCCCATATTCTTGTGGCCAGAACGAGTGTGCAGTGTCACACAACCGCTTAGAAATGGAGGTGCCACTGTCTCAGCGTTGTGGGTCCCGCCAGAGGATTCTGATAGGCCCCCAGGGATGACAATGAGCCCTTTGAGAGAAACAGTTTGCTAAGCTCTCATCCACCCACGTTCATTAGACCTCTTTGTCACTGGGAGTCATAGTGTGAATCTTAATAACCATAACCTAGGTTCTTCTAGGAACTGGGTGGAAACGGGAAACATCCGAAGTTGAACTCCCGTGCATGCGCACGCGCACGTGCGCGCGCGCGCGCGCGTGTGTGTGTGTGTGTGTGTGTGTGTGTGTGTGTGTGCGCGTGCGCACGTGCGTGTGTGTGCATGCGTGTGTGTGCGTGAGTGTGTGTGCGTGTGTGCATGCACGTGTGTGCGTGTGCATGTGTGCGTGTGCACGCGTGCGCGTGCGTGTGCGTGTGTGTGTGTCGGTGTGTCTGTGTGTCTGTGTACATGCTAGGATCAACCACACAGGGCTTCAGACATGTTCTACAAATCGTTCTGTCTCTGTTACATTCTACCGCCACCACTCTCACCCTCCCAACCCTAGATTCTTCCTAGCTCAGCTAGAACGAAAGGTCCTTTTGCGACTTACAGGTTTTTGTATGCTACAGGGATTTTATACTTCCAAGCGTTTCCTACTGACATGAAGCTCTTTGGGAGTGGCAGAAGTGTGAGATCTCTTTCACCTACTTAATCTTCTCATGTAAACATTCTACCATGACTCCATAACCTATGACCTTAAGCTAAAATGGGGGAAACTAGAGACCCTAGCTAACTTGGTGGGACGGTGGACGCGTTAACCTGTGATGTGGAACGGGTGCCTGCAGGGCGGGGCACACTGGGTAGTCCCTGCCCTTGTAACTCACAGTGGTTGTGCTCGCCGGCCCTGTGGGAGCCACACAGCATACTACAGAGCACCCAGGAAGACACAGAGATTCCTGTCTCGTGCGGAAGAAAACTGAGGCCCCGGAACAGATGAGCGACTTCCTGAGCCCCCATAGTGGTGATCTGTAGCATTAGTTTGCTGGGTCCCTAGGTTGTGTTCTTCACGCTGGGGCGGGTAACGCTCAGAGGTTATTGGCCTGATCCAGACTGTGAAATCCTCAGCTGCTCCCAGGATTGCATTTGTGAATCTGTCCTCTGAGCACATGTGTGCTGTGAGAGAGTCCTATACTGTGAGCCTCCCCACCCCAGCATGAGGAGAGCCTTTGAGATAGGCCTGGAATAAACACCACTTCTACGCCAACAAGAATCACAGTGGCCCAGCAGCTACCTCTTCACTTGACTATGTCTGAACAAATTGCTCACCCTCACCCACTCCTGGGTTCGGTTGTTTGTTTGTTTTTTTTTTTTTTTAACAAATTCCTAGCTTTCCTGGGCATTTTGGGGTCCAGACCTGGCCCATATCATTCTCATCACTACAACAGCTGCCCACAGAGACACAAAATGTGGCCACGTTCTTGGGACACCTTGTTTTATGGAGTCCCTGAATGAGAGACTTTCCCTCTGGCACCCGTAGACAATCCCAGTTTCCCTCTCTACGGTCACTTTGACATGTGCTTCCTGAGCCCAAGATACAGCACCTGCTGTCTCCCCTCATCCCAGTTGGACAGCTCTAGCAGCTGGCTTGAGAGCTAAAATTACTAAAATTATAGAAGGCTGACGTCCTCTGGGGTGTGAGGAGAGATCCTGGGCCGTTTGGCAGGAAGGACATTTGGGTCACCACGTCCCAGCTAAGAGAGTCGCGCGGGAGAGACCGTTTGGTCTCCCGTTTAGAATAAACAGGAGATAAAGAGAAAAGAGGTTAAAGAGACAGAATGGAAGGGCTGGCTGGGGACTTCAGGAGTCCAAGAAGAGAATGAGAAACCGGATCTCCACAGCAGCTGGGCCCCTGGTGTCCCCGGTCCCTGGAGGGCCAGGCTGGTGAGGAGAGGAGGATGTGGACCTTCATCACGCAGCTCCTGGTCACGCTGGTGTTGCTAGGTTTCTTCCTGGTTAGCTGTCAGAATGTGATGCATATTGTCAAGGGTTCCCTGTGCTTTGTGCTCAAGCACATCCACCAGGAACTGGACAAGGAGCTGGGGGAGAGCGAGGGCCTGAGCGATGACGAGGAGACCATCTCTACCCGAGTGGTCCGCCGACGGGTCTTCCTGAAGGTAACCCCAGGCAAGCGGCAGGGTAGCGGGGCCGGACCTCGGATGCCAGAGGACAGTCTGAGGGGGACTCTGTGGTGCATGCATGGTGATGCTGAGAGAATACCAACTCAAGTCAGGAGATATGACAAGCATATAAGGGCAGGGAGGCCTCTTTGGTTGCTGCAGTCTGCCGGGAGGCATAGCCACATGTGGAACCTGCTCAGAACTGCCCCAGTACCCGGCAGTGGGTAGAGGCAGAAGCTCAGCTCTGGGACTTAGGATGTCTGCTCTTATTCTGTGGTACAGCCAACTTCGGAACTCAGGACTCCTCCAGGGCTGTGATGTCTGTGTCATTCCCTCCCTTACTTCTGGGGGGGGGGAGCTTCGGGAACTTGTATGATCACCCCGTATTGTTGCCATTGCAATGAACAGACACACAAAGCTCCTGTGGGTCCTGGCTCCAGCCTGTCTCAGGGTTCATGACCCAATGTGGTGCCGGGAGATCGTGGGAGCCCATGTTTGGCCGAGAGATGTTTGACTAAGCTTCGGGATTGACTGGGTGCGGCTGCTGCTGCCGCTCCCTTGAGTCTCCTCCTCCTCTTCTGCTCTTATAAGGAAAATCCCACTTACCAGTCTGGGTCTTTCCCTTCTTCTAATCCCAGGGGGATGAGCTTCGGAATATTCCAGGAGAGCAGGTGACGGAGGAACAATTCACAGATGAACAGGGCAACATTGTTACCAAGAAGGTAAATTGAGGAGAGACTGGGTGAGTCGAAAGCAGAAAGGCAGAGGGGTTCAGCTTAGAGCAGCTTCTTGGTATTCGGAGTAACTCAGGGGAGCCGAGACCTTTGGGTCCTCCGCAAATGGGACAATGAGGGCCTCGCCACCTTAAAGCTTAACTCAGCATGAAGAGTTCCAGCTGCCCAATTCCAGAAGGACCAGCTCCCATGAAACACACAGCCCTAGTCCTGTGAAGCCTGGCCCTGGAATGAGCTGTTAGAAAACAGAGACCTGTTCTGGGGGGCTCCCCAAGAAGGGCTGTAGGAACTCATCAAACTGGTAGCATTCCTCCACATGATAAGCTCATGCTGCCCAGTGGACATTGCCCCATGAGGCAATGGGAGAGAGCAGGACATGGCATGCGTGTGTGCCACTCACTAGGGCCACTGTTCACATGGGGAATGACGGCCCCTGTCTGTTCTTGCCCCTCCCTAAGGGCCTAAGCCATGTTTTATGTTCACCTCCCATTCTGGATAAATGGACACAGGTGAGTAGAGTGGACACACATAGATAAAAAGGGTTGCCTGCCTCTGTCCTTAGGCACTGGAGAGGCACAATAGCCAGACCGAGCTTCCTAAGGAGCAGAGTGGGATGGCAGAGGCTGAGGCAGCACTGCGTTCAGCCAAGCCAATGGTTGATGGAGCTCTGCAGGCCATCATGCTCCCTGGTCCAAGCTCCACTGACATTCCCCATAGGTGACAGCAGAGAAAGGCTTCTTGGCTCCAGGGGACAGGAAGCCATGGCCTCTCCTCCTGGTGCCTCTGCTGGGGGTAGGAGGTGGGGGGGGGCCTTGTTTTTTGCAGATGTTGTCCTGAAGACTTGACCAGCCCTCCTTCTCTTCCCCTCTTTTTCCAGATCGTTCGCAAAGTCGTCCGACAGGTAGACTCTGGCGCCATCGACACCCAGCAGCACGAGGAGGTGATTGTTGAGGGACCCCTGGCAGACCCTGGGGACCTGGAAGCGGATATTGAGTCCTTTATGAAACTTACAAAGGTACCGAGGCGCTGCAGGCCCCTGGAGGCCGCAGCAAGTTCACCTCCGCCTCACCTCTACTTTGCCTCAGGTTGCAATGCTGCCCCTGGCTACCTTTCTGGCGGATGGATGGTGTTCCAACCTCCATCTCCTCCTCCTCCTTCTCCTCCTCCTCCCTGTCCTGACCCTTTTCACTTCCTGCCCAAGCTTGCTCATCTGCCTGTGTGATTTCCTACTTTTCTGTCTCCGACGCTGTCTCCAGGTGGAGCTGAGAGGGAGTGGACTCCAGCCGGACCTGATAGAGGGCAGGAAGGGAGCTCAAATAGTGAAGCGGGCCAGCCTGAAAAGGGGCAAACAGTGACCTCTCCTCAAGTAGCCCCTTGGGAGGTAACAGTGGCCTTCTCGTCCTGTCTGGCATGGTCTTTGATGAGGTAGCTGCTTGTCGCTCCCCACCCACCCCAATCCTTGCACTAGCTCAGTTCAGAGCTACAACCAGACTCTCAGAATCCCACTCCTCAAACCAGCCGCTGCCCCTGCCCCTCCACATCCTCTTCAGGCTGGCGCCCCTCCGTTGGCACCAGCCTGCGGGAGAGCACCACAGATCGGGAGCTTGGGTTTATTTTGCTTGTTTATCTTTTCCTTTGTCTTCTTTGGCTGTGTTAGGGGGTGGGACCAGAGATAGGCATTCTGAGCCACACCTTCAGTCCCTGTGCAATTTAGTTACAAACAGAGTAACTGAGTCTCTCTATATAAACAGAGTCTCTCTATATAACCCTGGCTGTTCTGGAACTTGCTATATAGACCAGGCTGGCCTCGAACCCACAGAGATCCAACTGCCTCTGTGCTGGAATTAAAGGCATGCACCCCCATGCCTGGCTGTCCCAGTATAATGTGAAAATAGCGCTTTGAAGTGTGCTCAGAACAGAGCAGAGCCTACCTCACTACGCGTGGTTAGAAAGCACACCAGACGTAAACCTTAAGGCTCACTGGAGTCCTAACCTGCCATAGCTATAATTCTCTTACTGTTCTGAGAACAAGGTTGCTCGCTTGATGTCTGAGAAGAAACTAAGTTAGCAGACCCAAGGCATAGGTAGAGGAAGTGAAAGTGAGGGAGGTCTTCGTGGCTAACGGCTGTACTAGTGTGTGAGGGGTGTGCGTCAGGGCGAGGGGCTAAGGATGGATGGGCCAGCCTACGCAACGAAGATCTTCAGCAGGCTGCAGTGCCTGAGAGCCAGCCGGCAGCCAGCTCTGATCTCGCCCTCCCTGAGGGGTCCTGTACTGAGCTGCCCCGAGGTCCTTCACGGTGCTCAGCTCGGGGCAGCTCAGTACAGGATGCGTCAGGGTGGGAGACAGCGGGGAACAAGCATCACAGCCCTCTGCCCCATGCACAGCACTAACTGGGTTATTGCCCCTTCCCCCACCCACCCCCTGAACTCTCAGGGCCCAGCTCCAGAGCCAAGCAGCCAGCAGTCACTGGTTTTCTGCCTTCTGCAAAAAGCAGGGCCCGCGCAGCCTCCTGGGCCGGCAGAAGTGCTGACTTGATGCTTCCCAACATATCTCAGCACTTGGACAATATGAGGCTTGGCAGAGCCCGATAGGAGAGTAAAATTAGCCCTGACTCCTCAGCAGCTCTAAGGAGGTCACAGTGTTAACCCCAGCACTGCCAGGAGGGTCCTGCCTGTTTGCTGATTTAAAGGCCAAGATTCGCTCTTGATCCTGGCCTGGAAATGACCCAAAGGTTTGAGTCATTTTTAAAGGAGGGAGGGAGGGAGAATGTTTTCTTCGGCCCTGTGTTTCTCACAGTGGCAGCCGGACTTGCACTTGTGCTGATTGGCTGAGACTTTACCCAGGGCCTCAACAGGAGGCAGCAGCAGCAAGGCAGCTGAAGGGCAGAGGAGAAGCAGAACGTTTCATTAACTTGCTGTAGCCGGCATGCCCCTGCCCCAACACACCACACACACACACACACACACACACACACACACACACACACACTACATACACACACAACATACCACATACACACACATACACTACATACATACACATACACACACACACTACATACACACACAACATACCACATACACACACACTACATACACACACAACACAACACACACACACATACACACACACATACACACACACTACATACACACACAACATACCACATACACACACACACTACATACACACACAACATACCACATACACACACACTACATACACACACAACACAACACACACACACACTACATACACACACAACATACCACATACACACACAACACACANACACACACAACACACCACACACATACATACTACACACACACCACACATCACAAACATACACAAACAGTAAATACACTAAATACACACACACACTACACATATACACACAACACACATATACACACTACACACATACATACATACATACCACACAAACACACATACATACCACATACACACTCACATATACACACACACCACATATACACAAACACACAGATACAACACACTTACACACACACACACACACACACACACNNCNNNANANAGAGAGAGAGAGAGAGAGAGAGAGAGAGAGAGAGAGAGAGAGAGAGAAAGGGAGAAAAGGAGGGAGGCAGATATTTGCCACCAGACCTCATGAGCTTAGGAGTCAGGAATTCTGAGCTGCCTGGCTCGGACAGTACTGAGCCTCTGCCAACAAAAGGCAGATGGTGGGTGACTGGGGTAGTGACTGGGCAGAAGAGTGTTCAGTGGCAGGCTCCTGACCAGATCTGACCAGCAAGAGTGCTCCATCCTCAGCAAGAAGTTACCAAGGGACTTCAGGCTCCATCCCCACCACCACTGCCCCTACCCCCTTCCAGCAAGCAGTCCAGCCGATCCTTGTCATTCCTCTTCTGATTTGCCTACGCCCTTAACGTTTCTTGAAATCCAAAATGAGCTCGGTCATTCCCAGACACACAGACAAGGGTGACCACGGGGTGACTGGCATGTGCCACCCCCAGATTCACCTTGTCCTGGTTCTCATGCCACCCTTTATTTTTAATCTATTAATGACACAGTGCATTTCCAAGTTCTTCGGCATTTATTTCACTGTTTGAGTTGAGGTTCTGTCTGTCCAGGGAAGATGAGTTCTAAGGCTTCTGTGGGGCTCTGGTGTTGATGGCAATGGGGTGAGCATGGGTGAATGGCCCGCATGCATGTGATGTGCCGCCCTCAAACAGAAATACACACGCAGCATGCTGATGGAGTCGCTGGCTGAGGAAAGTGTGACCTTGCATGTCCCTTGGGAGCAGTGATTCAGTATTTGCTAATCCCACGCTCATACTTCATAGACCAGAACTGCTGTGAATAATGAAAAGCATCTTATATGTTTCCAAGTGTAAAAACTAGCCTTGGAGTCCAGACTCAAGACTCCCCCTGTTCTGGTCCCAAATGGTATGACCTTAAGTCATTCAACTATCCCCAGTTTCATATGCCTTAAAGAAAGATGGAGATAGTCTCCCCTGGATATGTGTTACTTATCAATCAAACATGTGTGCAGAACAGGGTGTGGCTCAGTGGCAGAGCACATGCTCGGCCTGCCTGAAACCCCAGGTTCCAGCCACAGCATGGGTGTGGCAGGGGAGCGGGGGAGGGGGGCGCAAATAGTAACTATGAGAGGTGGTGTCGTGTAGTGAGGAGTAAATAAAGGTGTATGCACTCTGGCATCCCATCAGTGACAGGTTTTGTTTGTAGTGTGACTCAGGGCAAGTCAGTTGACCTTCCTACCCCTCAGGATTTCCTCCCACGCATAGCGATGATGCCAGCACGTCCCTGTGTGAGCTGCTGTGTGGTAACAGATGCTCTTATTTTTGAGGAAGGGCTTTACAGAGTGTGAGGGTGGACAGTGCTCTTTCTCGGGTGTAATAGTCCATATCCCGATAAGATGATACGGACTCCCAGGGGCCGCGGCATAGAAGCTTGGACGCCTGCGAGAGACTGAGCTGCTGTTCTCAGCTGCAGTCCTGCTCAGTTAAAATTCAGGATCTCAGTCTCCTTCACTGTGCCGTCCCCGGGATTATATGCATATTGAAAGTCAAGTTGTTATGCCGGACGTTGACCCTTCTCCTCAAATTCCTCTCAAGTCGTCTAGCATAGTACACGTATCATATCTAAAAGCAGGCTAAAGTGGAGGATGAGCCGCATTTGTTTAGAGGACTCGACACTCTGGCAAGCAAGGCATTGCTGAGTCTTGTTCTGATCCTGCCAGTCTCCCCTTGCACTGGAAAGTCCCAAAGAGTGGAGAAGCCAGAAAATTGCTGTTTGCTGTCTGAGTGGTCAAGGCTCATTGGCGCTGGCGGGTCTTGTACTGTGCCTGAGTGTTAAGGCACCAGGACTGCTGGGAAAACTACACAGCTAAGGGTCCCGGAGCATCAGCCATGGTGCAGCCCTGGGGGGTGCCAGGAGTCTGCTGGGAAGGGTACTAGTTCTTGATACCCTCTGTGTGTGCGTGGCTGTTCCCTCCAGGACTCTCCAAGGAGCTGAGGAAGGAGAAGCCCTGGGCCTCTCTGTCCGTTTTCCTTTTTAGAGAATACTTTCCACGCAAACCATGTGGTTCAAAGACTTCCATTAGTTCTGACGATAGACTATTTTGAAAAATCTAGCATTTCAGTGGGAGGAAGTAGGAAGACATGTTTTATTTCGCTTTGTCTCAAGCTAGAATCTGTTATCCTATCCAGCCACTTGGAGGACATCAGAGTCGGAAGCAAAGGGACACTAGTGAGAGTCACAGGCATAGATGTGGGGTCAGGTGCCCGAGCGTGGAGAGAAAAGCAGGATCCTGGCTGCGAAGGCGAAGGGGCTCTGAGCACTTTGGAGTGGCATCTCCTAAGCTTTGAGAGGATGAGACTTTTTCAGAGAGTGGCTTAGGGAGGAGGCCTGGTGTCACTGGTGTCACGGAGAAATCCTGGCTGTAGCCTGAAGGCTCCTGTTACTCCACCCCTGCTCTGCCAGCTGCTCCAGCTGGACCTGTGTCTGTTACCACCCACCTCCAAAAAAAAAAAAAAACGTGGGGGGGAGGGGTCCTTACTCCGGAGTGATCTCTGAGGCTTGAGCCCTCCTCCCTTAAGACCTGGCCGTAAGCAGGTGGGAACTCGTCCTGTGTATCTAGAATCTCAGCTTTTATGTTGTCTCTCTGAGGAATGCTTAATTCCAGGGTAGGTACTGTAGGGAATTCAGAGAAGGGGCTCCCACCCTCCAGTGCTCATGATCCAGCCAAGAGCAACTGTGAAGCTGGTTAGAAAAACAAGTTAGGTGTGGCACTTTCCAAGAGCCAGATACTCCCAAGTCCAGCTGGATGCTCCCTGACCCCTCCGTCCTCCACAGACCTGTCTCAGCACATCCGCACATCACAGTGATGGGTCCTGCTGCGGCCCCATCTCACAAGCAGGGCAAACCGAGCTGAAGAGCAGCCGAGTACATTGACCAAAGCTAGTAACAACAGAAGCAGGTACATTGACCAAAGCTAGGCAGCTAGTAACGACAGAAGCAGGGTTCAAACCTGAACAGTCTGACTTCAGAATTCCTGCTCTTGACCCGCCTCTCTTTATGTGTCTCTTAGCCAATGGGAAGGGACAGCCTGAAGTGGAGGGCAAGTTTGAGGCGGGAACAGTTGAGAAGAGAGGATGGCAACGTGGGTGGGGGATATATGAGCACACAGCCTAGCAATGGGATTAGAGGAGAAGGTAGCCCAGGAGGGGCAGAATCTCACCTCTCAAGCAGCAGCTCTCTTCTACCCAGGAAGAATGCCTGACTTTTCATCTTCGCAGCTGCAGGCAGGACATTTGGCACTGCACAACACCCCCCCCCCCCCGAACCATGGAGATGAATCATGTTGGTTGTGCCCAATATACCCACGGCTCTGTCACCTGTAGAGCTTGGGACAGCTCTATGCCTGGGAACAGCTCTGCCTCAGAATGACTTCCAACCTTTATGCCTCTTCCCAGAGCACCGTCAACTCTCTTCATCTCAATGGCCTTCCCAGCCAGGCATGGTAGATCACACCTGTCACCCCCATCACTCAGGATGCTGAGACTGGAGGATTGCCATGAAGTCAGAGCCAATCTGTGATAGGCAATGAGTTCTGGGCCAGACTGGATTAAAGAGGAGTCCCTGTCTCAAAAACAAAACAGAACAAAAAACAAAAACAAAAACAAAAACAAAACCCACAAAAATATTTCTTCTCCACCAGCTCCTAGGTGCCTATTGATAGAATCGTTGGTGCTTGCTGGATGATATGAAGTTATTTGTGTGTGATGGTGCATTCCTAAAATCCCAGCACCTGGGACGCAGAGTCAGGAGGTTGTAAGTTTCAGGCTAGCGTGAGCTGCATAACAAGACTCTGTCGCAGAGAGAGAGAGAGACAGAGACAGAGACAGAGAGAGAGAGAGAGAAACACAGAGAGGCACAGAGACAGACACAGACAGAGAGACAGACACAGAGATTTTTTTTTAAGAAAAGAGGAAGAAGGCCGGCCTCACAGCAGGCAGCCCTAGGGGCAGAATGATGTCTTGCGGAGAATCCCAGACTGTCAGGTTTGGCCTTCGAGTGCAAAGCTGCTGCTTCCCAGCTTGAGATGTATTATTCCAGAGAGGTTGTACCTTCCTTAAGAGCTCTCTTCATCACAAAGTTAGTCCATCATTAGGCGTGCAAAAAATGGGACCCAGAGATAATTGACAGTAAGGGTCTATGGAATTCAAGGTCATGACTTCCTGAAACCAGTGATCTTGTCCAGGGTGGGCACAGAGCAGACATCCATGCTGTAGGCCCACCTGAACTGAGCATGTCTGCCTAGCCTCGCCTTTTTCTCAGCACAGGGCCTGTCCCAGGGGGGGGGGAAAAAGCCACTTTCTAAGCACAAGATCCCCTCCCCCTTCTAGCCTCCTGGCAACACAGTACCTTCCCTGTCCCCTATGGAAGGCTGCTGAGAGCTCATCTACTCTACATTAAACAGTGGAGGCTGGGCAGCTAGTGAGCTGAAACATCTGGGTAGACATCAAAGAAGGGCGGGTGGTATTCTGGGCTAGCCTCTGCTACTACAGTCTCAGCTTACCGCTTTGCTTGGGGACACTACTTCTCCTGGTGGCTTGCCCTGGATGGAAGCACAGAGCTCTCGAGTGACTCCTTCTTTCTGTGCCCTGCAGGATCACACCTCAACACCCAAACCCTGAACTCCACACACTCAGTCATGCACACGGGAGGAGACCTGGACCAGAGGGCTACTGAAGGGTCGCACGTGTTCTGAGCTCCCCGGCATGACCTCTGTAAGGAGTTTCCTTTAGTCTCCTATTCGCATGAATGACTGGCTGTAGACCTGGCATGACCTACGGTCTCCAGTCCCGCCTCTAGCGACTATGGATCTCTGTGGGAATCAGGACAAAGGCCGCGAGAGAAGGGAGAGGATAACAAGCCCCAAAGAGCACACCGGTGCAGACACGAATAATAAGGGCTTTACTGTGGCCGGGATGGTTGATCCGTTTGTTTGCTTTTTGTTTTGATTTTTTTTTTGACTTCAACCTCATTTGTAAGAAATACACATGATCTTTCTGGACCGAGGAAACCGGAAACGACGTGAAATCAGTTTAGCCCATTGTCCTACATCCTTGTTGTACCTGCACACACCACATGCCACTTGTAACACTTCCCCCACCTCACCCCTCACCACCCCACCCCCATGGAGGGACAGCTCTTCTCAGAATGACGTGACACAGGTGCACATGCACAGGTCTCCCCCTCAGTCTACACTGGTTTTACTGTGACCTTTGACGCTGTCTGGATAAACTGGATTTCTTTTTTTTTTTTTTATGTTGTCTCTCAGTTTCGGTATTACTCATCTTCCAGTGGGAAATCATCACCTTGAGAGTGCATTCGGGGTTCCTTGTGTTAGAAATTTAAGATCTGAGGCAAGGAGCCCCTAGGCTTGGCTGTAGGGCTCAGAGGGAGCCAGGGTCCTATCTCAAAGTTCTCTACGGGGGAAGGGCCTGTGGCTGTCCGAGGATTGCACCAGCATGTTCAATAGAGGAAGAGGTTTTCTAAATCGTCACGTACTTCTATAATAGTCTGTGTTCAAAGTGTAAACTGTACAGTAATCAGCCTTGTGTATATGAAAACAATAAATACTATGCAAACCAATAGAAACACGTTAGCAGTATGTACAAAGCCCTACGGAGCTCAGCTCCGGAGGACTTCTCCAGGCAGTGGGAGGAGCTAAAGGCTGTCTTTCACCGAAAGAGGAAGCGGGTAGGGCTGTGAATGTACCTGCCAGTTCCTAGGTCAGACCATCCTGAGGTCTTCCAGAGCCAACTTGGTGCTTGAAGTGCAGGTGGCCGCAGGCTGGAGGTCCTGACACAGACAACTGGGCTCGGGCTGGTCGGCTAAGTGCCTGGCTCTGACCATGGGCCCAGCGCAAGGAGAGCAGGAGCAGGATGGAACTGCTGACCAGGAGGCTGAGGAGAGACCCTCTTCTATCTAGACTCAGGGCCAGGCCAGGAAGGGAACCCTCAACTGGCTGGTCTTGCCTTGGAGCCCTCAGGGAAGAGCCTTAACGTCACACTAGAGTCTCCTGCAGAAGGAGGCCCGAATCAGCACAATCCGGCTCCGCCATGCCCGGGCGGCGCCCCCTAGGGCCAAGAGAGAGACTGGCAGGCTCTTCTCGCTCTCCCAGAGCCACTGGTGGACGGCGGTCACCTTCCTCGCCTGCCGCTCCTCGGGGTGTCGTCGGGACACAATAAAAACCTTCCAAGTAGCACAGACGCCCCTCCATGCCCGTACCCCCACGCCCTGGAGGCCCTCCCGGGGACCCCAGCCCGCGCGCGCTCTAGCCCCGGGCCGGTGCGCGGGTTGGGGGATGCTGTGGTCCATGGGCGCGGCTGGCTTTCCTGGGGGTGGGGGGAGGGGCGGCGGCCCCGGGAGGGCGGGCGAGCACGGGCGCGGGGTCGCCCCGCCTCGCCCCGCACCCTCCGCCCAGTAGCGGCTCTTAGCGCCCTGCGCGGCCCGACTCCGCTTTGGCACCCTCCGCTCGGTCTGGCTTGGCTGCTTGGCACGCCGCCCCCGCCCTCGGCGGCATGGCTGCGCGCTCCCGTTGCTAGTAGGAGCTGTTTTAGGAGGAGTTTGGGGTCTCCACTTGATGCCTAGAGAATGCTGCAGTCTGCACCTTAGACGCTTTTTAGAAGTTTTGAAATGACCTTGATTTTTTTAATTGTTATGAAAAAAAAAATGAACTATGTCTTGGCTCTCTCACATGCTCTGTTACTGAGAGAGACCAGCCCACCCTACTCTGATGTATAGACCATTCGCCCTACACCAGCTAAACAAATGTCAAATTAATAAAGAAACGGACTCATGGCACTGGTCTCCATCGCTTCTTATTGGCTCATCTTTGGGAGTTCGAGGTGCTGGGCAGTATAGATTGCCTGGTTTGGGGTGGGATGGGGTCTATTGAGTCGCATCAGAAGACCCTTCTGCTCCAAGAAGGGGGTCCACCAACGCCCAGATCCGGGAAAGCCCCATAATCAGTACCATCCCAGAAAAAGCTGACCACCTGGCTATCACGACACGAGAAGGGGAGCAGGACCCTACAAGCTAGAGAACCTGAGAACAGGCAGGCTTCTGACACTCACGGGGGTGGGGGCTGGGGGTGGTGGTGTCAGAGTTCTGCCCTCGCTGAGATGGCAAGTGGTTCCTGTTCGAATTAGTTTCTAACACTTTATGCAAAGCTGGGGTCCTGAATCAGTGGCTGGTGTGTTGCTTCCTCCTTTGACAGATGAAGAGAGGAAACAGTTTCCGCAGCCTCTGGCATTTGTCACTTGAGGTTACCACACAAACGCCCCCTCATCAGCTATAGCGGCAAATGACCTTCCTAACGTCTCATTATTATGGAGTGACCCAATCTTTGTCCCTAACATTGCTGGTGCTCCTCAGCCCCAGCCAGTGTCTTGGGCGCTTTAAGTCCAGCAACTCTCACCCTTGCCCCTGCATTTGTATTTCCCCCAGAGGGTCTTTAAAACACTTCCAGAACCACAACTGCCTTGGTTGGGTGGCAGGTCTGGGAATCTGGAATAGTTGACACATGACCTGGTCTAACATAAACCTAACATAAACTGTTACTACCTAAAAACAAACAAACAAAAACCCAAAAAACAAAAACAAAAGTTACTAACTTTTTCGGGGGTGGGGGGGTCTCAGTCCAGACAGCCAAAAATGAACAGAGATACACAGAAGAGGGGGCCATTAACCAAAAGTTAATAGAGACTGGAGAAAAAGAACTTCTCAGAGAGTCGCTGAGAACTAAAATCAGTTGAAGGCAACCTGTAAAGAGGTGATTAAAGAAAACAGAACCCATGCCTGTTGATGGCTTAGTGGCTGAAACCACTCCAAAAAAACCAAGCCGGGTCCTGAGGATGGGGGAAGAGAATCCCACAGAGAGCAGGCTCACTCCTTGCTCAGCGGTGTACCTAAGTCCTCCAGGGTGAATTACACCATGTTGGCCTGTTGGTTTGGTTTTGAAAGTAAAACTTGTTATAAATTAGAAGTTGACTCCCCAAAACACAGCCCTTTTTTTTGGATGGTGGAAAAATAAAAATAAAAACAAAACAATTTTCCCCACCCCTCAGGCTGAAGAGATGGCACCAAGAAATCTCAGTTTGGTTCCTGTCACCCAAGCTGAGGGGCTCATAATTGCCTGTAACTCCAGCCCCAAGGGATTCAACATTCTTTTCTAGACTTCTTTGATGGATGGACACACACACACACACACACACACACACAGACACACACACACACACACACACACACACACA